>NC_079426.1:25813151-26121901 GCF_026213295.1 Gadus chalcogrammus
ATACCCTAACAGTCCAATATGCATATCTGAGAATCAGGCCTCTCTTCAATAATGACAAAATGTAATGAGAGAAATACAGATTCACTTTTTGTTATCTCATAAGCGGCGTGGTGCCGGCTCCTTTTGACCTTTTGACCCCAGACTTCAAAGACGTGGCCACAGGCCAGCGGTGTCTACACACATTAAGCCACAAATGTACACCTCCATCCCGCAAAAAATGGGGCCTAGAAACTAACCTCTGTCTTATGTACATTGACTGTACTGTTGGAGGTCACGCCCCTTTTCCAGCCTTTTCGAGATAGCTAGGGATGCTAAAATGTTGACACACATTTCCCGGGGCCCCGAGAACGACATATGCAAGATTTGTAGTTCTAGCCCATAGAGAAAAAAAGTTTTCCCAAATGGACTGTCATTTGGACAAAGCCCCTTCAGAAGTGTTGCCTGCGAGACCTAATGGTTCAGAATGTGGTGGAAAAAAGGTTTTTGAGATAGGAAGGTCCTACCGCCCTGAAATTTGAATACCATATTCTAGGGCCTAACTGGGACCCCCGCACCGAAACTTGGCCCGGTCGGACTCTGAGGGCCGGAAGGGGGGGCCTGCCCTTGGGGTCTGACCGCGCCAAGTCTCGGGCAGGAAGGGCCCCCCCTTCCTGCCCTCGGGGTCCGACCGGGCCAAGTTTCGGTGCGGAGGTCCCAGTTAGGCCCTAGAATAAGGTATTAAAATTTCAGGGCGGTAGGACCTTCCTATCTCAAAAACTCTTTTTCCACCACATTCTGAACCATTAGGTCTTGCAGGCTACACTTCTGAGGGGCTTTGTCCAAATGACACTCCATTTGGGAAAACTTTTTATCTCTAAGGGCTAGAACTCCAAATCTCGGATATGTCGTACACGGGGCCCCGGGAAATGTGTGTAAACATTTTAGCATCCCTAGCTATCTCGAAAAGGTCGGCAAAGGGGCGTGACCTCCAACAGTACAGTGTATGTACATAAGACAGAGGTTAGTTTCTAGTCCCCATTTTTTGTGGGATGGAGGTGTACATTTGTGGCTAAAGGTGTGTAGACACAGCTGGCCTGTGGCCACGTTTTTGAAGTCGGGGGTCAAAAGGTCAAAAGGAGCCGGCACCACGCCGCTTATGAGATAACAAAAAGTGAATCTGTATTTCTCTCATTACATTTTGTCATTATTGAAGAGAGGCCTGATTCTCAGATATGCATATTGGACTGTTAGGGTATAGGTCTGGGAAGAACTTCAGGCCAAAATCTTGCAAGCGAGCCGCTGGGTGCAGGTGCAACGAGATGGAGCACTTGCTGAGCCTGGACTTTCATAATCTTCGCTCTGTGAATGTAAAGGATGTTTGGTCGGATGTTACGACGAAGAATCATAATGTGAATGGGAATATTCTATAAATCTCTTGATATCATCTTTCGTCGCAACACTTCTGCTGCAGCCACTTAAAGTCTCACTCCGAGAACCTTAAAATATGAATCAATCCATTAGAAGTATGAAAATATCTTCCCGGTGGTGCAGCAGAGCAAACAAGGCGTCCTTTGACATCTACGTTTCGAGACGATTGCAACAGTGCCACACATGATTATATTTGAATATGTTTCGGGGTAGTAATTAGCTGTCGATTTTGGAGGCCTTTATCAATAATGACCAGCTATAGATTTGCTTCCCGATGGAGATTTTTGACAAATTACATGTTAATTAGCATCTACACGTTAAGCTGAGTCCAATGAGATCAAGCTCGGCCTCTTGCTACACCGAGATCATGTCCTAGACCTAGGTGTACCATGTAAAATACATGTTACCATTAGCTAGAGTGTCGTTCTTGGTGTCATTGGACTCAGCTCAACGTGTAGATGCTAAATAACATGTCATTTGTGACAAATCTTTATCGGGAAGCAAATCAATAGCTGCTCAGTATTGATTAAGGCCTCCAATTTCGACAGCTAATTACTACCATTAAACATGTTCGAATATGCTCATGTGTGGCACCGTTGCAATCGCCTGGAAGCGTAGATGTTTACATGCTTCTGATTGACTAATGAATTGATTCAGCTATTCCCCCAGAAGTCTGGGGTCAAAAGGTCAAAAGGAGACGGCACCACGCCGGGGTGGAGCCAGATCTTCCTGCAAAAAACGTGCCCCCCCACATACCGTTCAAAATCCACCCAAAATGTCCTAGAAGCATCCCAAAAAAAAATGATATTATTGGCCATTTTGGCCAACGTTTTGAAAGTAATAATATTTGAGGGAATATTTTTTTGTTGTGGTTTTAGCAGCGAAATGCACCGTGTGCGTGTGTGCGTGTGTGTGTGTGTGTGTGTGTGTGTGTCTGTGTGTCTGTGCGTGCGTGTGTGTGCTTGTGTGTGCTTGTGTGTGTGTGTCTGTGCATGTGCGTGCGTGTGTGTGTGTGTGTATAACACGCTATTTTATGTTGAAATGCGATGTAATCCAGTGTTCACGAAACGTACACTGTCAACGTAGGTATGATTTTGGCGACTGGGTTGGCTCTCAGATATACGTGTTTCTAACAAGATGATATCATTAAAAGTTACATAAAGTAACAGTTTAATAACACAAACGCAGGAAGCACGTGAGCTGCTAGTTTAGCGAAAGCAACCTGACGTCGTTGAAACATGCGAGCGAGCCGATCAACTCCTAATAACTATAAAACTAAAGATCAGACACAATCACTGACTGAAGATTATGCAATTAAAAAGTATATTTCTCGCTAGAAATGTTATTAGAAACACGTTTAACGGTGAATCGGTCCTAAAATATTGCATTTCCCATTCAGATAATAAAGATTAATAAAGATCATACACATTCACTGACTGAAGATTATGTAAGGAAAATGTACATTTCTCGCTAGAAATGTCATTAGAAACGCGTTTAATGGTGTATCTGTCCTAAAATATTGCATTTCCCATTCAGATAATAAAGATTAATATAAGCTACGCCGTGTTCCGGAGCCGCGGGGGATTCTGGGAATTGGGGTTCTCAGTTGACAAATGGGGCTTTTGTTAACTTGTTTTGTTGTTAGGATTAAGTGGGGTTAATGGGTTCGGGATGTTATGTGGTTGAGTGTTGTTCTATTAACATTGTTCGTGTGTTCATTATTGTCGACACCGTCACCGAGAGTGACGTGACCATCATTTCGCGCAGCTGTTCCGTGTTGAAGTCTCGTTCAATAAAAACCAACTCTCGTTGTCGAGCGTTCAATAAAAACCAACTCTCGTTGTCGAGCGTGCCCCCCCCCCCTACAAACGTGTCTCCCCCCCCCTCAACAAACGTGTCCCCCCCCCCCCCCCCTTCAACTAACGTGTCCCCCCCCCCTACAATCGTGTGTCGTCGTCCGTCTATGGTCGTCCCCCCTCAACAAACGTGTCTCTCCCCCCCCCCCCCCCTAAACAATCGTGTCCACAATTTGCTGCGAAAGCCGTGAAACCCAAACCCCGAAACCCGCCTCCACAGCGGCACACGTGGATACTGTAGGTATAACACGCTATTTTTTACGTTGAAATGCTACGTATCCAGTGTTCATGGAAACGTACACCACTGACGTTTTTTCTTGGCGACTGGGTTGGACATTCCAGAGAAGCTTATCTGGTTTTACGCACCCGGGTGCTTTACGCATCTCCGGGACAGTAATACATCTCTTACATATAAACTGTCGTAATTTCTTATTACAGCATCATCACAATCAATAAGTATTACTATTGTCCTTACCTCCAGATGGCCGCAAATCTGTCCCGGGACATATTTCTGGCGAATTGCGTCCGAAAGAGATTCTTACTCTGTCGCCAGTAATCTCTCCGCACCGGCAACACAAGCAGCCCCATTCCATACTTCTTCTTCCTCGTCGTCATTCACGAACATGTGCCTTAACCATAATTCCCGGTCAATCGGTTCGTATTCGTCATCAAAGTACTCGGCCTCATCAACATCTTCGAAGCCGAGAAACTCCTCGAAATCGCTACCGTCAGAAAAGTCTTCAGTCTCAAAATCCGCCATACTTGATTGAAGAAATTTCTGAACTAAACTCACGAGGAACAAGTTGACACCTATATGTGTCTATTCTGATGCATTTCGTTGGCCCAGAGGCCGACACTTTGGGCAAAAACCCCCCTTATACAGAAAAACGACGCAAACGCTTTCCCGTCCTTAAAGGTAGAATGACGCAACAGCGCCCCCGGCTTTAAAGGTAGAACAGCGGCAATGCTTTCCCGGCTTAAATGGGTTAAGAAAGCAGCAGGTATTTTGGCTTCTTCTGGTCATGCTCTTAAAAGTGAATTCTCTGTGTTGCCATCAGGGCGTCGCTACACTTTACCTGCTTGCAGAACAAACTGCCATTCCAAGTCGTTCATCCCCTCTGCAATTCGACTACTAAATGCTCCGTAGTTGTGTATGTGTATTTGTTGTTTGCATGTTACTGTGTCTGTATGCAAGCTGCTCAAACTAATTGCCCCTAGTGGGATCAATAAAGTTGTATTGTATTGTATTGTATTGTACGTCAAAAGCCACGTCAAGTTGGTCCCTCAAATGTCAGCTTGTGTTAGCTCAGCTAAGCTGCAGCTAACATGCTTCTGAAGGGAAGAGTTTCTGATGCAAGCAGAAAACCGAGGGCTGAACAATGGCCCAATCATCAGAGGGCGAAGATAGGCCAGGACATTCTCACTGAACCAAATCCAATTGGCTTTTGTTTTTTTTGCTGTAATCCACTCTCTTAACATTAACTTCAGAATTTATCATAACATCGTATTATAGTGAGTCTGCGCAAAGACTACATTTATAATGGAAATTACCTGTGTGTGAATGTGTGTTACACGCATGTGAATGTGTGTAAGTGAGTGTTAATGTGTGTGTGTGTGTGTGTTTGTGTGTTTGTGTGTGTGTGCGTGCAGGAGAGTGAGTGGGAGCGTGAAAGAGTATGTGTGAGTGCCTGAGTGTGTGTGTACATGAATCTGTGTGTGTGTGTGTGTGTCTGTGCATTTGTCACTATGTGTGCGTGGAAAGGGACGCACGATTTGTCCGAGTTTTGTTGTCATCGAGGGAAATAAGCATTTTCCTCATGTTGTTGTCCCATTCGGTTAGAAAATGATATCAGCACGTCATTAAGAGCCAAACCATTCCATTCCATTCCATTGAATTCTATCTCCGGACATAAAAAAGATTGATAGTGTGAATGCTCCTTCTCTGTTCTCTTGCCGAATTCAAATTACACTTCAGGTAAAGCAAAGGCAATGAGGTCAGCTTGTAATCTGCTAAACTATAATCACACATTCATAATAAAAGGCGTGACAGTGATCATCGCTGTGACGCAGGGAACGAGCAGTACAGGCTATCCCTTATTTAGCCATCGACCTTCTCCTTTTCATTTGTGTGTGTACAGCCCTTGTTTTTGGCCCAAGTAGTTTTCAAAGGAGGAAAACATGAGACGGAACAGTGAGGGGATCAGACCTCTTCAATCACAGCTGTCAGACATCCTCTGCCCAGCCGGGACCAGGCAAAAGGAAAAGTCTATTCCTGCTTCATCACATCCCACACGCTATACAGAATAAGTGTATATGTTTGATGGAAATTGGTATGTTTGGGTTTCCTAATAGTGTAATTTCACAAGAGTTAAATATCAACACACTTCACCTATATCGTATTGTATTTTTGTTTGTTCAATCTGTTCCTGCTTATACCTGGATAAGGCTGTATAGTTGCACAAGAGAATGCTTAAATGCTTCAAGTGACTGAGGCCTTCCACAAGCAAACACTTCAACACTTGAAGAGCTTCACCACAGGGACTCACTGCAGTGTGTTTGGGTCGGACTGGGCAAGCAGTCAAGTGAGATTCATACCATCACTGTCTATAACCTGTGTGAAATGAGTCCTTAAATTCTACTAGCTTTAATTATCCAGGAAAGGATTTCCCCCTCAAAATACTGCAGCCTGTACGATGAATACAGCTAAATAAAATAATGAGCTAGCTCCATCATTTGAAAATGTGCTCCAAAATAAGTTGTCAAGGCCGTGCAAGCAACATATCAACCCCACGTAAAGACCCAAAGACCCAAACCAGCGGACAACAAGTTTAGTTTTCACAGGACGATTACAAAGAAGCATCAAAAGCAAGTGACAATTAGAAGAGTTAAACTCACATCAGTGCCTTTTGTCAAAACGCTCATCGCTGTTCAGAGACGGTTTCCCATTCATGACGCGTTTATGAACGAATTTGGTGTTGTCTGCTTCATGCAGCCGGTTGGTTTGCATGCAGTCATTAGGGGGAAATCAAAGCGGAGCTCGCTGCCAGCAGTGATCAATCAGTTCTCATGAGGATTCTCTATGATGTTGTGATGCTCCGTTGTGGTATGCTATTAACAGTGTTGGGCGTAACACGTTACAAAAGTAACGCGTTACGGTAATATATTACATTTAGGCAGTAACGGAGTAATATAACGCGTTACTAACTATATTATTACAGTTACTGAGTCCGGTAACGCGTCACAATCATGGACATAATAAAGGATGGACCACGGACTGGAAAGTGGCCGCCCATTCATTCATTACAAACTGCTCAGTGGCGCGATGTGGAAAATCTTGATAGGGCAACCAAACGCCACGACAAGTGTCAAGATCACGTTGGTGAGCACCAACGTGATCTTGACACCCGTCGAGATCTAGGCCCAATGATAGGCCCATATTTTTTTATTTACTTTTACAAATCAATAGTAGGCCTGATTTGACTAATATGCTTTGCATCCTTTCCTTCTCAAATTACAGTGATGCCACTGGTGGCTTTGTATAAATTGTATTCACATAACTCCCTCCCTGCTATTTTGTAGTTCACCAAAACACCTTGAAACAACTTGAGTCTCACATTCTTATGCCACCATACACCAACAGTGCAAGCAGGCCAATGGCAACCAAGCGCGCAGTCCTTCCTCCCTCACTTTAAAAACCACCAGCCGCCACTGGTACACACTACATGCAGATGCAATATAGACCCCCATCCGCCTTGTCCTGAATGTTTATTTTGGTGAAAGTAATAAGTAACTTATTACTTATTACTCTACACAGAAGGTAATATTGTAAAGAAACGTATTACTTTCAAATGCAAGTAACTAGTAATATGAAATATATTACATTTTGGAAGTAACTTGCCCAACACTGGCTATTAACCAGATAGAGACTGAGAGAGACATGGAGAGAGGGTGACAGAGTGAGTGACGGAGTGAGCCAGAAAGATAGAGAGAGAGAGGGCGACAGAGAGAGTGATGGCGAGAGCCAGAGAGAGAGCAAGAGAGAGAGAGAGGGGGAGGACGAGAGGGGATGTCAGAGCTTGTACTGATTGCTTATTTCCTAAAAGCTCCCAAAATCCAATTTTGTGAGTAAATGGTGTTGGCACCGGGCACTGTTGAAACTGGTGATGATTCTGCTTTTACTTTGCCAGCTGTTTCTCCTAGTTGTTTCATTAGGTTTTGTACGGGCGACCTACGTTGAGATAAATGAGAGACCTTGTGACACTTGTCGGCCTAAACTGAAAAAAAAAGATCAATGCCAAATTTATTCATCCTCATTTACTAATCATTATTAAATAATTGCATTGCCTGACTGACTAATAAATACAAGTAAACTATATGCAAACTATAACCATTAATTAATTATGTTAATTATGCTTTATCAACGCTTAATAATGCTGCGATTCATGATTCATCTTTATCTGCTTACAAACTTTATGCTTGCGGTTTTTGTACTGATCCTGGGCCCAGTTTCCCGAAAGCATCGTTAGCCTATGTGAATCGTGAAGTGTGTCGTACGAGCATCGTACAGTTTTCACACCGTTTCTCGAAAGCATCGTTGGTAACGAACGTTGTGAAAACGCTCGTAGCTAACGAGGACTCCAGGGTACTCGTAGGACGCTAAGAGCGTCGTTAGCCTACTTTAGCCTCAGTGGCGTCACCAGCGGACATTCCTAGTATTGGATGCGTTTTATTAAAACACACCCAATACCTCGGAATGACCAGCTTGAGCCATTTCGCAACCAAAAAGAGTGGTTACCGCCGATATATTACTCAAAGACTACTGATAGATTTAAACAGCAAAGATAAAGACATGGTAGAAGTCAACAACAACATAATTTATTGCAGCAATCAAAAATTACAAAAATAGGCCTACATGCGCTGCCGAAATGTACCGATCAAACGTTACAAGGCATATAATAAATCAAATGATTCCATTGCTCTTGTGTGGGAGATCGCTTTCGAGCTGCACTTGCCTTCTCCCTCTGATTTTAATTCGACCATCGTGGTTAAAATGTCCTCATATTGATCAATGACAGAAGACATAGGCTACTAGACTTCGTGCTGAAACCAGCGGGTGTCGGAGAATTTCTGCAGGCGTTTTTTGTTGCGATTGTTTGCATTAAGCACTGTAGGCGCTTCGGTGAGGCTGTAATGAAGTTCACTATTTATTGGACCCTGTCTAGACAGTAACAAACATCCCTGACCATAGTTAATCGCGTTTGTAGTCTACACTCAGAGTGAACTCATTTTTGCATGCGGGTGTCTTCATTCATAAAAAAATTAAAACTTTAGGGAGTAGGGATGGGCATTCGATTAAGTTGCCTTAGTCGATCGTCGGGAGAATTAACGATCAATTAGTCGATTAATCGTTAATATTTTACATAAAAAAATAAATATATATTCAAAATGAAATGAAAATACAAATTGAATGTTTTCCTCATCGGGATCTTTATTATTAGATGAACAACTCAGTTAAACCAGATCCGTTCAATAGTTATGCGCTCGAAGCCGGTGCTCATAAACATAAAATAAACTAAAAATAAACACAACCCTAGTTTCTTCCCAAAATAATAACAATAATAATATCAAAAAAACAATCATGTTATAACTTAACCAACCAGTCTTCGGATTTTTGTTCAGAAAGATGAGCATGTTGACATGCTCTGGGGTCAGACGCGACCGCAGCCTGGTGACCGTCAGTCCAGCCGCCGAAAACACCCGCTCTGAGGGGACCGACGTTGCCGTGATGCACAAATACCTCCGTGCTAACTTGGCAAGGCGGGGGAACAACTTTCCACAATCCAGGGGCTCAGAAAGTTCTTTATTTCTGCTTCGATGCTAACCTCGTCTTGAGTGGTAGGCCTATAGTGCTCCCCAAGAAGTCATTTTTAAATCGTAATGGTCCAACACCGGACTTCGCCGTGGTCTCGTCATGATTACATCGCCGTGTACCAATATCCATACTATCCGTACTTACTAGGGATGTGTCGGTCGCGACTGATTCGTTACAAAGAACGAATCCCGAACGTGAACGACAAGAACCGGTTCCCCAAAACAATAAGAACTGGTTCTTTGATTCTTTTTTTTTAACATCAACCAAACATATGGTCACGTAAATAAAATATACAAACGAACAGAGCTCCGTCTCCCCGCGACTTATATTGATTGAGTCTACAACTTCCTCAAAGATTCAGCCAATGAGAGGTAGCAATGGTGTTGGAATGGCACCTGGGTAAACCAATGACAAGGCGGTACCGTCGAATATGCGCGCTTTCTCTCTCTGACGTATCTTGGGTCATACCATTCGACTCATATATCCCCCTACATTTTTTCGAAAATAGACTTGACCTCCATCTGTTTATTGGATAAACGCATTTCCCAATCCCAGGAGTCTTTGCTCCATTCTACGTCAATTTAAGAACAAACAAAGAAATTAAACTGCAGTTCGTATTTTTTTTTATGACCATTCAAGTTCTGTAATGCCTGAACAATGAAGAATTAAATGTAAAGTAAAATAAAATTATAAATGTAAAACCATGAATGAAATATAGAGAGTAAGCAAGTGGTATAAATATTGGTGGGACGTTCGACATACTATATAGCAGGCATCTCCAAACGGCGGACTGCGGTCTTGACGGTCCTATCCGGACCCACGACCAATTAAAAAAAAAAAATTATAATTTTTTTTTTTTTTAAGATGTAATCTGACGTAACGAACGAATCAAAACGAACGAATCAAATAAACGAATCGTTATAGTGAACTGAACTGAAAGAACTAGTTCCCGGAAAAGAATCATTTTGCCCATCCCTAGTACTTACTAGTCTAAGTTTGAATACGAAGGGTGTTCCGATTGTCGTGACAATTTCTCTATTAGATATTGCGTCTGAGACAGATGAGATCTTCAGATGCAAAAAAGCACACAATACTTGTAGGCAATTGCTGGTCGCATATATTTGTAATAAAAAATACTAACAAAGATACATCTCAATATGCATCAACAAACAATAAAAAAATAGGCATACAAAATAATAATCTGAGGCCTCAGATGGAAACTCTCACGGCGCGTTACTTCATATTCTAAAGACACGCTTAGAGGAAAGTCCACTGATTCTTCTAACCAATGAGTTCTTATTCGTTTGGGTTTATTAGGGGGTGGTCCCCCAATACCAAAAGCCTTTGTGTACCAGATGGTTATCTTTTACAACTGCAGCTGTGGTGAATGCATTGGAGGGGGTAGCGGCCGTGCCATCGACCCCATGGCTTTGTTGACGCTGGCCAGGGGGTCGAGAAATCAGGCCCACACATCAAAGGATTGCATGGAAGGTGATTTACAAGACAAGAAACATAGGAAAGGGCAGGCAATAAAAAATGCATCTCTCTACCCCTGACGGTTTGCACTTTAAATGACCCGCATGGAGTAGAACGTAGGCCCTATCTTAAATTACACAGAATAGCAACAAAACTTAAATTCATACATAGACCAAAACAATACAACATGTGGATTTTCCATCACACTCCCCCCTTTGATTATTTATAATCACAAAATGATGCAACCTTTAGGATTAAAATGATCACTTTATCAAAACATGCACATGTTCAAAATCTATCATGTTCGACCATCAGCACTTCTCCGTTTTTATAGGAGGTTGTTCAGACTATTTCAGGAAAGAATAGATTTTCGTTACTCCTCTTCCTCACTGCTTAAACTATTCCAATCCGAGGCAGGGTATGTTCCAGCTACCCGCGTCAAAGCTGGGTACTTGTTTTGCGTTGGTTCAACTATTATAAATTGGGAGACCGCGGCTGTGGTTAATTGCTTCACACAAGCTTTAACGCACGCAATTGTTATAATTAGTATTATTACAATGATCAATAGGGCTACAAAAAACATTATCGTATTTCTTACAAAGGGTGTACTCCAATCTGAGAACCAATTCCCGAACACACTTTCGATATCCCAGGAAGTAATTTTAGCAAGGTCATTAATGGCCTTGCTGTTTTCCCTGTGGAACTTCACGACAGATAGATTCGCTGAGTGTACGTATGAGCAACATTCCGAGCCAATAATTTTACACACACCTCCGGTTGAGGCAAGGATTAAGTCTAATGCCATGCGATTTTGGAGTGCCACCTTAGTGACCTCCTCGAGTTGTGTTGACATGGCCGTGACGACCCTGTCCGTGCTATTAATGTGAGCCTCTAATGCGGTGGATAGGGCCTTTGTCTCCTGTTGATTTAAATACACCCCATATCCAGGTATTATCATGCCTAGAAATCTCTGGAGATCACGTTTGTGTTTGGCATGGTGTCCGTCTAACACCTGTATTTCTTGCTGGGTCACCACACGAAGCATTGGTACTGCGTATGCTAAGTAACATGTACCCTCCATACGGTTCGGTACAAAACTATACATTTTCCTGCCGCATGCGAGGAACACTCCGGTTGGTAAAACTACTGAGTTAGGACTGATTTGTATTGATTCGTTCAGGGACAATTTGTGCAATTGGCCAATGCAATTGCTATTTTCCAGATGGATTACGTCCTTGGGGTTCAGATTGAGTTGGGTAATATTTATGCAATTCGTAACGTTAAACAATTTTGTTATTGTGAACTGATGACGAGAGGTTTTTTGTTCTTTTAACGTGGGGTTAGTGGAGTGTGGAAGTTCACACCTGGTTTCTGTACATCGGGTCGCACGCAGGGTTGGTGGTGCTAATCTTGATGAGGTCAGCACCGTTGAACACTCGATCCTGGGAATATTATGCGACCTATTGCATATTGCTCCTACAAGTGGGCAGTTACAGTGTGTTCCGCTTTCACCAGCCACACAGTCAATTTGCGCATGATATGACTTCACTGTTAATAGACTACCAAAGTTACCTTTTATACTTGATATTATCGCCATCCCGATGATCCGTGTTTGATTGCATCCCTGCGGGGTGTGTTCTCTCGCGACATTTTCTATCTTGTTGACGATATCTGGCGCTGTTATGTAATATTTTTGTAACGAGGCTGCATCTTTTGGGTCATCACAAGCTTTGTTTAAATTATTTGATGTTAAGTTTCGCCAATTCACAGTTAGAAATTGTAGGTGGGAAAGCGGAACTGCAGCTACGACCGGCCCTTCAGCACTGCTGGGTATGTGCATGCACATCCAACAATTTGTTTTGTTTAGATGTCTTACTGTCTCGTGCATTAACCGAATTATTGAATTTTCAATTTCAGGTCCCACCTCTCTCTTGGCCCTTATTCCCGTCGATATTGGATTTACATGAGGTTCTGGTGTCATTACTGGTTTGCACGTTAAAAATGATGGAATAAACATAATTGCACTTAGAACAACAAGACCACAAATGATTCCTCGGATCCTCCATCCGAGCCTCTGAACGGATTGTCGTCGTCTGGTTCTGGTGTCCATGTTGATTGATGTCGATTCTGGCCGCGTCTCCCCCCTGGCCAGAGAAAGTTTCTGGGCCTGGATCTGACGTGATTGTGTGAGGGTGAGTGAACAGCACTTCACCCTGTTTTAGTGTTGGGGTGACGGCCTAGGGGGTTGGGTCGGAAATGACCGTTGGCGTGAGTGGTGGTGCCCGTCTGCAATGGCTGGCGTGGATCCAGGTGGCCCTCTCAGCTACCGGTTGGGTCGGAAATGACCGTTGGCGTGAGTGGTGGTGCCCGTCTGCAATGGCTGGCGTGGATCCAGGTGGCCCTCTCAGCTACCTTGACAGCTGATGATGTGATCAAAAGGACTTGGAATGGTCCCAACCACCTTGGTGAGTTCCAGGTCCGTCTTCGATAATCCTTCACCACAATCCAATCGCCTGGTTGTAGATCGTGGAGTTGCCCTTCCTTGGACAGCGGTAATGCCTCCTTCACCTGTATACGGATGGATTGCAAAGTCCGAGAGAGGTTAACACAATAATCAATCATGTCGTGATGAAAAATTTCTGTGTTCAAGTTGCTGTTGTGTGGTGCACCTGTCCCCATTGGCATCGGCCGTCCCATTAGGACTTCATAAGGGGACAGACCTACCTTTACTCTGGTGCGTCCTCTCATGGCCAGGAGGACCAGTGGCAAGACCTTTAGCCATGACATACCTGTATCCGCAGCTGCTTTGGCCAGTTTGTTCTTTAGAGTACCATTCTCCCTCTCCACTGCCCCACCACTCTGAGGGTGGTACGCACAATGGTTGCGTAGATCAATTCCTACATACTTGGACAACTGCTGGATGGCTTGGTTCACAAAATGTGAACCATTGTCACTGGACAATTTCTTTGGGATTCCCCACCTTGGGATGATTTCTGTGATCAAGGCTTTGGCCACGGCCGCAGAGTCGGCCGCTTTGGTGGGGAATACCTCAACCCATTTGGAAAACATGTCAACTATCACCAAACAATACTTCTTTCCCTCACATGGTGTTAACTCTATAAAATCCATCATCAGGTGATCAAATGGTAGTGATGGTTGTGGGTGGCTAGTGGGTGCTACTTTCTTTCCTCTTCCTATGTTGTTGGTGACACACACAATACATTTTGCACAAAAACTTTGTGCATAGTTTGAAAATCCTTGTGTATACCAGTGCTGGTCAATGCTATCTACCATTCCCCCCTTTGACACCCCCTTTTTGAACATTTAGGTAAGCATGGGCGCCCATTAGGACCGTACCACAACCCCATGCGGTATGTTGCACCAGCTGATTTCCACAACTGACGTTCTGCGGGTAAGGCCCTGGTTTGAGCCTTCGCCAGTTCTTCGATCGTAACTGTGGGCGTCAGTTGTGTCATCTGCAAGGTGGAGGCAAGCGGGGCTTTGGCAGCCGCCTTAGCACCCTCGTCCGCCAGAGCGTTTCCCCTGGATATCAAGTCCTTAGCCCTTGTGTGTGCTTCACATCGACAAACAGAGATGGCAGTGGGTAAGAGGATAGCATCCAGTAGATTAGCAACCAATTGTGAATGGTTAATTCGTTGGCCCGTGGATGTGAGGAAGCCACGCATTTTCCATAGTGTGCCAAAATCATGAACAACACCAAAAGCATACCTACTATCAGTGTAAATGGTAACCCGTTTACCCTCTGAAAGTATACACGCTCTGGTCAGGGCGAACAGCTCAGCCGCCTGGGCTGAAAGGTTAGATGGTAACCTTGCTGATTCCACCACGCAGTCCTGCGTGGCAATGGCGTAGCCCACTTCACTAACACCTGTGATCACATTCTTCCGGCTTGAACCATCGACAAACAGAACATCATTCCCCGCTGGGAGTGGGGTGTCTGACAGGTCCACCCGTGGTGTGCACACCTCGTTAATGGTGGCCACACAATCGTGGGGTTCCCCATCTTCAGGGGTTGGCAGCAAGGTGGCTGGGTTTGATACAGTACATCTTTTCAAAGTAATGTTAGGCATTGCAAGCAACACGTTGTAGTATGACAAGAATCGTGATGCTGTTAGATGCGATGTACATTGGGTTAACAAAATAGATGAAACCTCATGGGGTACAAGCAAAGTTAATGGCATGTAACCCACCAGCCCCCTACTGGCGGCAACCGCCATTGCCGCTGCTGCCACTGCCTTCAAACAGTGTGGTAGACCTGCTGCCACCGGATCTAATTTAGATGAGTAATAGGCGATGGGGCGCATCTTGCCCCCATGTTCATGTATCCATTTCGCTCCCCCACAGTCTGTGTGAAGGGGCGCTTGTGGTCCGGCAACCCTAAAGTGGGAGGAGCCATAAGGGCCTTTTTAAGGTCTTCAAAAGCAGCGTCTGCCTCTGGGGTCCATGTCACGTGGTTATTTGGGGTCAGTCCATGTCTGTGTGTGATGTCTTGGAGTGGTTGTGCCAGATTTGCATAATCGAGTATCCACTGTCTACAGTAGCCCGTTGTTCCCAGGAAGCCCATCATTTGTTTCTTTGTGATGGGTTTTGGCATGTTTTGAATTGTTTTTATCCTCTCCTCGCTAAGGGACCTGCCGTTCGGCGTGATGATGTGGCCCAGGAATGTTACCTTTTGCAATACAAACTGTAGTTTAGCTACACTGGCATTGTGGCCCTGACTGGCTAAAAACTGTAGTAATACAATAGTGTCCTGTTTGCACACGTCGGGGTCAGGGGAACAAATTAAGAGGTCGTCTACATATTGAATCAATGTGCTCCCCCCCGGTAAAATTAAATGATCCAAATTGTCGTGGAGCGCTGCTGAAAAAACAGCCGGTGATTCACAATACCCTTGGGGCATTCTAGTCCACGTATATGGCTTACCATTGAATTGAAAAGCAAACCAGAATTGGCTCGCAGGATCCACCGGTATGCTAAAGAACGCGTTTGCTAAATCGACCACTGAAAACCATTTACTATTCCCAGGTACCTGTGTTAATAGTGTGTGAGGATCTGGAACAATGGGTGTTCTAGGATGCACTGCATCGTTTACCTTCTTTAAATCTTGCACAAACCGCCATGCGGTAGGTTGGCCTTCAACTGGTGCCTTCTTCACTGGGAATATTGGGGTACAGCATGGTGAATACGGACACGGGATTATAACACCGGCTTCCAACAGTGAGTTGAAAACAGGTGTTATACCATCAATCGCCTCTTGGCGCAGTCTGTATTGTGGTTGCTTTGGTCTGTATGTTGATTTGGGAGTCACCGTTAGGGGCTCCACATTTCGTATGCAGCCCACATCGTACTTGCTTTTAGCCCACAGGGTGGGTGGGACCTCAGCCAATCGTGGGTCGTCCACCGTCATCTGTGGGAGCAAGTACTCTGGTGACTCCCCCGTAGCACCTCGCATTTTTTGCACCGAGTGTCGGGTTTCGAAAGCTCCACCCCACGCTCTGTGTCTCAGACCCGTTGCGGGTGAGAAATATTGTCCCTCAGGACCATGCGGGTCTGGTATCCAATCACATGCTCCCCCCCCTTTCACTGCCCATGGGCCCAATTCAGCCCATGTCATGTCGGGGGTTTTTGCAAGGGACACATGTGGTGCTGAGCCTGGGATTCGAAAGAATCCCTTTACTTCCTCATTAGAAGCTACGGTTAACATGCAACATTTCTCATTCCAAAGCAACAACTGCCCCGTCAACACAGCTGTTTTACAATCGTCTTTGTACCACTGTTCCTCCACTTCTGCTATTTGTCCATCATAAGACATTCTGGCAGTACAATGCAAATTATCTGTGGGCATGTATTGTATTTCTGGCTGGTTCTGCATGCAGTGGTGTGCGTTCGTTATCAGTATGTCAGCTATTGCTCCCGGTCCCTCTCGCAGCAAGTCCCATGAATAAAAGTACCCTGGTGCGCGTGCCACACACGAGTATGCTTGGATCATGGGGCTTGCATTGGAGGTAACCGTGAGGCCCGCGTCGGTGCAAATGACACTCAGCCCTAGGCGACACATTAAATCTCTCCCCAACAGGTTTGTCGGACATTGGTCTGACAGAAGGAACGAATGTTTGAGTTGTTTATCGCCGTCCCGTACGGAGAGCGGGACCGTGAATTTTTCCTTAAAGGGTTGTCCGCCCGCCCCAACCACCTGTATGACACGAACACTCAGTTTTGTTACATATTTCCATTCCTTGGAGGACAATACTGAATGATTTGCCCCTGAATCAACTAGGAATGTTGTGTCTTTACCATTTACATTTATACACAATTATTTGGGTGTAATGCTTGTGAGCGTTGTGACGCTGAGCCTAACAGTTCGGGTGTTTGTTGTGTTTGTGTTATGGTGCTCATACCTCCTCCTTGGACCTGTCCTGCTCCGGCGTCCCGTCAATACGAATTCCCCCTTCCATCTTTGCCTCTCTTTTCACCTTTGCCCTTCGGGTGATTTACAGTCACTTCACGGGAAGGTGCGGACTCCCAGTCGTCCTCTTCGTCATCTTTCTCCTTTCTGATGGGGCAATCTCTTAACCAATGATCCTTGGAGCCACAATAAAAACAGTCCCGGTTGAACTTTCTCCCTTCTGGCCGGTCGGTTTCTTGGTTTTTGTCACGACGGATGGGCCTAGGATGCTTCAGGTCTTTCAGTTGGGCGAGCTGGAGCTTCTTGGTTGTCTCTTCTTTTCTATTCTTTCCGAACTTTTCTTTCTTCATGAAGAGGTTTTCTGCGTGGGTCGCGTGACTTATGATCAAATCAAGTCTGGCGGTACGCCACCCAATGCAGTGTTTTTCTATGAATTCCGATATTTTGTCGGTCAACGCATCCAGGAAGGCCGCGGTGAGATTTTCTTCGTACGGAGTCTGAACCACTCGGTCGGTTGGTACAGGCATTCCCCCGTGGATCTTGAACACCTTTTCAACGCGGTCCATCAAGTCAGCCACCGTCTCGCCTTCTATTTGTTGGATCTTTCGAATAGCGGTCCAGTCTCTAACCATGGGGAACGCCCCCCTGGCACGTTCACACAGTCCCTCTACCAGCCGGCGGTACACAGACCCTTGATCCCAATCGAACATTAAATCAGCTTCGTCCCTCCCGGGCATGTCGCCTTGGATACGACCCCACCTTAGGGTCAGTTTGTACGCACAGAGTTGGCGCACTTCACTGATGGATGCCTTGTGTTGTTGGATCAACTCAAGGAGGGATGTGGCGAAGGCAGGTCCCCCCACTGCAGCTGGGTCTGGGAGCCATTCCGCTATGTCCTTAATGTCACTGGGTCTCCATGCACGGAAAACGTATGCCGGCCTGCCATCTTGGGGGTTCAGTACTTCGATCATGGGGAATTGCCCATCCATCACGTCTCCATGTTGAGGAGTTGGGGAGAACGCCATTCCCTGGTTCCTCAAGCGGCTGGCGACGGGTTCCCGCTTGGTCGGTGTGGCCGTCGCCTGCTGCGGAGCTTTCCTCTGGCTACGAGTTGCAGGCCTATCTCCTGCCGTGCTGCAATCGGGTGCTTTCTCCTCATCTTTGAGGTCAGGGTAGAGATTGTCCGATGAGACGGCTTCATGGGCGTTGTCATACGGAGGAGGAGAAGGGGGATTCGCACGCGGTCCACCGGTGCAGTCCAGGTCCGGGTCTATATCTCGGGTGACATTGAGATTAAAAATCCCTACACTCTCTACGCTCTCTGTCCCTGGCTGATTTTTTTTTCTATCCTGGCCCTCTCTTTCCCACAAATAAAATGCACACCAACATAGTTTGGAACTTTTCTTTTTCATTTCTGCTTCCAACAATCGTTTCTCTAACTCCTGTAATCGTTTTAAGCTAAAACGCCCCATTTCAGGAAAGCCCAATTTGCACCAATATTTTAAACCCTCCAGAGCCGCTTCACCATGCTTCTCCAACATCACCTTCGCAGGTCCCGTTATCTCCGTTTTTCCAGATTTGTTACCCATGTTTTAGATCCTTTCACACTATTAGTTATTATTGAACGAATTAGGCCTATATAATATACCCGTAACCTCCTTGTTACTATAACACATATAAATATTTATTAACGAATGTATGCCTATTATTATTATTTATATATAAATGTGACCCCAACAGCGCATAACGGGTTTCCCTTTACCGTTTTGACAGACCCTCCTGCCCTTTCTGTTACATATATATAACCATATATATATTGACGGAACTTTACCGGAGTTGCTTTACCGTATGTTCCTATAACAAAGTTCGAATCGTGGCCGATTTGTTCGAATATACGTTCCCAAAACAGTATATACCGTTTTCGTAACGGATTTATTGTAGCTTAAACAAGTATTTTGATCTCACCTGCTCGAATTCTTTTTCCTTTGGATACCGTACTGAAGAACCACTAGTTTATCCCCCACAGGCACTCTCTCCTCGACCCCATTAGTCTGGTTACAGTCACCTGGAGGCGGGGTAGAGCTTTGGGGCCGAGTCCGACTCGGACCTGTTTTGGAGCGATATTTCGTAGAATCTTCAGGTTAGATATCCCGGACGAGCCCCCAAACTGTCGTGACAATTTCTCTATTAGATATTGCGTCTGAGACAGATGAGATCTTCAGATGCAAAAAAGCACACAATACTTGTAGGCAATTGCTGGTCGCATATATTTGTAATAAAAAATACTAACAAAGATACATCTCAATATGCATCAACAAACAATAAAAAAATAGGCATACAAAATAATAATCTGAGGCCTCAGATGGAAACTCTCACGGCGCGTTACTTCATATTCTAAAGACACGCTTAGAGGAAAGTCCACTGATTCTTCTAACCAATGAGTTCTTATTCGTTTGGGTTTATTAGGGGGTGGTCCCCCAATACCAAAAGCCTTTGTGTACCAGATGGTTATCTTTTACAACTGCAGCTGTGGTGAATGCATTGGAGGGGGTAGCGGCCGTGCCATCGACCCCATGGCTTTGTTGACGCTGGCCAGGGGGTCGAGAAATCAGGCCCACACATCAAAGGATTGCATGGAAGGTGATTTACAAGACAAGAAACATAGGAAAGAGCAGGCAATAAAAAATGCATCTCTCTACCCCTGACGGTTTGCACTTTAAATGACCCGCATGGAGTAGAACGTAGGCCCTATCTTAAATTACACAGAATAGCAACAAAACTTAAATTCATACATAGACCAAAACAATACAACATGTGGATTTTCCATCACACGATTCAGATCGGGCGAAAATAAGTGTACTGAAAACGGTCAGTGTGTGGCAATGTACACTTTTCGTACTCAACGGCAGCTATCCTAGCTACTTAGGGTAAGAGGGCGGAGCCAGGCTGAGCCAAAGTCGGCGCATTTTCCACATAGCCTGCATTAATAGTCATTTTGTAGTTTTTATAGCTTTTTATTGCTGCTAGGCGTAAAGAGTTCACCATTCAAGGATGTTTATTGCGGGGGAGGAGCCGCAAATTAAAATATTGCCCCCGTGTGATAAAAAGTTTAATTGCACACTGCATTAGTTTAATCTATGAAAAATGTACGCAATCGACAAAATCCTTAACGATCAATTAGTCGATCGATTAATCATGCCCATCCCTATTAGGGAGTATGCAATTATAAAAAATATTCTAAAGAGGTCAGAAACTCTGTGCACAGCCCCGCCTTCCCCAGTGAACCAAGAAACCCCGCGCCGAACGGGGGATTTGACCCCCTCGGTTTTACACAGGAAACTTGAGATAAGAAGGTGAAATCACCGGGCGTGCCAAGCTGCGACCGAACTGGCTCGGCAGTGTAAAAAGATCTATAGCCAGGGTTCGAGTTAGGTGGGAGCCAATGGGAGACTATTTCTCTGTTGATTAGCAGAGAAATAGTTAGCAACCGAAGAAGCTGCATGGCGTTGTTGTGAAGGGCCCATGCAAGTGAACGGAGCGTTCCACCACGGCATTGAGAAGAGCCGTGTCATAATAGCCCATACCTCCTATATCCCCCCCCTTTCCCGTCAAAATTCAGCGCAATGGAATCATAACTCGAACCCTGCCTAGCCTACTTCATCCTGCCCAACAATATGGGCAGGATCTAGACCAAGCTCTCCTTATCGGGTCAGCAATAGCCGTGTTTGAATGATAATGAATGAATGGAACGTTGCATTTAAATATTCTATAGGCTACTAGAGAGCCAATCAATGAAACCTTAAGTCGGCTCTCTTGCTGCGCAAAGTATGTTTCAGAAATCAGCACATTAAGATAATTGTAGTTTTCACACAAGCTATTTTGGATTTTTGTAATATGGAATTACTTCAGGGGGGAAATGCCGTGAATAAATGTATGCAGTGGGTTCAGGATTAGGACTGATATGTCGGCCTAGGCCTAATCAATTGTGTTTTAATATCTTTAGCATTCATATTATTGCAGTCTATTATTTTCGTAGGCCACTCTGCTGTTGGCGTTGATGGGGGGGGATATTTTAACCCATTTTAACCCCATTTCCCTGCGCCTCATAGGTTTTAGGGCTCATAGGTTTTAGAGGTGTGTGTAACCGGGTGGAAGGAAAAACAATATTGTAGCCTTCCCAGCACTGTGACAGTACCAGGGTTTTTTCTAGAAAAAAAAAGTAGCAGGGAGCAGACTCCTGCGTAAAGCCGAGGGAGCAACGCGGCCGAGGCGGGGGATGGTGTGGAAGGGGGGTCTCCCCCTTCCGCGGCGCGAAGCCTTTGAAAAAATAATGATTAAATGGTACATTCTGAGGCTATCTTAGAGAGAAATTCTAGCTCTTGTGGTCATCTTGTACAACTTTACCCTGTAAATAAACACGACAAATTTCAAAAATATTGGCTAAACTTTTATTAAGTAGGACAAATCACAACAGCAGCCGTCTGTTCCTGAGACTGCCCCAACGGCTCACTGCCTTGTCAAAATCAAATTGATCAATTGCAGGCCCCTCAATACTGATCCTGAGGAGGTGGTTCAGGGTAGCGTTAGTCATGGTAGACCTTAGCCTTGTCTTCACCCTTTTGAGGGTGGAGAAGGCCCTTTCACAGTCAGCCGTGTGAACCGGAATGACCACCATTCTGGCGTAGAGGGAGGCTATGTTAGGGTACTGGCATGCAAGTGTTGGATTGGCAGACAGCACCTGGCACATGTCTTTTGGTGTCTTCTGACGGTAACTGCCCAGGTGCTGTCTGAAGGAGATCCACTCATCCCGCAGTTCTTCCCGGTCAATGGGGGAGTGGCCATCAGAATAGAAGGTGGACAGCTGGTTCATCTCCTCCCATCCATAGTCTCCAGTCATCAGAATATTATATTCTACATCAATTCGAACTTAAGCATACTGGACCTTTATATTATTGCTAGATTTTGGCGTAGCCAAAATATACAAAAACTGCAATAAACATAATTACAAAAACTTGGGGTCACTTCCGGTTTACCCGGAAGTTATGACGTTAATTTAAACCCCGTTGACGCCGCACACATTCCCTAATACAAAGTCTAGACGAGACGCTGGTAAGACGAACATTTACGATGTGTTAACATGTAACTTTTAAATTAAATAAACAAACCTGGAATTTGACAACGACATACTTGTTTGAATGGTTATTGCAACAGAACAGGTGACGTAAATGGTATTAAACAGAACGTTGTATTGATGGTACTTGCAAGATTGTATTAAACTGCCGTAGCGCGCATGATAAATTACATGGTTGATAAATGATTTTAAAACAGTATGAAGGTAACGGAATACATAATCAAACAAGACAAACACACACAGGCAACATTGACGGAAGCTATGCGCCCCGTCCACGGACGTAATTTGGGGGGGGGACACAGGGGACATGTCCCCTGCGCTTTTTCAAAAGGCCGTTTTGGTCCCCTGCAGTTTTCACCGTCCGGAAACCATGTTACGCTATGGTAAACAGAGACTTGTCAGGCACTAGGACCAAGCGGAAACGGCCGCTCGAGCTGAAGCCAGTTTGCTTTCGTTTAGACCTGCCCACAAGCTCCTCCATTGGCTCTGCATTCCTTGTGTGATTGGCCGTCCCCGCTGTCACTCCATCAGGTTATAAACAGCACCAGTACGCACACCGGTCTGCCAGTTGGGGAGGAGGCCGTGTTAATCTTCCGCTGTATGTTGGGCGTTTGTTCTGCCTGGGCCACGTCAGCTGGAAGGATTGTAATATCAGAGGTTTCATTTACATTAACGTTTGAATCGGTGTGTGTGTGTTTGGTAATTAGGCGCAGCCAGGATGTCTAAAAAAAGAAAAGTGGACATAAGAGACTTTTTTCAAAGTCAAAGTGTAAGTTACTCAAAGAAATGCGTTACACCATCCTGCGACACCTTCACTGGCTCCCAATAAAGCAGCACTTCCACTTCAAGATCCTCCTCATCAATTACAAAGCTCTCAGTAATCTTGTAAAGTGTATTTGAGTTTTATTGAAAGTGCTGATATATAAAATGTATTGTTGTTAAAAAAAGGCGCGAAAATTTCTGGAGGAAAGCAGAGGTACCAGTTTCTATCAATCGCTCTAAAAACCCCATTTCCTAACTTTAGCCACATAAAATATATATGCAGACATTCAGGAAGAGCTCAGGATGCTCACAGTGAAGCCGGTTCAATGATAGGAACTAACTACAGTTTGGCCAAAAATGCTTCGGTTTCAGTGGTTTGTCTCTCAGCGGTGTCAAATGTCACAGGAGCCGCTGCGGGTGACTGCTCTGCTCTGATTGGTGTATTGGCTATGTAAATGAGGTCTGTTTACCATATATTCCAAAAATAAGTGTAAAATTGGTGCTACTGAGATGGAGTGAAGTTGACTAACAAGGTGAAACACAGAATTGGGTGATAATGTGTTGCTACATGCTTTACAACCAGACAAACCAAAAAAGGGAACAGTAAACTTAAAAGTAGCAACAGAAAACTAGAAGAACTACTAGAAAACACAGTGAACTGAAGAGTTTTATAAAAAATATTTGTGTCCCCCCCACCTCTGAAATCAAAGTTTCGTCACTGGCCCCGTCACACACCCCTTGTCAATTTTACCATTATTCTTTGCGAAGCCAAAATGCTTCCACACTTTGGATTTCAAGTTTGCTGGTGCATTAACCCATTTAAGCCGGGAAAGCATTGCCGCTCTTCTACCTTTAAAGCCGGGGGCGCTGTTGCGTCATTCTACCTTTAAGGACGGGAAAGCGTTTGCGTCGTTTTTCTGTATAAGGGGGGTTTTTGCCCAAAGTGTCGGCCTCTGGGCCAATGAAATGCATCAAAATAGACACATATAGGTGTCAACTTGTTCCTCGTGAGTTTAGTTCAGAAATTTCTTCAAGCAAGTATGGCGGAATTTGAGACTGAAGACTTTTCTGACGGTAGCGATTTCGAGGAGTTTCTCGGCTTCGAAGATGTTGATGAGGCCGAGTACTTTGATGACGAATACGAACCGATTGACCGGGAATTATGGTTAAGGCACATGTTCGTGAATGAAGACGAGGAAGAAGAAGTATGGAATGGGGCTATGGGAATGGGGCTGCTTGTGTTGCCGGTGCGAAGAGATTACTGGCGACAGAGTAAGAATCTCTTTCGGACGCAATTCGCCAGAAATATGTCCCGGGACAGATTTGCGGCCAGCTGGAGGCAAGGACAATAGTAATACTTATTGATTGGGATGATGCTGTAATAAGTAATTACTACAGTTTATATGTAAGAGATGTATTACTGTCCCGGAGATGCGTAAAGCACCCTGGTGCGTAAAACCAGATAAGCTTCTCTGGAATGTCACTTATACTTATCAATAGTAATACTTATTGATTGTGATGATGCTGTAATAAGAAATTACGACAGTTTATATGTAAGAGATGTATTACTGTCCCGGAGATGTGTAAAGCACCCGTAAAACCAGATAAGCTTCTCTGGATTGTCACCAGTGGCGTAACAAGGCAACGACGGGCCCGTATGCAGGATGTTCAAGGCTCTTCCAAAGAATAGAGCTTCTTTGGAATTTCACACCTAACTGCGATCTCCAGAACAATAAGGCCTAGGCTACTATACATTCCCAAATTATAGCCTGTATCTTTTAATTACGCTACTTCTTAGGATGGAATGCAATTGTATTTGTATTATGCATAATACTTTTATTCAGTAGTCATCACATACAAGTGCATGTAATTTAAAACGCAGACTGTTTACAGTTTTAGTCCCAGGCTGTTCCCCTTCCCATGTTTGTTATTATATACTTTATTACTTTCTTATATACTTATTTCACTTTATTATACTTTATTATTTTACTGTTTTGTGCTGTTCCTGCACTTTTACATATTTTTTTACCTGTATGTAAATATTGTAAATATTTGTAAATAAAAACTCAAATTTCCCATGAAAGCCACAGGTGTCAGCTCTCAAATACTTTTTGAATTGTGTTCCTATCTGTTACAGGGGCTGAGAAATCAGTAACTTAGTAGGCTTTGACACAATTGCTGAATTTCTAGAAAAACTTCAGGTTTTGGGGGCTTTTCTGAAATCGCCTATAGGTTTTACAGGCATTTTTTCCAGGCGCTTTAGGCCTAAATGGGTTAACAATCTCGCTGCCGCTCTCTGCCATGTTTGAAAGTCATTTGAGGATCAGACACATTGTCAGGTGGTGGTGTTGGGATATTTTCGCGGAGAAAAGATCGTTTTGAGAAATAGTGTATGTTGTACAGCAGCATGTAAGTACAGATCCAAGTCTGACAGGTTCAGTCGGCATTTCGGTAGGATGGCGCACGCCGGGAGTATCGGGGCGCAGCGCCCCTGTTCCCTTGTTTAGAAAAAACCCTGAGTACATTATAGTTATTCTGATAATGTCATACAATTCTACAGGTTCTCAGCTTTCCAAAAAGAGCAAGCATGTGATCAGAGGTCATACTATGAAGGAGCAGTGCTCCCTAGAGTAGGCGCAGTGCAAAAACTAAACAATGGCCCGAAGACGAAGTGGTTAAGATGTTATATATATACATTTTAAATAAAAGGTTTTTGTACGAGACACTGTTTGAGGCAGATTATTTATAACATAATGGTGATGAAAGTTGGTTGGAGGGGAAAGTTGGTTGGGGGGGGAATTTTTGCCTAGGGCCCCCACATACTCTCAAATCGCCACTGGGAATCAGATAAAGTCGGCTATTTTGCTGCGCAAAGTATGTTTCAGAAATCAGCACATTAAGATAAATGTAGTTAAGCTATTTTGGATTTTTGTAATATGGAATTATTTCAGGGGGGGAAATGCCGTGAATCAATGTATCCACAGTGCGTTCAGGATTAGGACTGATATGTATGTCTGCCTAGGCCTAATCAATTGTGTTTTAATATCTTTAGCATTCATATTATTGCACTCTATTCTTTTCGTAGGCTACTCTGCGGTTGGCCTTGATGGGGAGATATCTTCATACTTTTTAACCCCATTTTCCTGCAACATTCCTGCGTCTCCCCCTCATAGACGCAGGAATGCGTCATAGCCCGTTTCAGAACCGTGTCAGTGGACAGGTACAATCCTACACTGAAGAAAAGGAACATAGCAGGTCTTTAAATTGACAAAAAGGAAGTACGTAAATGCAACATGATAAATTTATATTCTTCTTGTGGACATGCTATAATCATGTCAACTTTGAATGTTTATGGAGAATCTTAGATGTACTAATGTCTCTCACCAGTGGCGGCTGGTGGAATTTATTTGAGGGGGGGCTGAACGTTTGCATTCCAAACCCCTGTATGGGGGTCTGGGGGCATCCTCCCCCAGAAGATTTTTTTGTGATTTTCACAAACAAACGAAGCATTGTGGTGCATTCTGACAAAATAATAAAGGCAAAATAGAACATTTACTTACAAAGACGAATGGGGCCAGGGAACTAAGTTTTAAGTTAATATATTTGCCTTGTAGAATTCAGCAACATTAAGAGTGCAAATACAAAAACTGATATACACATACGGTAACTGTGTGTGTGTGTGTGTGTGTGTGTGTGTGTGTGTGTGTGTGTGTGTGTGTGTGTGTGTGTGTGTGTGTGTGTGTGTGTGTGTTGAGGCCAAGCCATTGTGTTGGTAACTTCACTTATAAATATATCTACATACTGCATTAGTATGCATTTAAACCAATACAATGAAATATGAATTCCACACACTTGCGTGTGGTGATTCAAGACACACTTAAGGCATGATTCCACCATAGGTTTGCAGAGGACTATATACAATATGCACACTGAAGGCATGATGCCACAATAGGTTTGAAGAGGACTGTATACAATATGCACACTGAAGGCATGATGCCACAATAGGTTTGCAGAGGACTGTATACAATATGCACACTGAAGGCATGATGGCACAATAGGTTTGCAGAGGACTGTATACAATATGCACACTGAAGGCATGATGGCACAATAGGTTTGCAGAGGACTGTATACTATATGCACACTGGAGGCATGATGGCACAATAGGTTTGCAGAGGACTGTATACAATATGCACACTGAAGGCATGATGCCACAATAGGTTTGCAGAGGACTATATACAATATTCACACTGAAGGCATGATGCCACAATAGGTTTGCAGAGGACTATATACAGTATGTACACTTAAAAGGGTGGGGGGGTTGTGAGGGTCTGTAACCAGTGTCCACCTCACGGGAAGGAGGGGGTGGGGGGGTTGTGAGGGTCTGTAACCAGTGTCCACCTCACGGGAAGGAGGGGGTGGGGGGGTTGTGAGGGTCTGTAACCAGTGTCCACCTCACGGGAAGGAGGGGGGGGGGGGTGAGAGAGACTAGTAAGAGAACTCTTGGAAAACTCTTACTTGTGAAGGAACTTTGCTCGTCAGTCTTTCTGACAAATTTCTCAATTACTCTTTTGTTGAAATCTGGAATGTCCCTTGTGAGTTTTTTCTCTATAGAGAGCATAGCCAGAGCATTGAGGCGATCTTGTGCCATAGTGTTCCTAAGGAAAGTCTTTATCCTCTTTAAGGTGGAGAAGCATCTCTCCGATTCTGCTGTTGACATTGGTGTGGTGATGAGGATCTTGAGAAGACTTACAGTTTCGCTGAATGCGTCTTGCAGGTTATTTCCCATTAGAACCTGAAATAGAGCCAGTGCTCCACTGCAGCCCTTGAAGTCCTCATGGTCGTAGATCAGGGACAGTTCTGTTTTAAGCCTGCCTTTGTCCAACATGGGATAGGCATCCACCGTGGTTTCCAGCGCTGCATCTGGGAACTTTCTGCTGTGTTGTGGGAACAAGTCACCTTGCAACAGAGTAGCACTGATGAGATGCTTTGTGAAAGAAAACCTCTCCTTGGCTAGGCTCATAATGGTGTCACAGACCTATGAAATAATAACCACAGAAAACATGTTCCAGTTCAACAATACAATAAAATCAGCATATTCGTACCAGTTATTTTTTTTAGCAAGTAAAGCTAACAGTAATAATTAAACATAAATGTGGAGAAAAAAATGACTGTCTGCATACTCCAGTAGATATACAGTAAACATAGTACAGGGGTTGACACTAAGGTTTCAAAAGCACTTGCCCATCGGGCAAGTACAGGTCAGGTTAAACTTGCCCGAATGTAATGTTCACTTGCCCAAATTATAATCAGAATCGTGATCGGGCCACTTTTTGCCAGGCACCCGGCCTGGTTTTGGGGGGGCTCAGAAAAATCATCCTAGCTCAGACTGAAGCTGAGTGTTAGCTTCCACACATGTTGTGTTTAAAAAATAACAAACTTCTCTTTGTTTACTTATTTATCGAGCGGTCACATCGTGCCATGAAGTGATTTCAGTCCACAGTTGCAACCTATTAAAGCTATCGCCAAGTTATATGTAGACCTGCATGATTTGATGCAAATTTACATAACTAAATGTCAGAGGTAGTAGCAAAGATATGTATTTTTTAACTTTCAAGTTTCTTGTAGCTCTAATTGAATAATCACAATCGCGCTTCTAGTAGGGTTGTCAGTCACAATACTGGATTTTCTAACTTCAACACTATTCCTGGAAAAAGATCGATATTCTATACCATTTTCGATATCAGGGGAAAAGTTTTTTTCAGGAAAGAACATACCCAAAGTAAATTGATTATATCTCCACAACTGCAAGGGCGATAATGTCATCTTTGGGCCAAAAGAAAGATTGTTGTGCAAGTGAAATATTCAATGGGGATAATACTTGGTTAAAGTGAATAAAGCCATGGAACACAGCATAAGGGAAAGATAACATTTCCACCTGAAATAATTATCAGTATCAGTTGGTCGTTATCAGTTGGGAGCGCTGTCTTACTATGAGACACAAATAAAGGTAGATATCTTACAATTTTGACACTTGACACCTCTATTTAAAGTTCAGGGCAATCGAATGCACCAAGCCAAACACTCGTCAATAAATATATGGCCACTAGATTGCGCTGAAGAATATGTTTTCTGATTGAAGGCAATTTACCTATTTCCTAAGAAACCTTCTCTTATTCATTGATTGAAAACACCATGTTAAGTTGCAAAATTTGGCCCAGATACTGGATAATCTGTTTATGGTGGTTTTATTTGATCAGAATCAACTTTGTGGACAAAAATCACAAAGGTAATACTTCATTTTTGGTTGTTAAAAGAAAAGGGGACGTTTCTTCTTAAGTTGTTATTTGCGAGTTTTACTCACAGAATGATATGGTTTGGACTGTTGGAATAAGTGGAGGCTCAGCTTTCATGTAATATATAGGCTACAGTAGTTTGTGAGGGTCCAATTTCGTGAAAAAGATCGCTATTGCTGTGTGCATGTGCACAGTTATGAAACCCAAAACCGTGTTCTTGACTTTCCTTGATAATTTGCCTCAATCCAAAGTACTTCCAAACTGCACTCCTCCATAGCTACTCCATTTAACTTCTACCTAAACCGTTCGCGGAAGTGCTGCACTTGAGATGCTAGCTGTGTTGGCTAACCTTTAGCACTGCCAGAGACCGCACGGCGAGTGAGTGACAGAAGGCGGGGCTATATTCGCAATGAAGCGATGCGTGTCAGTTAACTCGCTTTCCGAGAGAAGAGAAGACAGCGCGCTGATCAATTGCAAATACTTCTATTTTGTGTGGTTTTGCGGAACAAAAGGTTGTTCTGCAGTTTCTAAAAACATTTGAATAAATAGCTTTTACATTAATATCCACCCAAAATCCACTTGCCCGTTCGGGCAACCAGAAAAAATCTCAACCTGCCCAAACATTTTTTTTACTTGCCCCGGGCAAGCGGGCAACCGTTTGTGTCAACCCCTGATAGTATGTCTAATAATGACAACTCTGAACACAAAAATGTGCAAACAATATACATATAGGCTAGTGGAATACAGAAAAAGAAGTGGATTACCTCTATTGCCAGATGCTGTTGTGTTTCTTCCTCCATTGCCCTCCGTTTCTTCGCGGGTGGTCCCTGTACAGGTCCCCTATAGTCCTCATCCTCAACTAGAGAAGGAACAGTGTCCCTGGTCCAAAACAATTTTCACAAGTCACTGTCCATCCTGAAATTACTCTAAGAAACTACTCACTAGAAACCAAATTGCTGATCAAATAAATCCAGAACTGTATTAAAGTATGTGCTGTTGTTGTGTTGGACCTAGTCAATGTCATCTAGATTCATCACATATAAATTCACTAGTCCAACATGGTGAAATTGTGATATTTATGAGAGATTATATTGTGCTCAGCCATGTGGATTCATGTTTTTACTGAAGGCTACATGTAAGCATGTTTTAAGCAAATATGTAAAATCATAGCTTACCTGATGGCCTGTATGCTTTGAGTGAACTTTTGGGTGATCCCTGCGATGAAGACAGAGTCTATGTTCCTCTTCTGCAGCTGGTTAAAGAGCATGTCTACATGTGGCATGATCTTGTGAAATAATGCCAAGAAAAAACAGAAAGCCTCGTCTTCCAACATTCTCAATAAACCCCCGGCCTCTCTCTTCGACATGGCATCAAAGTCTCCTCTGTCTCGAATGGTTTGGAAGCACTTAACCAGTTCATCTTTGTGCTCGTAAACTGTGTTAACAGCACGACTGTGGAAGTTCCATCGCGTTGTTGAAGCACCCGGGAGTCGACGACGAACCACTTCATCCAGCACTGCCGTTCGTTTGAACGACTTGTGGAAAAAAGAAGAAAAAACCCCAATATCTGAAAAAATCTGTCCGATCTTCGAAATATTGGATGTTGCCTGCTGCATGATGAGGTTCAACTGATGCACATAACAGTGAACGTAGTAGGCACTCTTGAACTATATCTTGAACTTTACGTTGCACTCCACCTGTAGCACCCCTCATCACTGCGGCACCATCATAGGCCTGGGCAATTAGTTTCCTCTCTTGTCCTGCGGGAAGGATGCTTCTCAGCCTTTCCAAAAGCGCAGTGGCAATCGTCTCAGCAGTCGCATTTGGAAGCGCGATGAACTCAAAGAAGCGTTCTCTGATGTTATTGTTGCCATCTATGTACCTTATCACAAACACAAGCTGGCAATGAGTGCAGACATCGGTTATCTCGTCTGCCTGAATGGCAATGTAGTCTGCTTGTTTCACCTCTTCCAAAATGCAGTCTCTGAGAACTGACAACATGCAGTCCAACAGTTCATTTTGCACGGTCTTCGAAGTGCCTTTAAAAACTGTGGCGTTTTCCAGGTGCACCTCCAACTCACGGTCAATGGAGGCCATGAGATCAATTAGACCTCAGAAAATGCCTGGATTTTCTGATTCGTCACTCTCATCATGACCACGCAGAGCAAGTTGAAAGGCACCACAAAATTTCACAGCATCGATGATCTTTGACAAAATATGACGATTCCTGTCCACCTCCTCATTGTGCTTTCTTACAGCAATGCGGTGTCCCTCATCTAGCTGTGCAGCTATGGTAATTTGCCCAAGCATGGCTAGCTTCACACAGTTGTTCATATGAACTCTTGCTCGCTCGTGTTTCTTGATCCGTTCTGACAGATGTTTCAGATCTGTCACCCCTGTCTGTGTCCATGAATTATCCCACGCACCAGTTTTGAAAAGTATGCAAGGAAAACAAAAAATTGCATTGGCATCCCCACAGCTAGTTAAAGACCCACTATGCAACTTCGGGAATTTCTTCGCCGTTTTCTTGGTTTTGGCACGCACATTTCTCTACACAGCTCCCCCTTAAGCTTCGTAGTAGATATTTTACAACACTGTCGTAACAACATGTCGTTGACGACCCTTTCCCATGCAATTCTACGCGAGCCATGTGCATTTGTTTTCAAAGAAGCCGGCGAATGCGTGGAGCCATGTCCGAAGTAGATGTTCATAAAGTGTAGGCAAGGTTATGCATTTTTAAAATTGTGTATTTGTATTGCAATAAACATAAAGCCATCCTTTTTTATAGTTGACGGGGAGAATTTATATCCTAGATTATAATTGTTTTATCTTACGTTGAACAGAACAATCAGTGTGAGAGTGTTGGCCAACATAATAATCTAAATAAACAAGAACCTGGATTCGGGGATTCAGTCTGTATCTGGGGGACGAGACAGACGAACAGCAAAACACCAATGGAAACAAAGGTGTTTATATGGTTGCAACAAGCAAGCTAGAAACATACAGGGCTCACAACAAAACGGTCGAGAAAACAATTTTTACAGGGCTCACAACAAAATGGTTGAGCAAACACATTTGTACAGAGACTATCAACATCAAGAATACCACGAGGACAAAGTTCACCAAGGGTACTTTCAATTTCAAAAGCAACACGGCCAAATCGGAGTCTGATTTGCAGTCTTCTTTTTCTTTCAGTTCACGCTATTCCTGAAAAGCTTGCCCAACGTTTACTCGTGTCTGGCCTCTCTGTCGGTCAGTCTCCCTTTTCTCTTCTTCTGTTCCTCCGACATTGGGTTTCTCTGTCTCTTTTTAGTCGGCTGATCTATGATGAATGTAACAATCCCCGGTTCCGTGTTTGGGGGTCTGTGCCGTAAAGCAATTCGTTACTTCGCGAGACCCGAGACTCCCGCGAGAGTGGGCGGCGGGTCGCCGGCAGAAACATATTCCTTTTCTCCGCCAAGATGCGCAAGGGGGAGTCGAAACAACGAACAATCGAACAAAAATGTATAATGGAACCATTGCAATGACTCCTAGCCTGTTATATTAAGGTAAATCAAGCCAAAAAAGTTGCATAGTTCCCCTTTCACTCGTGTCTGATCTCTTTTCTGGTCCATTCTTCTTTTGTTCCACCGACAGTCGCCTCTTGGGTCCCTTATCAGTCGATTGATCCATGATGAATGCAACAATTGCCTCGCAACTGGCTGTTTATATCTAGCCGGTGCCATGTTTGGGTGTGTGTCTGTGCCGTAAAGCATTTTCGAAACTACAATCTGACTACATTTTTCGAGGATACTTCCGCTGCGTCACATCCGGAATGTCCCGGTCCGAGCAGATCAAGTTGCATATGCGCTTTTTCACTGTAGAGGCGACATGGGAAAATGACACACCCACCAATCGACCCAGAAATGATTGCAGAACCATCAGCATAACTCTCAACCTGCATACTTAATGTAATTTTGGCTAAAAAAGTTGCATACTGGGCCTTTAACCTATGAAACTACAGAGGCTGAAAAAAGAGACAACTCAGACTCTCACACATAGACTCAGGGCATGCAAAGTGAGCACAGGGAGAACAGGAAAAGTGTGTCACAGAAGAACAGTGTCTCTGTGATTGTGAGTGTTTGTGGGTTTGTCAATGTGAGTGTGTGATTGTTAGTGTGTGAGTTTGTGTGATTGAGAGATTGTCTGATTGTGAGTGTGTGCGAGTTTGTTTGATTGTTACAGTGTGAGAGGTTGTGATTGTCTCTTACAGTTTCAGAATCAGCGGTTTCTTCCATTTTCTCATCTAACCCAGATAGTCGCTAAAATCTTCGTGTTCTGCTCCTGTGAACATAGCACGGCATGGCCACGGCAACAGCATTAGCGCGGAACAGGAGCCATTAATAAAGTGTGCGACATTGTTGAGCCACATGAAAACACTTGTCATGTGACTCAAGTGGCTGCATTTGATTGGCAAGATAATTTTGTCAAGTTTTTATTGGTTAAAATAGTCACATGATAGAAATGTTTGCGGAAGACGTCCCTCAGGGAGAGAAATAGATCTTGCATGCAAAAAAAAAAACGATATAAAAAACGAAAGCAACGACCGTCACATAGCCAAATAGAACGGCGTAAAAGCACCATTCTTTCTTCAAATTTATACTCAAGTAAAAGTAAAAGCATCTTGCGTTGCGTTTTTTCTTGAAGAAAGTAGTCCAATCCTTTTAACTCACTTTATTTGTTAAAGTAGGCATATTTTGGTATGGTAACTATGAAGCATAAGGGAGGGAATTGTATCTATTGCGTATTGAGAATAATATCGTGCACTACTTCGAGTCCCGGGCTTAGGCCCCGTCCTCTCGGCGGGGCTACCTATTCGTTCTGCCCTAAATCTGAACTCCACGCTGGTTTTTATCAAGTGGGCGTGGCCTATGTGAAGTGGGCGTGGTTGGTGGGACGCAATGGCTCCGCACTCCTCACCTGTCCAAAGGTGCTGCCATCTGTTGCTGGAGTAGTAATTGCAGCTTATGTGTTCGATCCTGCTTCCTAGTGGCTATGTGAGGGTAATGCAGCTTGTGTGTTCGATCCTGCTTCCTAGTGGCTATGTGGGGGCATCTTATGTGTTCGATCCTGCTTCCTCGTGGCTATGTGGGGGCAGCTTATGTGCTTAAAATACGTAACAATCCCTCCTTGGTCATCTCAGATGGCCATACTATAAGATTTTTAAGCCATAAGCACCATTTACCACACCGAAAACATAGTCAAAGTAGGAAAATCATTAACACCACCGACCGAACTGGAAAAAACTCCATAGGGGAGATAAACCACAGCGCGTCCCCCTAATACTGAGACGCAATTCACCTTGGTGGGTCTCATAGGAAATACAGGTCATTGTCAACAATACAACAATAAGCATAGAGATAAAAGCATTCATAGAAATCCAAACTAACACTTCTGGTTATATGTGATGTTTTGTATTTTAAGAACCTGAGCTACCCACACAAAGCCCCTAGGAAGCAGGACAAAACATATAAGCCGTAAATACTATACATAGCCACAAGGGGAGCAGGACCTTACTGAAGGCTGCAATAGCTGCTCCATCCACAGAAGGCAGCACCACAGACAAGTGAGGAAGCCGAGGGTAATACGTCACACCGGCACCGCCCACTTCACACAGGCCATGTGGATCCTACCATAATAGTCAACATCGAGTTAGAGCTCGTCAGAATCTTCTCGCTGCAAGTAGACATAGGGTTAATGTTTTTGATCAGCTAGGAGACGCTCAGCACGTGCTCAACACGCTTCCACCTCCTTTTGCTCCGTAGTTACCATACCGAAATACTTTAACAAATAAAGTGTCTTAAAAGCTATCCTGGATTGGAACACTTTCTTGGAAGAACTCAGCAAAATTGGTGACCCCGACGTTCTTGGAAAGTACCAGGACCGAGACTCGAAGCACGCGGCCATCGGGACGCAATACAGGCTATTGCAGGCGCCACTGAAAGGTAAACAGAACCTGTTGTCCATGACTAAACTCTGTAATAGTTAGAATAGGGTTGAAATTCATAACAGCCGGTTAGTTGGACGGCTGCGGATACGCTAACAGATCAAATTGAATAATTATATTCAAGGAGCAAAGGGCCAGGAGTCTGTTTTATGGGACTGTATATAGAAGTTATCGAATCCCATCTAGATCTAATGTTTGTACCGTGTTAGGGTAATAGCGGTTTTAATTGTTAGATAGTGGTTAAGTTTTCCACCTTTCAGTTATTATGCTTTGATTGTTGAATGGTGAATGTACTGAAGTTAAGCCAGTACTCACTGAGTGTTATCTATAACCGACCATAAACGTTGTTCGCCGTTGCGGAGCGGTGCAGACTGGTCAGATATCCTGTTTTACTCTATAGCTTGCTTGCATATTCTACCGGTGGCTTGGGCTTTGTTTGCCGTGAAGTTTGAATGGGATTGGTTCCTCCCGCCACGGTTAATGTAAACACCACATTGTGCAATTTAGTATAGAGTAATAACCCATCCGTAGAGGCAAACTTGCGCAGTTTTAACCCAACTGCTTTGCATGCTTCGCTAACCCGCCGTGGAAACAAACTTGCCGGAATCTCATACTTCTTACAGAGATCCAATACAGTGCGTTTGACCAATACTATCTGGGTCAAATTGCGACGCACTTTGCTTGTTCCGCGAATATTGAGTGTAACACGTGGTGTCGGGGTTTAAAGAGACGGCGCGTCTTGATGACTTGGGTTTCTTTTGTTACAAACGCCTGCGCCATCTTTGTAGTCAGGGCCTTTTTGTTAGGACAATAAACATCTTGCTTTGTGTAGGGACCGCTTGGTCTGGCATAGAACAAGAGCAGCCCAGCTAAAGTGTTACATTCTCTCTCCCCCTCTACCTCTCTCTTTCTCTCTTTCTCTCTCGCTCTCGCTCTGTGAAAAGGTGATTGACGCATTTTGTCATTTCCTTTTGTTCGAGGCCATCTTGTCTTTTGTTAAGACTGCATTGTCTTTGAACTGGGACAGTAGCAACATCTCTCTCTCGCTCTCGCTCTCTCTCTCTCTGAAAAGGTGATTGACGCATTTAGTCATTCCCTTTTGTTCATACCACCGGTTCCATCTTGTGGTTTGATTTCCTCTAATTCTATTCTGCAAGTCGGTAGAGGCCATCTTGTCTTTTGTTAAGACTGCATGGTCTCTGAACTGGGATAGTAGCAACATCTCTCTCTCTCTCACTCTCACTCTCACTCTCACTCTCACTCTCTCTCCCACTCACTCACTCACACTTTTTGAAGGCAACGAGTGCCATCTTGGCCTGGATGCTCCGACTGTCCGGCAAGGCAGTGGTCGCCTGCACAGCGGGACCCCCGGGGTGTTCTCTCTCTCTCTCTCTCTCTCTCTCTCTCTCTCTCTCTCTCTCTCTCTCTCTCTCTCTCTCTCTCTCTCTCTCTCTCTCTCTCTCTCTCTCTACCTCTCTCTCTCTACCTCTCTCTCTCTCTCTCTCTCTCTCTCTCTACCTCTCTCTCTCTCTCTCTCTACCTCTCTCTCTCTCTCTACCTCTCTCTCTCCACGCACACACTTTTTGAAGGCAGCTAGTGCCGTCTTGTGGCCTGGGTGCTCCTGACTGTTCGGTAAGGCGGTGGTCGCCTGCACAGCGGGACCCCCGAGGTGTAATCTCTCTCTCTCTCTCTCTCTCTCTCTCTCTCTCACACGCACACACTTTTTTGTGGCATCAAGTGCCGTCTTGTGGCCTGGGTGCTCCTGACTGTTCGGTAAGGCGGTGGTCGCCTGCACAGCGGGACCCCCGAGGTGTTAATTCTCTCTCTCTCTCTCTCACTCACACTTTTTGAAAGCACCAGTGCCATCTTGTGGCCTGGGTGCGCAGTCCGGTAGGGCGATAGTAGTAGTTTTTATCTGGAACAACTGCAACAAGATACCTTAAGTGGGTGTTGCTCTTTCTCTCCCGCTCTCCCACCCCCTAAAACTCCTTTGATATCCCACGTCCCTTTATCCCTGTCTCCACGGATCCTGTCATAAACCCCCCTCCCTTTCATCCCTGTCTCCACAGATCCTGTCGTAAACCCCCCCCCTTTCGTCCCCGTCTCCACAGGTCCTGTCGTAAACCCCCCCCCTTCCCCTCCCTTTCGTCCCTGTCTCCACAGGTCCTGTCGTAAACCCCCCCTTCCCACCCTTTTCATCTCTCTCCGCAGGCCCTGGCGTGCAACCCCCCCCCCCCCCCTTAACCCTTCGCCACCGTATCTCCTCCCTCTCCGCAGGTTCTGTCGCGGAACCCCGTCCCCATCCCATAAAGTACTTGTTTATTGACGGATACCCTCGCAGCGCGGCGTGCGGATAGTGTGTACTTTGCCATTTAAGGGTTGGCCATAGGTAATAGGTTATCACAGCTTTCTGTCATACGGATAGAACTCGAGGGAGTTTCTTTATCGATAGATGAAGTTGTGAATTCCAAAACCATCATATTCTAAGTACTTCGCAGCCCCTGTGCCGGAACCCCCTCCCCCTGCTGGCCAACGCCGGTACCTACCCCGATCTACCTCTACGCCTCCCCCTGCTGGCCAACGCCGGTACCTACCCCGATCTACCTCAACGCCTCCCCCTGCTGGCCAATGACGGCGCCCATCCCAGCCTACCTCAGCACACTCCCCTGCTGGTTTTCAGAAACGCCTATCCCGATCTTCCTCAAAGCCTCCCCCTGTTGGTCTAAACAGCACCGGCCCCAGTCTACCTCAACACCTCCCCCTGCTGGCCGAAACAACGCCTGCCTCACTCCTACCGCAACACCTGGTACCTACTCTCCAGACAGCGGCCCCCAACTGCTCACCCACGCCTAGCCCCAGCAGACGTGCCCTTTCAGACGTCATGGCCTTGCTCTATGTGCAACCTCGCCTAACGGAGGCGAAACCTGATCCAGACACCCCAGCCCAGATGAGGGCGGCAGTAGCCAGGTATTTGGCAGCCAACGCCCTGAAAGACAAGGCGTTGTCCACTGAACAACAGCGAGGATGGGCTACGCGAGAGGAGAAATACAGGAAGGAGTGGGAACATGTTGGAGTTTGGGCTGTTGGGATAAAGGTCACCACCTGCCTTACCACAGCGGCCTGGGAGTACACCCTGAAGGAGAGCGAGTGGGCTGCGACGAGACGCGCAAACGGGAAGAAGGTACGGCACAAGGATTCAGTCGACTACAGGAAGAAGAGGGAGAAGTACACCTACGCTCTACTCAATGCCTACAATGCAGCGTTCAACATGGATGCACGGAAAAGAGAAGGGCGACCAGCCGATCTTTCCCGCCAAGAAAAAACAGTATTGAGAGGGCTGTCTACACCACCTCACGTCGAGGAGTGTGCGGCCCCACTCACCCTGGACGGAGCGGACGTTGAGGGCAAAGGGACGCCATGTGGAGAGGAAAACACCAGCCTCCGCAACAACACCTACCCCAGCCTCGAAGAAAACCCGCCTTTCCCAAACATTAACGAGGGCTCCACCACCATACGGCTGATATGACCACCCGGCGCCTCGAAAAATCCAAGGACCCCGCCCTCCAATTCCCAATACTCCACATAGAGAAGGGGCCTGTAGATATCTCGTACGACGATCAACCCCGGACGTCGTTTGCAGGAGGACATCAGGATTACGGTGGCGTTGAGTACGAATCGACGAAGGGGCCGTTGGACGGGACCGGCCGCGTGATAAAAGGGAGGAGCGGCCCGGGTGCCATAATTGGTCGAGAAGCGGACCACCCTCCGGGCGCAACGAACGTCGACAACTGCAACCCGAACCAGCAGCCCTACGGAGCCACTCAACCCTATCCGACTCAACAGCAACAGCTACAACCAAACCCCCAGCTCAACTCAGCCCCGCAGCAGCAGCAGCTACAACCCAAACCCCAACCCTACTCAACCCAGCAACAACAAGGCATCCCCCAACCCTACTCAACGCAGCAGCAACAGCAGCAGCTACAACCCAACCCCCAGCTCTACTCAGCCCAGCAGCAGCAGCAGCAGCAGCTACAACCCAACCCCCAACCCTACTCAACCCAGCAACAACAAGGCATCCCCCAACCCTACTCAACGCAGCAGCAACAGCAGCAGCTACAACCCAACCCCCAGCTCTAATCAGCACCGCAGCAGCAGCAGCTACAACCCAACCCCCAGCTCAACTCAGCCCAGCAGCAGCAGCAGCAGCTACAAGGCAACCCCAAACCCTACTCAACCCAGCAACAACAAGGCATCCCCCAACCCTACTCAACGCAGCAGCAACAGCAGCAGCTACAACCCAACCCCCAGCTCTACTCAGCCCAGCAGCAGCAGCAGCTACAACCCAACCCCCAGCTCTACTCAGCCCAGCAGCAGCAGCAACAACAACAGCAACAACAAGGCATCCCCCAACTCTACTCAACCCAGCAACAACAAGGCATTCCCCAACCCTACTCGACCCAACAGCAACAAGGCAACCCCCAACCCGACTCAACCCAGCAACAACAGCAGCAAGAACCCAACCCCCAATTCTACTCAGCCCAGCAGCAGCAGCAGCTACAACCCAACCCCCAACTCTTCTTGACCCAGCAACAACAGCAGCAACAAGGCATCACCCAACCCTACTCAACCCAGCAGCAGCAGCAGCTACAACACAACCCTCAACCCGACTCAACCCAGCAACAACAGCAGCAACAACAGCAGCAACAAGGCATCACCCAACCCTACTCAACCCAGCAGCAGCAGCTACAACACAACCCCCAACCCGACTCAACCCAGCAACAACAGCAGCAGCAGCTACAACACAACCCCAAACTCTACTCAACCCCACAGCAGCAACAGCAAGACCCCCGGAATTACGCACCCCAACAGCAGATACAATACAATCCACAACAACCGCAACACCAGGGAACTCATCAACCCATCCAACATCAACAAGGGAATCAAACCTGTTCCAACCAAGGACAACACGGCCCAGGACACCAGGGAAACACACACTCCCCTAACATTCAAGGACAAGGGCTTGACGACAGTGGAACCCCACAGTGCGTGCAAGGGATCCCCGTAAAAAATTATACAAGTACGGGGGCCATACAGAAGACGCACGGCACTCCCACGCGAGCCACCGAATCGGGACCAAGGCAAGAGCAACAACCATCAGCGTCCCAACCCGGCCCCAGCCAAAGCCGCAGCAGAGACCGCTCGACCAAGACGGAACGCCACACTATGAAGACCAGGACGAAGGAACCCAGTCCGAACCGGTCCGGCAACGAATGCTCGGACGACGACATCGCCAACTTGCTAACACCCCTGATGACGGACGCATGGGAGAGAGAAACATATTCACCATGGGGACACCGAAACAGGATTGCCCTGGGCTACCGCTTGCCTTTAATCACGGCGGGAGCTGCGGCCTGGATCAGGACGTTCGAGTAGGAGGAGACATCAGGTGATGTCCTGGCCATAGGAGATATAATTTCCATCATCGGCAGGGCTCACGGCTCCGAAAAAACTATAGAACTGGAAAGATTGACCCGTACTGCTCAACTGCCTGACAGAACCCCCGTTGACAGATACCGGAATACATTCTGGGATTGCCTCAAAAGACAATACCCACCAGACAGTGCAGTGGGAATCGAAGGCCTGACCATCAAACCCGAAGAGTCCGTCTATGCTTACGTGAAGAGAGCCGAAATACTCTGGGCGGACAAAAATGACTGCCACCCGTACGGCAGCAACCTGGCAAACAACACCTTCCGAAAGGCAGTCTTGAGTGGGCTACCGCCCGTGGCCCAGAAGGGGCTGAAGACGGTGGTTGGACTGTGCGTCAGACCGAAGGCAGAGTGGATGGAACACCTCATTCACCACTTCAATCTTAGCAAGGAGAAGAAAGCACTCAACAAAGAAGGCCTTGAGGATTTAATGAAACAGATGATGAGGGTAAACATAAGGAAGGACGTGGAGGAGACCCGGATGCTCAAGAGAGCCGAAGCCGACCCGGAACCCATGACCATGATGTCCCTAGTGCCACATCAACAAGAAACATTCCCTCAGGTGACCCCGCTGCCCGAATGGCTACGACAGGGCGGCCACCCCACCGCATACGCTGCATACGTGGCCGCCGCCATGCAACAATCAGGTCAACAAAAACAGAACCATCCATTCAGAGGAGGAGGAACAGGAAGAGGAAGAGAAAGGCCGACACGTCAGTTTCCATGCCTCCATTGCAACCAAATGGGACACTGGATCAAATACTGCCCCTCTTACCACTCCGACATGGCCCAATCTAGGTTCCCGTCACGGCAACACAATCAGCAGATTGCCCTCAAGGCTCTGCCCGCACCAGGCGACACCATGTTCGCCTTACAACAATAGGGATGCCCAGAGGACGAGTGGACGAGAACGGAACTAGGCCTCGGACTACCTACTGTGGACGCATACGTAGGTGGACACAGATGCACGTTTCTAGTGGACTCGGGAGCATCCGTATCAACTATCGGAAGTCTCGCGGGAAAAACCCCTCCACTCTCTCGCCGCTCTCTAAAAACCATGGGATTCTCTGGGAAACCCATGGAACGACCGTTCACAACCCCACTCGACTTCGACATACTAGAACAGAAAGGATTTCATTCATTCCTATACGCCCCAAAATGCCCCGTCAATCTATTAGGAAGGGACCTAATGGGTTCCCTACAAATCACTCTTGCCTGCAACTTGGGAGGCATCACCCTGTACCACCCCGCCAAACCCGCCCCAGATGAAGCACACATGTTCATGTTAATAGACGACCCAAAGCCAGAAGCTCATGACGACACCACCATCTACTGGCAGGAACTGACGGGAACAGCACAGACAACTCCAGGACTGGAAAGCACATATCGGAATTGGGAAATATGGATCCAGGAAATCGGGGAGTACAATGAACTGTTGGACCCATTACACTGCACGCTCAACATCACACACGAGCAGGACCTGACCTACGATGAACCATGGTACAACCAGAAGGATGGACAGCTGGAGGACCTACGATGTGGAGATATATACCTGGGACCCGAAGGAGTGGAGGCAGGAGTCGACCTCACGGAAGAACAACTATCTTGGTTCCAGCTGGAACCAGAGTGTCCCTCACGTCTCCCTCTTGGTCAGCGCCGACCACCAACCCAAACAACTCGGACCAATGGTAAAAAGAGCACAGGCAGTCCGTGAATGGCAACCCACAGACAACAAATATCTGTCCAGGAGCCCGGATGCAGAATTCTGGAGAATATCCTCGCGAACCACAAACAAGGCGATCGGCCGGAGAGTGGACGGACATCGGATGGTGATCGACGACGACAACACCAGGAGCGACGACGATGATGTGGGACACACCCCACAGCACAACATTGTGGTGAACGTGAAGGACCCTCATCGCCCAGAATGGCGACATCAATACAGGATAAAGCCAGAGGCGGAGGAGGGAATCAATGACAGAAGACCACCTGGAGAAGACCATCGACATTCGGACCATAGCTCCCCCGGAGAAGGTCCCTAACCCATACGTGGCCCTGAATCCTGTGAGCTCTGAACATCGATGGTTCACGGTGGTGGATCTCGCCAATGTATTCTTCTGCATCCCCTTGGCGACTGAGTCAAGACAATTCTTCGGTTTCACATATAGAGGACAACAATACACATACACAAGGATGCCACAAGGTTTCCGAAGCACCCCAACCATCTTCAACACCTGCCTCAAGGAGGACCTTGCAGGACTGGATCTCCCTTCAGGCACGGTCCTGATACAATACGTGGACGACCTCCTCGTGGCAGCTGAGACAAAGGAAGCTTGCCTACAGGCGACTGAAAACTTGCTGCAAACAATAGCACAAAAAGGATACAAACTCAAGAAAACAAAACTACAACCGGTGAAAGAAGAGATTACTTTCTTGGGGAAAGTAATAGGAGGGAATAGAAGAGAGATCGGCAAAGGACACAGAAGCGCGATCAGAACCTATCCAAAGCCAATCACAGTCCGACAAATGCTAGCATTCCTAGGACTGACAGGATATAGCCGGACCTACATCCCTGATTACACCGGCGAAACAACTACACTGCGACAGCTCATCACCAAAGCAGGACACAGGAATCTGAAAGCCCCCTTGGAATGGACCCCTGAAGCAGAAGAAGCATTCACCAGGCTAAAACAAAGCTCGTATAGTGCCGCCGCCCTGGCCGCCCCAGACTACAAAGAACCCTTTACCTGGATGTGTCAGTAAGAGACTGTGTGGTCAACGGAATCCTATGGCAGAAACAACGAGGACAACGGAAAGTCCTAGCCTACCACAGCTCCGCTCTGGAACCTCCAGAAAAAGGACTCCCTGAGTGTGGAAAAGCTATATGCGCCATCTCCAAAAGCCTGGACAAGACGGCCTACATAGTAATGACACACCCAGTTGTGGTCCACACTATCCACGGGGTAAAAGCATACCTGGATAGTTCAGACTACACAATCACCACAGCAACCAGGAACACAAAACTCCAGAGAATATTGGGAAATCCCATGGTCACCTTCACCACCCAAGGAGCCAACATGACGGACAACATGCCCAGACCCAACGATGGAGAACCCCACATATGCTCAGAAGAAATAAAGAAGGCAGTGAAGATTCGACCAGGACTGAGAGCGGAACCCCTTCAGCCAGTGGACGCGACCTTGTACACCGATGGATGCTGCTACAGGGCCGCCAATGGAGAAAACCTGGCCTCATGGGCTGTAGTGGAACAAACCAAACAAGGAATATGCAGCACTCTGGCTAGTGGCATATTAGAACAACCCGCTTCAGCACAAAGAGCCGAACTATATGCTATGTGTGAAGGTCTACGGATAGCCAAGGGGCGAACGCTAAATCTCTACACCGATCCCAATTATGCATACGAGCTAGCCCACCTAAACGGACAACAAATGATAAACAGACAGATGATCACCAGTGCTAATACCAAAGCAAAACACACAGACCTAATCTTGCTGTTAGCCAAAACAGCCCAACTACCTCGAGAAGTAGCCATCATGCACTGCCAAGGACATCAGAAAACACAGACAACGGAGGCAAGAGGAAACCACGCGGCGGATGAAGCAGCTAAGAAGGCAGGTGGATACGTCCCAGTAGAACATCTAAAAGAAGGAGGATACACCCTGGTGGTACACCAGATGATGGTCAATGAAGAAACAGTCCTGGACCCAGATGAACAGATGGTCAAAGAAATGCAAGGAGGAGCAGGACCTTATGAGAAATCGGCGTGGAGAGGAAAAGGGGCCAGAGAGAGCCCGGATGGAATATACTACTCCTCCACTGGAAAGCCGGTTGTCTCCTCCAAGGCCCTGCTGTTCCTCCTAAGGAAGGAGCATGGATTGGCACACGAAGGAAAGGCCAAGACCCGGCAAAGGATTGAAAGATACTGGTGGCATCCAGAACTCAAAGCTGTGTGCGACCAGTATGTCCAGGACTGTCAAACGTGCCAAGCCTGTAACCAAAGGCGGGGATTCAAGATAACCAAAGGACAATTCCCCGTGCCCCAGCTCCCATTTCAAGAAATCTATATTGATTTCACAGATATGGGACAAGAGAACAGAGTTGACGGAAAACGGTTTATGTTAGTAGCCGTTGACAGGTTCACTAGATGGGTAGAAGTAATTCCGGTTAAAAGGGAGGACGGGAAAACAGTCATCAAATGGTTAACACAGGAACTCATTCACCGCTGGGATACCCAAAGCTTATCTGCTCAGATAATGGTACCCACTTCGCCAACGCCCACCTTCAGGAAGTGGAAACATACATAGGACTCAAACACAGATTCGGCTCAGTATATCACCCCCAATCGCAAGGCCTGGTAGAGCGAGCAAACCAGACAATTAAGAATCAATTAGCAAAAATACTCAGAAGCAATAGACTGGAGAAATCTAGAGACAGCACCGAGGAGGTAGAAACTCGAACCTTAGGACGCATGCAGGTGAATCAGCTGACAGGGACAGTTAAAGAAAAGACAGCAGGGAAAAAGATGACCTTGGTGACAGCTCTGCCATTAGCATTAATGGCCATACGATCCTCTCCCTCTAACACCACCCTTCTCAGCCCCCATGAATTAGTCACAGGACGTCCCATGCAAGGACCATACAGCCCACCATCCAAAGGACCCCCATCTGACAGGTTTGATGAAGTAATGCAGGAGTACCTGCAAGCACTAACTCAAGCTTCTTTAAGGTTGTATTCCCAGATCACAGACCAAAAGCCGTCCGATCCAGAGGACCCTTCACCGACGTCGGTGACACCTGGCGAGTGGATCTGGGTGAAAAAACACCATCGAAAGAACCTAGAAGACCGGTGGGAGGGGCCATACAAGGTACTCTTGGCCACACCCTTTTCTGTTTCTGTAGAGGACCGACGTTGGGCCCAGTGGCACCACCTGAGCCGGTGCCGCAAAGCAGATACCCCCGGCAGATCGTGGACTGAGACCCTGACCGACCTAGCTGCACTCCAAGCCAAGGACAAACACGCCCCACTCCAAGACGATTGGCCAAAGCGTGCCCCTGGGAAGGTACCTGGTAGGATTCCTTCTGGTAGTCCTGTTCCAAGAAGGAGCGGGAGACAACATCGCCAGCTACCCACCGACCAAACCACCAACAACAACAGGTCAGGTCTCGTTAAGGTACTGTCGAGGGATAGAAAGTATCTTTGAGCTAGATTTTTGTGAGATACTGCCGTGTGGGACCAGGACGGACCGGGTCTACCAGGCAGAAAAGTACATGTGCGTAGGTACCAGACCAGACGGAAGCTACCAAAGAGGTTATGCCTGCCAGGCGTGGTCTCAGGCATCGTGGCTTACCCATCCTGGGTACAAGGAGGGCTATTATCCCCCGACGTCCAGCTACAAGGTACTCCAAAAGGGAATCTCCCTTACCAGAAGAGTATATGGCTATAAGGAAATCTGGACCAGTAATGGTCTAGCAGTCAAGTGGGAGTCGATGTTCATAACGCAGATTTACTCGTTCCCGAAAACAGATCTCATAAGACAGACAAAGGCCTGGTCTTTCTAGTGTTAAGGGCGGATACTTGGGGGGAGGACCTAAAAATAGTTGTCCTTCTATCAGGATATGCATGCGGGCCCAATAAATTTCCACCTAAAGGGACGTATGATTTCTTAGAAGCGCCACATCTCTCACCACCCCCGGTAGTGCACCAGCAGACCAACTGCTTTATCTGTGCCGCCGGCCGCCCCTCCTTGACCACAGCCCCCGCTAGAATCACCCCGCATAATTCACCGCAAGGTTTTGTTTTTCTATTGGAATTGTTCGTGGACGGCCACATCCCAGGGTGCTCAATTACAATAAAATCCCAACTACATATCATGTATCCTCAGACCCCGATTAGAGCTATACCTCCCAGATTTGAAGTTAATTTAACTCCGGACTATCATTGTATCACAGGAAGGGGAACAGGGAGAAAGGTAGGATCATTTCCTCCTGAGTCTTGTAACACCACTAGAGAAATAAAATTGTTGTCCAATATGACCCATGCCCGTAGTGATATATGGTGGTTCTGTGGAGGACAGATCCTCAGTTCTCCCCTTTGAATTTTCAGGAACATGCGCAATCATACAATTAATAATACCCATCTACATTTTACCTGATAGCAAGACTGTGATGGATCTCACATTATCCAGGAGCGGTGGTCTCCTGGATTTGACCCGTTGGAAACGGGGGTATGCACCAGTGCCGGGTAGTTTTGATAAAAACATATACATAGACGCAATAGGAGTACCCGAGGGGTCCCCAACGAACATAAAGCCCGGAATCAGATAGAGGCAGGATTTGAAACTGTTCTATTTTGGTGGTCTATTATTAATAAAAATGTTGACTGGATAAATTACATATACTATAATCAACAACGTTTTTTTAATTTTACAGAAGAGGCAGTCAAAGGACTGTCCGAACAATTGGATGCCACCTCCCGGATGACCTATCAGAATAGGCTAGCTTTAGATATGTTATTAGCAGAACCAGGAGGGGTGTGCGGGAGAATAGGGACAACATGTTGTACTTTTATCCCCAATAACACAGCTCCAGATGGGTCCGTGGCCAGGGCGTTGGCCGGACTGCAATCCCTCAAGTTAGAGTTGGCCGAGAACTCCGGTATTAGTGACCCAATAGCTGGATGGATGGAGAACCTGTTTGGTAGGTGGAAAGGCATGATCCAGTCAGTGCTCATCGCGGGAATAATGGCAGTAGCCGTGTTAATTGTTGTCGTCTGCTGTTGTATTCCCTGCGCACGAGGGCTACTGCATCGGCTGATCACCACAGCAGTGGGCGCTACAGAAGTGCCAGGTGGCATTCATGCTTACGTGGGAATCAGATATAATCCGGTGAACTGGGACGAGATACCACCTGAGGGGCCCGACCCTATCCAGCTACAATATATAGAATAATCACCACCATTTGTAGCACCTGTGTCTAAGATCATCAATATCCCGTATATACTTGAATAACTAATTATTGAACCACCAAGACGGGTTGTGTTTGTTATTATATAGTATTGTTCGGTTGCGAGTGCAACCTGTTGTTTCTGTATCACTGCATTGATAATGGGGCGGTTGATCTTCTTTGAGACAGTTGTTTACAGGTTTCCTGTTGCTGACACGACGACGATTGAACGCCTGAAGGAGGCTCCCATGATGTGAAAGTAACCTCTCTGTGAGCTGAGCCCTTGACAAGGAGGGACGAGTCTTGGGTTCATGAATTACAGGCCCCGACGGCGACAGAAGAAACAATGGCTGCGATAATAACAATGTCCAAAACCACCCACATGCAACAGCGCACCAATACACGAAGATCACCTGAACCACCCAAATCCATGCCAGCCTATCAATAATCTTGAATTTCTTAAATTTTGATTATTTTTAAATAATAAAAATAAATAATAATTTATTATAATATTTATTAATTGTATTTATTTATTAATATTTATTATAAATATTGTGAGATAATATTTTTTTTCATATTTCACAATAATAATAAATAAATTATTTATTATTATTATTGCTAATTGTGTACTTTACTTTTGCACATGTTGAAAATTGTATGACCTTGTTACACATAACCAAAAAGTATTAGCTTAGGATTTCTATGGATACTTTTGTTTGTGTGCTGTTTGACCATATGATTGTATGATAACCAGGATACATGTTCATTGTTGTATTGCTAATATGACTTGTATTACCCATGAGACCCATCAAGGCAAATGCCGTTTCAGTATTATGGTAATCCGTGGTGGTTTATCTCCAATATGGAGTTTTTTCCACTCGGTTGGTGGTGTTGATGATTTATCCTACTTTGACTATGTTTTCGGTGTGGTAAATGGTGTTTATGATTTAAAATATTATTGTATGGTCATCTGAGATGACCAAGGAGGGATTGTTACGTATTTTAAGAACCTGAGCTACCCACACATAGCCCCTAGGAAGCAGGACCAAACATATAAGCCGTAAATACTATACATAGCCACAAGGGGAGCAGGACCATACTGAAGGCTGCAATAGCTGCTCCATCCACAGAAGGCAGCACCACAGACAAGTGAGGAAGCCGAGGGTAATACGTCACACCGGCTCCGCCCACTTCACACAGGCCATGTGGATCCTACCATATTAGTCAACATCGAGCTAGAGCTCGTCAGAAACTTCTCGCTGCAAGTAGACATAGGGTTAATGTTTTTGATCATCTGGGAGACGCTCAGCACGTGCTCAACACGCTTCCACCTCCTTTTGCTCCGTAGTTACCATACCGAAATACTTTAACAAATAAAGTGTGTTAAAAGCTATCCTGAATTGGAACCCTTTCTTGGAAGAACTCAGCAGTGACAAAGTTATAAAATTTTCGGCATGCATAAAAGTGAAAGGTACAACAATTAGGTGACATATATTTACAGCATGCATTTAAAGTAAAAAGTAAAAAATTAGGTGTCGTATATTAACAGCATGCATTGAAAGTAAATAGTAAAAAATACAATATCTAGTGAAAAAGTAAAAAATTCTAGATTATCTGTAGGCTCGCATAGATTTGGATGGATCAGGTGATCTTCATGGATTGGTGGGTCGGTGCATGTGGGTGGTTTTGGGCATTGTTGTAGTCGCAGCTCTTGTTTCATCTGTCGCCATCGGGACCTGTAATTCATGAACCCAACGCTCATCCCTCCTTGTCAAGGGCTCGGCTCACATAGAGAGGTTACTTTCACATCATGTGAGCCTCCTTCAGGCATTCAATCGTCGTCGTGTCAGCAACAGGAAACCTGTAAACAACTGTCAAAGAAAATCAACAGTCCCATTATCAATGCAGTGGTTCAGAAATAACAGGTTGCACTCGCAACCAAACAATACTACAATGTAACAACCCGCATTGGTTGTTTAATAATTTGTTATTCAAGTAAATACAGGATATTAATTATCTTAGATACAGGCTCTACTACTGGTGTTGACTATTCTACATATTGCAGCTGGATAGGGTCAGGCCCCTCAGGTGATGTCTCGTTCACTTTCACCGGATCATATCTGATTCCCACGTAAGCCTGAATGACACCTGGCGCTTCTGTAGCGCCCACTGCTGTGGTGATCAGCCGATGCAGTAGCCCTCGTGCGCAGGGAACACAGCAGCAGCCGACTACAATTAACATGGCTACTGCCATTATTCCCGCGACGGGCACTGACTGGATCATGCCTTTCCACCTCCCAAACATATTCTCCATCCATCCTGTGAAAGGGTCATTAATGCCGGAGTTCTCTGCCAATTCGAACCTGAGCGATTGTAATTGTGCCAGCGCCCTGGCCACCAACCCATCCAGAGCTGTGTTATTGGGGATAAAAGTACAACATGTTGTGCCTATCATCGCATACACCCCTCCTTGCTCTGTCAATAAATAAATAATATCTTAGATACAGGCGCTACTACTGGTGTTGACTATTCTACATATTGCAGCTGGATAGGGTCAGGCCCCTCAGGTGATGTCTCGTCCACTTTCACCAGATCACTGGGTTAATGTCGCAAAAATATAATCCACTCGTGGTCGAAATAACGATGGCACCAAACAGTCCTACCGCAACTCTGATTCGAACAGCGTGTGTCCTCTGGAAGGCAGATGAATCTGGGAGATGTCAACCGATAGTAGTTCAGGACTATTGGGAAAGGCTCGCTATCTTCTCTCGTCGATCGTAACGTGGCTTCAGAACTCTCAGGTCACTCGATGATTTCTCAGTCCAAAAACAATATCAAAGTTCAAATAAAACACAGTCTGTCTCTATAGACGGAACGGTAACATAAAACACTTTCAAAAATGGAAAGTAAAGGTTAACAACAAGGTTTTGGTTCTTAACTTTATGTCGCTCACTGGTTCTAGTTCAATAGCGTCTTGCTTCTCTGGAAAGTTTGCGTCGATTTGAGAATTAACGCAATCCCAACATTACAGCCATTCTGATTGGCTGAATCCACTGCACTTTGTTAAAGTGACAGGATATCTATTTTTACCTATTTTTACCGAGGTTACACGTAACTTATTAGAGTTAAAAATATCATACTATCAAACGCTAACGACGTATCAAAGCATTACAGCAGTAGCAGTGGCACTTGAAAGGTGAACCCCCTATACTTCAGAGTCTAAATTGAGAACCTAGCATATAGGTTTCCTTCCCAGCATATGTAGCGCTAATCCATCCTTTATCCTTAATCAAAGAGATGTAAAAAGAAAAATGTAGCAGCATAATCATTGGCACACTTAAAAAAAATATATATATATTTAAAAAAAAAATATATATATATATATATATATATATTTTTTTATTATTATTATTAAAAAAAATTACAGCACAATGCGGCAGCTTAATCATTACTACCGATTAACTTTGCACTTTATTCTGTTTTGGGCATTTCCTCCCAGTGCAAATATGTTTAAATTATAGTTACAGAAAGCAGTGGTCTGAAATGTGATCAATTAATAGTTTTTAAACCTATGTTGTGAGTAATAGAGAAGATATTTCAAATATTGTTGCAAGTGGCCTGTATGCATCGCCTTCACATGGTTTTACAAAGCTGTTAACCCTTAGATGTACGAGTGACTGGACCCTACACTCTTCCATAAGTGGGTCAAAAATGACCCATATTAGAATCAATGTGTTTTTATGCCATTTTTGTCATGAATAATCACTTGTACAATATTTAGTATTATATTTAGGACCACACAAGAATTATTTCATGTTTGAAATATCTATATTTTTCACTTTTTAACATTTTTGAAAAATAAAATTACCCAGAACAGCAATAGAAAAATGTGAACATCCACTGTCTGTCCGTCCGTCCGTCCGTATGTCTGTCTGTAACTGTCCAGTCATTGACAGTTCCTCTCTCTTTTCCCTGTTTTGCCTTCTTGTCTCATCACTGTATGCAGTTCAGACAAACTACCTGTTTCTGGCTGTGATCATTGCACACACGTACATTGCATTTCCCACACCTATTGTTTACTTTGCGATCTTTGTTACTTGGGCAGAACTGACACCTCTTTCTCTTTGGTTGGCCCTGTCTGCTTCTTTCCTGTGGCTGGGTTGTGGCTTTTGTCACCCCACACCTTTCCATTGCTTCAATAATCGGGGTTTTCAGTTGGGGGCATCCTTCCAGTCGACTTCTCATGTGTGGTGTGACAAGCTCCTTTGACAGCTCTTTGAGGAAGAGCCGTCGTGCATTGGTGATGCCGCTCTTGAATTCTGGGTGCTGAGCCGAGAAAAAGGTGTAGGCATTCAGGGTGGCAATGTCAATTATGTTGTACCACAGCACCATGGGCCACCTCTGTGTTTGGCGCTTGCAGGTGTAGGTGCCAACCATCTGGTCAGTGGTGTCTACACCTCTTTTCGTCTTGTTGTAAAATGTGATTATTTCTGTTTTTGTCTTTCTGCTATATAGATTGCTATATAGATTATTGTAAAATAATCTTCCTGAGGGGTGACACTTCTGATATAGTCTAATTTAAAGGTTCCCATTGGATTCCATAGAAAATGCATGGGGGTCATTTTTGACCCACTTATGGAAGCTTGGGGTAGTAAACAAAAAACTACAATTTCTTAAAATGTATAGAGGGTAAGTTAAAAATGTTAATGGCATTATATCAAAAACATGTTTTTTGAGGAATACCTGGAACATGAAATGATAAGAATTTTTCATTACGAAGATATTTCAAGAAAACAACCTCACCGGGTCATTTTTGACCCACTTATGCATCTAAGGGTAGGCTCTTAAAGATATTGGGATGGTTCCAACATTCTCATATATTCTCGTTTTTTACATTCCTCACAGTGCAAATATGTGAGTTTCTGAAAACGGTGTTTTAAGATGAGACATATGTAATTATAATTTGTAAGCCCATGTTGCAAAATAACAACCTAAAATGTTGATGCATGATTGTGGACTATATGGAAATAGTACCATTCCTGGTCTTCTGGAAATGTTTTTGGTCGCTGTGTCATAATTCAGCTTAATATTTAATATATTGTTGCTTAAGGCACTCTCATTAACGAGAAAATGTCAAACTGGCACTGCATGTTGAAAAGGTTGCTGAACCCTGATCTATTGCATACCACATCAAACGTGCATATGACTTAGCAAATTAAAGTAAAGTAAAACCGAGTTTTATCTTTACTTATTTATAGCTATACATGTCCCGGACACGTCAATTACTGTATCCAAAACAGTTGTTTTAGCTACGCAGGTCCCAGACCTACACTGTAAAAAAAACAACTGTAAATTTACAGTAAATTACTGGCTATAAATTGCATTACTTTCACATTACTTTTACAGTAATTTACTGTACATATTTTCACAGTAATTTACAGTAAATAGTTCACAGTAATTAGTTCTATTTTCACAGTAATTTACATTAAATAGTTCACAGTAATTAGTTATAATTTCACAGTAATTTACATTTTATAGTTCACAGTAATTTGTTCTATTTTCACAGTAATTTACATTAAATAGTTCACAGTAATTTGTTCTATCTTCACAGTAATTTACAGTAGATAAATCACAGCTAATTACAATAAAAGTACAACTGCATACTGTATCTTCAAAGTTGTCATACCCATTAAAAAGCTGTGATTTAGCAATATGTCGCTGTGTTATAACAGTAACTTGCGGTACATACATTACACTAAATGGCTGTATTTTTACATTTTCACTGTGAAATTAATGCAATTAGGTAGCCAGTAATTTACTATAACTTCACAGTTGTCTTTCCCATGGAATTACTGTGATATAGGGATATCCTGCATGCAATATACTGTAACTTCATACACATGCATCCAAAGTAAAAGGAAAACAAAGAAAACATGCAATTTGTTCAATTCAACATTTAATTATACAATGAATCAACATTAATACATTTAACCAATAACAACCCGTTATTCACGGCACATTTCACCCTACATTGAAATCCATTCAAAGTCCAATATCTTCCTCAAGAGTGTGCTCACATGTGGGTTCATCAACCCACGCTTTTTCTTGGCTTTGGAGCCCCTCTCTGGATTGATGCTCAAGAAGCACCTGTAAATAAAACAAGAAAACAACTTTCAGTTTTACATAGATTTATATATTGCATACTTTTTTTCAAAGACAGATGCAGTATACCTTACACCAAAGACGTCACAGGCACAGTGACATTATCAACAACTAGAGGCTGCTGTTCATCACAGAGATGAAAGACCATTTTTAAAGTAAATTCAAATTTTTTGGTTCAACTGTATTGAAGTAAGCGATTTATTTATGTTAATATATGTGTTAAATCGCTCTATATTCATACAGTGATCACTTATATAGTGTGCGCGTTTCATAACTCTGATCTCTCAGTCACCTGCTCTGCAATATAATCGGCAAATAAACTTTTCGGGGATCCCACAACTGATATCCAATCAGAAGACAGAACGCTACAAACCGGCACGTCTCACTGACGGTGCACGCCTAGAGCAATAGATCTTTAAGTGACTACAATGGCGGAGCAGGTAAAAAAACCTTCCCAATGTCTGTTTTGATGGTTTTTATCATGTTTATCACACTTATGGATCTGAGATGGTTCTAGATAACTCGCTGCTTGAAGACCGCAGTGCATTAATGTGGTGACTTAGGGACGAGGGAGGGGACAGCTAACTGCATTCAGTGTCAGGAAGTTAGCTAAACTGACCTTTCCGCTTACTTCACCTTTAACTAGAAAGCACTGTGGGAAACCCTGCAATGTTCATTTGAAAGTTAAAATACCTTTGGATAAACTCCAAAGTGGAGGAGCCCTCCTCAGGATACTGCAGGTTGAAGCAATAATAGCTTGCAAACATTGCAGCTATTCCGTTGCTGAAGGAGTGGTGTGGTCCCATCACAACCTTCTGTTCAATGCTGAGCATCCATGCGGTTGGCTTCATCATGTCACCTGAAAAGAACAATGAACACACATAAAGCGCTATTGTAAAGAAGTTGGGTGCTATGAGCAAGGAAAGAAGTTTCAGTAACCTTGAATGTTTTCACAAATTGTTACCCACTTACTGATGCTCGATGGTGTTGTGCCCCTGACGGAGTCTGCAAGGCAGCACTGCCTGGAAGGCCCTAACCTTAACCAGGCAGCGCTGCCTTGAAGACTCTGTTGGGTGCACAAAACACCGTTAAGCATCATTGTTACTGATGTAATTAATTGTCTATTGCACAACTCAAACCATTATGCCCTTCTTTGCTCTCCCCATTTTTAAGTCTCCAAGATTTGGTTCACAGTTCCAGAGCAAATCTAAGTCAATACACTACCCTTGAATGCTGCATAAAAGCAATCTGTAATCTCTAAAACCATCGACTTTACACCAACTACCGGCACTACTGTTGAAAGATGCTGAATAGAAAAGATCGAGACAAGCAACACTTTTGGAAAAACAGGTTAGATCACTGATCAGCATGTTCTGTCAAAATATTGTGTAGCGCCTTGTTTATTTAAAAAACACATGGTACATTTATTACAGCTAGAAATATCAATATAAAATCCAGATATCAACAGTACCTTGGACAATCAAGCAGGGGTTGCTCGGCAATGGCACTGTGCTCTCAACATCAGCGGCAGTTGCACACGGCTGTAAAGTAAAAAGTAAATGTTACATTCATACAGTATATTGTAGCAAAGATTCAACATGGTGCATAAGACGTTCCACTGGTCCCACTGATTCTGAAGTTTTTTATTTTTTTAAACAACTTACATCAGCCTCAAGCATGATGGCATTCTTCGGTTCTTTGAAATATGCCATCAGTAGCAGAAGGACACATGCAGCCTTGTCTGACGCCTCTGGCTCGTATTTAGCGAGGACGTCCCCGATCCCTGGACGGTTGAGCTGCTGGCAAAAGCGAATGATGGTACTGCCCTTGCTGTTCATAGCCTCTTCATACTTGGTTTGTATTGAGACATCCGTCAGCAGACTGAAGTGGGAGAAAAGGCCTCTTTGCGAGAATAGGAATGGCCAATCCTCCTTTATCTCATGAATGGCTGGTGCAGGCACCCCGTTTATGAACTGGCGCTGGGTGATGTAGGTCTTCTCCATCAGATGTTCAGCCGTTTCTGCCCCTCCCATCCCTCCCTCTGCGTAGATGTTCAGTAGTTGTTGTTTTGTTTCTTCCAAGGTTGCCTCCGTCTCTCCAGCAGGAAGTTCTTCCGGACACCACCGTACACAACCGTACTGGTCTACTGGGCCTCTGGCCATTGCGATTGCCCCCTCTGCCGCCACATTGGAGGGCCTGTGCTGCCTGCGTCGCCGAGTTTGAAGAGTTTGCTTCCTATTTTTGTATTCCACTCTTGTTTTTATTTGTTGCAAAAGGGAGTAGCAGCCGTCTCCCAGCATATCTCCCTTTTGTCCGACATCGGCAAAGCTTTTTGGCCAGTCTCTCACAATCATCCGGGCGATCGTGTGGCATGTTGCTCTTGTTGGGTTTTGCTCATGCGCTAACATTTGGTCCACCACTGTCTTTATCATGTCTCTTCTGTCCCCTGGTGATGGTCTTTTTGCATCTGCCGTCGCTTTGCCAATAGCTGCTGGCATCTCTACCCATCGGACCCGGAAGTCAGTATACCATGGCCTGCCAGGCAAGGTGGGTGATGAAAAGGAAGAGTTTCTTTCGGAAGTTCTTTCGGAACTTGACGAGGGAGTACTTGTGAGGGGTGGAGATTCGACAGCAACAGGATCTTCTACTTCAACTGGTGGAAGACCTAGAAGTGAGAAAGGAAAATTATTATAGATAGAGGTACAGCAAGAAGTAGATCCGGATTCAAATCCAGGATTCAAATCCAGGTCTGCTGTGAAGAGCACTGAGCCTCTAGGGGGACACTCTAACCACCTCTAGAACCCCTGAAGTCTTAAGCTATTTTAACGATTCAACTATAAAAATAATAAAAAACATGGCAGTGTCATAGTTGGATTTACCTTTATTCTTAATGCCGTTCAGCAGTCTGCGACACTGAATTTTACTGAGGTACTTCTCCAGATCCTTCGCTTCTACAAAGGCAAGGTCTGCTCTGCTCTCCACGCCAATCTCTTCCAACACTCCCAGCAGGGAAGTCAGGGTTTCAAGAGAGAGGCCCGGTAAAAATGAAGCAATTTCTTCCTTCACGTCTTCCCGATCCATTCTCTAAAATAACAAGCCAGAATCAAATCAATATTAAAGTAACCAAACTAAACTAATTAAACTAACCTACCAATGGAGCAGAACTCAAAAACACAAGGCCATAAAAAAATACCAGCACCGTTGCAAACCTATGTTGGAGGTAACCAAGGACTGATTGTGAGAAAAGCGCTATATATATATATATATATATATATATAATTCTTTATTTCAGACCCAGGAGGATCCATATCAACACAAACAATAAACAAATACACAAACAATAAACAAATAACAAATAAATCAAATACATTATTATTATTGCACTCTCCTTACCCAACAGCAGATCAAATGACTGTGTGAATCCCCCAAACTAATTTACTAAATTTACTTAATGTTTAATATTTATTTACAAATGATTAACAATAAACAAGGGAAGATAACAATTGTAAGTAAGCATTATCAGTAGCTCCTGCAGACACGACTCAATCCTCAATAACTTTCAAAATTTTCGATTTCGGCCAAGAAATTTCATTTCTATGCTTCCCTGGTTTAAACCGTCTCTAAAAATGAATGGTGGAGAGCAATAAGTGAAAGGTGATTAACTCTGTAAGCTGGAAGAGGATAGTAATCATGCAAATCTTCATGCTTGATGCAAACATAATCCTCTTCAGCTACTCCTAATTCACAGTAGATGCCCATGTCTCTCAACTTCACGAAAGTGTGTTTCTCCATTACAAAGTGCACAGAATCCTGGAGAACAACAACGAGGTTAATTTTCCCAACATTAAGTTCTTCATCGTTGCTCCCAAGCAAAACCATCATCCCTTTTTTGTACACTGTGCCTTTCACTGTGACATTGTTACAAGCCAGTGCAGACTGTGACTCAAACTCATAACTGGCAAGAGATGCCCTGATCTTGTCATTGTAATCATTTACATACAACTCTGTGCCCTTTACTACTTGGATAATTGGAGGGAAAAGTTTGCCTGCACTAAGATAGGCTTGCAGAAGTTGGTGTCTCTCTGCCAGAGTCTGGCAAATACTTTTAAAGTTGTGTAATTTTCTGGCACACTGCTTGAAAAAAGTGTGTTTGCTTTCAAACCTTAGAGTCCACAGGCGGATAAGTGGGCCAAAGTGAAGGATGAGCTCTGGATAGTGGCATAAATAATGGTGCTTGGGTTTCAGGGGATGACCAGGGAAGAGCTGTTTCCTGTACCATATGTACTCTTCAATGATGACTTTCAGATATGCTACTTGGCCTGCTGTAATGGCTGGTGCACAGACAAGTTCCACCATCTCTCTCAGCTGCAACATGAGCTGCCATACCTTGTTGTCAGCAGGATCTTTAATCCTGTCACCTATCAATAGAGGTAGCAATCTAAGAAAGCACCAGTTTTGAACTGCATGCCCACTTAATCTCTCGCCTCCAGCAGAGAGGTCAGCCGGCTTGTCCTTGCCATCATTTCCTTGGTATTTGAATTGGTTCTTACACCGATTTAACTGCAGGTAAGTAAAATGCTTCTCCTTGACTAAATGACCAATAAACAAAGCAAGGTCATAAGAGACAATACCCTCAAACAAGTCATGGCCAAGGCATGGTGGAAGGCCAGGCTGGCAAACATGGAAATGTGTTAGTTGGTTGAAAGGAGAGTCAGACTTGATGCCGCAGACTGAGTCAGTGCCACTTGTTTTTAGATGTTGCAAATTACTTTTGTAGGCTTGTACTGTTCTTGTGATACCACACAAATGTGGTTCTTTCATAAATGTATCTCTGTCTACCTCACAGTAGCGACAGAAACGATCAGCCCTACTGAAATTTTCTAAAAAACCCCCAATGCCATGCGATCCCAAGTTGTCTCCTGAAATTGCAACCAAAGTGCCTTTTACAACATTGCCTTCACTTAGCACAATACCTCTCTCCTCCAGGACTTTGAGGTCCTTGATGAGTGGTTCAAAAACTTTGTTCATCCCAAAGTACTTAAAGTCCTTCTCCCGGCATAGAAGGACAAGCTGCATCTGATCTATAGTGGATCTATTGTGAGGTAAAATGTCAGTCAGAGTTGAGTAAACAGCTAACACTTTGTGTTTTTTTTTCCCTGATCCAAGAGGGTTAACGACCTCAAACGCATCTTGGTATAGCATCAAACCAACCGAGGAAGGCTCAGTTTTTAACAGCAGATTACTTTGAACTCCCTCCCCATCCTTAACATCCTGATAGACGTTAACAACAGAGGGTTGCAAACGTGTTGCAGCATACTGTTCTCGTACAGACTCACTTTTAAACAGTGCAGCCAATGTCTCCTGTACAGGTACATACTGGGCAAAGCACTCTTTGCCATTTTCATCATTTCCCAAGAACACAGGAACAGGCTCAACGTAGTTGAAACTTTCTTTAAAAGCACCCTTCCTCTTATAGTCTGTGCTCAGAACTCCCCTGTTATAGAGCTTGAGTAGATCCCCTCTGCTCAGTTCATCAATAGTGTTGCTTATGGTGGCCTCTGGAATACCAAGTACCTTCAATTTCTCACTTAGAATGTTAAGCACATGTGACAGGCCAATTTCATGGGCATTTTGAAAGTCCTCAATGATTGTTTGTAGTGTACTTGCTGGTAACAATAGCTTGGCTTGTAATTTCAAGTAGAGAAGTGTAAGGTTTTGTAAAAAGAGGGTTTCATCCACAGCCAATTGCATTTCTTGTTCAGGTTGTTTATCAGAGATATCTAAACATGAGTGACTGGGTTCAGGCTGACTCAAAGGCTCTGCAAGAACAGACCGACTCAAAGTTTCTGTGGGAACAGACGTATCTAGAACCGAATCATCTAAGTCCTCTATACCTCTACTTCGATGTTTCCTGGAAACATGTGAGGCAAAACTGGACGCAACTGTAAAGCTGCAGTCACAACCTCTGAATGGGCATTTGATTTCCAATCCTTCTTCTGAGTGTGAATTCAAATGCTTTACAAGGGAGTTTACAGTTTCACACTTGAATGCACAAGACTGAGCCAGACACTTTAAGGGTGTGGACAACGGCTTGCAATATCTTGGTTGTTTGTGCTCTCTAAACATATGTGCTCTCAGAACAGTGGCTTTGCGGTACATCCGAGTACAGTAAGGCACACCACACAGATAGTGATAATTTGGAGTGTTACTGTGCAACTTTGCGTGCTGAATAAACTGAACAGTAGTCTCAGACACATGCTCGCACAGACTAAATTTACATTGGAACATTGTTCACCAAAAGCATAAAATTAACTAGCTAGAAGGGGGATGGGCCATATTCTCGCACCTTCGTACTCTTTTGGCCAGGATGGGATGACAGCAGTCGTTGAAGGTCGTAGCAATAACAAACAAAACCTGTGGAAGAGAAAAAGAACACATCTTAATACTATAATTTTTTGTGTGTTGTGGGTGCCTACTAGGTTACGTCTTGTTAAATTAGTAAAATGGACTGCTAAAGCTTAATTGCACCTCTAAGTTGTAGGCCGATGACTTGCAGTCAGTAACCTTAACCTTCGTCCTCTTTTGGCCAGGATGGGATGACAGCAGTCGTTGAAGGTCGTAGCAATAACAAACAAAACCTGTGGAAGAGAAAAAGAACACATCTTAATACTATAATTGTTTGTGTGTTGTGGGTGCCTACTAGGTTACGGCTTGTTAAATTTGTAAAATGGACTGCTAAAGCTTAATTGCACCTCTAAGTTGTAGGCCGATGACTTGCAGTCAGTAACCTTAACCTTCGTCCTCTTTTGGCCAGGATGGGATGACAGCCGTTGACGGTCGCAGCAATAACAAACAAAACCTGTGGAAGAGAAAAATAACACATCTTAATACTATAATAGCAGGGTTGCCAACTTTGGGACTTTGGCTGGAGTGAGACTCTAAAATATAAGTGTGAGCGGCTAATTTTTTTTGGACAACCCTTAACCCTAAAAAAGTGTTTTATACAAAATAGTCCTCGTTTAGTAAACCCTCATCTATGAAAAAAAGTTAAAGAATGGAAACGCTTTTTCATAATGTACAATCTGGGCCACCTTGAATCATTTGGGGAATTTAAAAGTGCCACTTGCCCGATTCTTAAGTATTCCAAGATATACCCTGGGTTAGGCTCTACACCCCGTGAAAATCGACAAGATATACTCTTTGGTAAAGACAAACGTCCCACCAATATTTATACCACTTATGTCATTCATGGTTTTATATTTATAATTTTTTATTTTACTTTACATTTAATTCTTCATAATTCAGGCATTACAGAACTTTCATGGTCATAAATAAAAAATACGAACTGCAGTTTAATTTCTTTGTTTGTTCTTGAATTGACGTAGAATGGAGCAAAGGCTCATGGGATTGGGAAATGCGTTTATCCAATAAACAGATGGAGGTCAAATCTATTTATTAAATTAATTTTTGATTAAAACCGTGCATTCTGTGTGAATGTGTATTTGAATGTTAACATTTCGTTTTTAGTTATGTAATCATTTGAAAGTCCCTTCAAGTTGAAAAAGCACATGCATTCTTATTATGGCCACACCTGGCGTACTAAATCAACTGTGATCAGATTGGTTAAAAAAATAGAGGCTGCGTGTGATTTCAGTTCCGGTTCAATGCATTTGTAATGAGGGGGCGCACTTCTGTGCAGTGTGCACATTAGTCGTCGTTGCCAGCAGGCTGCACCCGACAGCCAAGGGATTTACATGTGGCATAGCAAGGTAAGCAGCAGAATTGTTTCCCAATTAAGCGTAATTTAGAAATGGAGTTGTTGAGTATTATGGTTTCATGAAAGCAAGGACAGCACTCTGTTGCTTTCAAAACTTTGAATCGCCGACAACGGACGTTTCGGGCCGCGCGCCCTTCTGCGTGTAATGGCTTCTTAAAGGCCATTACACGCTGAAAAAGGGAAACGTCCGTGGTTGGCGATTAAAAGTTTTGAATGCAACAGTGCTGTCCTTTCTTTCAGGAAAAAATATTACGATACGTTGGATTCAGCACGCAGTTAAGTTATATAAAGAAGACTAGTTAGTGAGCGCGTTACTTCATACATTCGATTTTTTTTCTTGCCCCTGTGGAGGCTTGGGTGTAGGGGGTCATTAATATTTGGTTTTATTTAGTATTATGGTACAATATGTAGATGGGCCGACATGTCCACGGGTCGATTTCCCGAGTAAATTTATAATTTTAATAATTTGGATTTCCCCGCGACGGTTTTGCGGGGAATAGCTGTCTCTGATATAACGGACATTTAGCTGCTATTCTTTGGCAATTTGACATTTTAAGTTGGCCATATGAGCAATGTTGTTTCTTAATGTTACTCGTATATGAACGTAGCCTAATATAAACATAGACTACGTTAATGTGAAGTAAATATACACAGCTGTGATAACCGCAATAACTTATCCTGGCATAGCAGTAGCCATAAGCAATTTGGCACAGAGTCTAGCTGAATGTCATTGATGATAAAGCTAACGTTAGTTAGTATATCTAGTTAGTCATCTATGAACGAATATGGTCTAACTAAAGTTGCTCACAGACCGACAGTCAAACATGATCGCTATTCGTGTTAGTCTACTTACCAAGAGTTGTATATAATATGAAATAATTATTAGCTTATTGCTGTAAATGTCAGTACGACCGTAGTTGCCAACTACATCAACGGAAGATGAGCATCTTCCCTGGGGAGGCTCGTGCGCCTGGTTCAGGAGCAGTGTATTGCTCGAGCAGTCAACTGCTCTTGAACCTCGCGCTCGAGGCTCCCCAGAAACTGGAACGTCAAGGTTCATGTTCGTTTTACCTTATTTGTGTATTTTGCTTGGGTGCCATTTTGATGTTTTTGCCAGGATCAATTCATGTACCCGTCATTTCAAGGTTATTTTCCCTCACAAAAGCTAGAACTTGTTTGGGCAATTAGTTGTGCAGTCCATTATACATTGTAAAAAGCCTGTAGTAAGAGAGAAAATAAAAGACATGATTATGTGTACTGTAGGGATGCAAATTATCGAGTAATTCATTAATCGATGGTTGTTGCATCTTATCGATCGATGATCGATTAATTGATAAGCGGCAATTCTTCTGAGAAGCTGAATTTCCTTCTGAATGTGACACATTTAGGTGGTAATTCAACGAAGTCGTTTAGTTGTTGTACTTTAAAATACATTTACATTTAGGGCATTTAGCAGACGCTTTTATCCAAAGCGACTTACAAGTACATTTGTCAAAAATACTACAAAAGAAATCGTTCCCTATTCCCTATATAGTGTACATGATATAGTGTACTATATAGGGAATAAGAATTCGGACACTACGCTGAACATTTCTAAGTCATTTGCGTCAGTAAATGCGCCGGGTATTTGTGTGACGCAGACAGATGCGCCCACATCAAGTAAACAAACCGGGCACTCACGACGAAAGCTGGAGGTTGTATTGATGTTGAATGTTACATTTCCTTGTTTAATTAATTTTGAATGTTAAATATTCTATGTTAAATCCCAAATAAATTGTTGACATTTCTAAACGAATGCCGGAGACTCCATCATTAAATGTATTTTTCGCGGTTATTCGGCTTCTTCTTCTCCCCTGGAAAAATACAACCGCATTGCATTGTGGTATACGGGAGTAACATGTAGGGAACATCGTATGTACCCTATTTTAAGTCCACTATATAGTGCCCTATATAGTGGACCACTGAGAATTCGAACACCCTAGAAAATGGCGTGCATCCTATTTAGTGCACTACATCCATGATAGGGAACGATTTCGAACACAGCTAGTGTCCCGCTTTTCGTTTGTCTTGTTCTGCTTCGCTTGTGTTCCCGCGTGTGCGTCAAGTACGTCTGGCGTCAAGCGCGCCCTCTGGTGGACGGTTGGGGAATTACGGGTTAAAAATGCGATTAATTGCAAGTAATTTATTTTAATCGAGTGATCTCTTATCGACAATTAATCGATAATCGATTAATTGTTTGCATCCCTAGTGTACTGTGATCAAGACACCCAAGTGGTTTGACATATTTGGTGTAACTGATGTTTTTCTTTTACTCTTGCACCTTCCCTTTTAATCTCTGAAGCAGTGTCTCACACTCGAGTCCTGACCGAGGGCCTTGAAACTGGCATGCCTGTTCAAAACATCTCCAGGACAACAAGGTTATTTTGTGTTGACGTGTATTGAATTCTTAAGGGCAAAGGTTACTCAAAACAGGCAAATTCTGTAGAAACTCCATAAAAAGAAATATTAACTCACTAAGACCATTCATGAAACATCAGTAAGCTGCAGTTTGCATAGCCAGTCAGTAATATTTTAGTTCTTTCAACTGCGACTGCTTGTAAAAAAAAAAATGCAATGACGCCACCAACAATAACCAATACAATGTTGTGCCAGATAACCTCAAATATAATTAGCCTACTTCCTATTTGTGCAAACCCATCAGATGCCTTTGAAAAAAACAAAAGTGCAAAGATGCTTTGTCTGAAATGAGTTCCCTTACCGTTTAATTTGGAGCAAGTGAAAAAATCACGGGCTTGTGTTATCTGTAGGGTCTCCGTTGTTGTCAACAGCTTCTCGGAGAGCTGGATGGAGAGGGTTTGCAGCGTCTGTATTCCAATTGGTTGTCAGGGTTTTTGCATTGGAAATGCATCAGTGAACAAATCGCCTGCTTGTGCCATCCGTAAGGTCTTCGTTGTCAACTTCTTGTTGGAGAGCTGGATGTAGAGGTTTTGCGACGTCTGTATTCAGATAAGGACTGCACGATATGGGCAAAATATGATATCCCGATATTTTTTGGCTGAATGGCGATATACATCTCGATATTTTCTATAGAGTGGGATAGATGGCTTTGTCGCATTGTCCTGCGTACTACGGTGAGGGTTTCAGTGCGCCCTAACTTAAATCCCCCGCCCCCTCCCTTCTCCGTTCCATTTGGGAACATGTTTGGTTTAATTTTGCTTGTTTCGTATATTTTAGTTAATTAATTAAGGGCGCCTCCAGAGGGCGCCCCCAACACATTGGATCGGCCCTCCGCTTTGTGGCCGCATTATCATCTAGAACGTGTATTAACTTTTGATAGTCTAACGTGGTCCATTATCCCTTACTTGTTGCAAGACACAGTAGTCTACACATACATCTATACATAAGGTTTCTGAGGACAGCAGGACAAGTTGGCACATCAACATTCACAAACGGAAGGCTTGCGCTACTCCATCTAGGCACTTTGAGTTGTAGCCTCATACCATAATTGAATGCCGCTTCTTTTGTAGCAAGAAGCAGCAAGTGTTATTTTCACAGAAGATGAACACATACCAAATTTTCTGATAAGTATATTAGCTTGTGCATACATCATACGATACTGCCTGCAAATTTCACGGTCATTAGACTGGTCATCAGTTATGTAATGTTATAAGTTTTTAGCCTCATTACATATGTTAAGGACTCTGCCAGGAAAGGAGAAATCAGTAGTTATCAGTTTCTTATCTGCCTTACTTCATGAGCATCAGCTGTATGTGGCCTTAGTGCCTAGATTTAATATGACAACCGCCACTGTTGTTTGGACCGGCGGGTAGACGTAAACTGGCAGATAAATCTAATTGTTATGATTTCTCTCATTCATTTCTTATGTTTGCATTTGTGTCTTGCAGAAGATGAAGGAGAATGCGTGCAGTGGGCTGAATAGAGAATTCGTGAATCAAAGGCAACACCATCAAATGCATTATGAAATTAAGCACTATCAGGTTGTCAAGGCTGTAGCTCAGCGGGCACATGGTCCTGGATACCTGATATATATATATATTTTTTAACTATTTATATATGGAATCTGAATGCACTCCAAGAAATGCTGCAGTTCTTTGTGCCACAAGAGGCCAAGAAGCTCTACTACAAGAAGTTAAGGCAGAAGATGAAGATTATTACAAATTATCCAAGTCAGTTCCGACCAAGTAATTTGATTGGACAAGAGGCATTCCAGTGCTGATATAGAGTATAACAGCACTGGGTCTTTTAACTATACACGTATCGCTCCCCTTTACGGGTGTTCTCATAACCGTTAATGTTATTAACAATCTTTTTGTAGCTTAGATTGCAGCTAACTTTGCACAGCAAATATGAACATGTTTCCAGGAATAACATTGGAGTTGAATTAAGAATGGTCGCCAGAAGAGGACCAAGGGAACCTAATGTAATGCTAATGTGTTAATGTGTTGCTTGGCAACAGTTTGACCAGTTGCGGATCTATTTGTGTTGGCGGAGCCAAATAAATCATCAATGAACCAAAGAAATCTGATCATAATATGTTGTTAATTATTATTGTTAACTAATGATTGGTGCTTGTAGAACTGTTGTATAAAAGCAATATCACTCAGGAGGGAGTGCTTTTGTACTACGGCTGGGATTCGGTCGTAGGTATGAGGCCGTTGGCCGAGTGCCGAAGAGAATCACAGCCGTGCTGATATTCAGTACAACAGCACTCTCGTGTGATATTGCTTAATTATTCTGTTCCCAAATTCCATAAAAAGTCTGATTACTAAGAAATATTGATGTATCATTACTTTTGTCAGTTTCAAGTTTTTGTTTTAACACAGGTGTACCAACAATGTGTATGATGTATGACTACCTAAGCTGTACATGTCTTTAAAGATATTGATGCAGATATTTCCACATTTACATTTCTCAGTGCAAATGGGTTTTTGAATAAGTTTCTGAAACTAGTGCTTTGAGATGTTTGAGATAACAAACATTTAATATGTTGGAAATATTTTTGGTCGCTGGTCAGCTTAATATTTAATATATTGTTTCTTATGGCACATTAACGAGAATGTCAAACTGGCACTGAATGTTGAAAGGTTGCTGACCCCTGGTTACTGTATTCCCTCTCCCGCTCCATTACATGCATGTTCGTTTATTTCAAGTTAACTTGTTTTTCTGTGTTATTACAACCTTGCAACACATTTCCATTAATGTAGTTTGTTTATTCAAATGGGTATTAAAACCTTAATCTTTGTCAAGCCAAACTCTTGAGTAATTATTTCAAAGAATAGGGGCGTGGAAATCAATGAGGTAAGTGGGTTTTGGGGCTTATCTTATGACTAACTTTGGATCTGAACTAATGTGAATTGTGATAGATCTCATGGTGTTTACATCGCTTTACTAGGATTTCTAAATTGCAGCTTCTGTGTTTTAACCCCTCTCAAATGCTACTGTTGTAATGGGGTTTTCTTAACCAGTGATCTTTATTGCACTTGTGAAAGCTGTTTGTGTGAGCTGTTTGTGTGAGGTTTTAAATCAGGCTTGGGCCTATAAAAAAATAGTTAATAAATCAGTTTATTTATTTATTATTAATAGAACGGGCCAGGCTCGGACAGAACAGAGAGCTAAAATCCTAAATTCAATAAACTGTCAGTTGAGCTGGACGAGCCACGGTGTTCTGGAACACAGCGCTCAGTTCTGATCTCTCTCCACTATCGGGACTCCATCACTCATTTCACTCAGTAACTCTAATGTTGTAAGGTATTTATCTTCATCTCTTATCTATTGTACTACGGGGAACTATGCAGGCTAACCCTATATATATGGACACCTGCTAAGTTGTTCCACTCAAATAGAGTAGGCCTACTAAAGTGAAAACGTTACGTTGTCCTGGCAACCGGGTTTTCAGTTCTAAACAACCGAACGAGAGATGGCGTTCTCCATGGGTGTGTTCGAAATGACTTACTAATTACTACTTACTACCTACTCAATACTTGGCTTACTTCTCGAATCCTTAAATAATGATTGAGTAATCCATTTGAGTAATCGACGTTCGGAAGACCGTTCTTACTTAACCACCTCAGATGACGTGAATCAAATGACGTGTCAATAACCTACCGGCCGGGCGCGGTTAATAAATATTATAAATAAATATATAAACGTCACATTTAACGTCACAGTACATCTTCAACCTAAGGATTTGCGGTGATATGTTAAAAACAATTATTAACCAATTATTAAAAAAAACATTTATGTGTGGCTGTGGGTTCTGCTGCTGGTTGACAGTTCAAAGTGAAGGGATCAAAGGGATCTCCCACAATGCAGTGCGTCAGGCGCGTCGTTAGCAATTGAAATCATCCGGGGCTTTAGCCCGGGGGGGAGCACCATCCTGACTCCTGCGTGCTACGGTATCTTAATTAATTAAATAATTAATTAATTAATTAATTAATTAATGTATCGATTAATTAATTAAGGGCGCCCCCAACACATAGGTCGCCTATGCCGAGCGCCAGGGCAAAAATAAGACATTAGAATAGCCTATATAGCCTTCGTGCACCTACCCGATGTCAAGAAGCCATCGCTGCTCCGACGGACCTTTCTCCCCCAACCAGGCAACGGCAAGTAAGTAGTGGTCTGCTTTTATGTTTCATTTTTAAGTTATTACTTATTGTCCGTGTAGGTTTAATGTTACAGATAAAAACATGCTTTATATTTAGTCAGCATTTCAGAGTTCTAATGTTTTCCCGGAATATGCATGCCTAAACTGTTCACGTCAAGTTCTCTTTAAGATGGCATGAGATGATATGTGCTATCGCGCGACCTGTAACCTAGGAAGTAAACACTCGCTTGCATGAAATGATATGCGCTATCGCGCGACGTGTAACCAGGTTGTAGATTTAAATAATGAAAAAATAATCTTCCCAGACTTTCTGTTACTTGCTTATGCTGTATGCAAGTTGTTTAAGAACCTTATCTCCATATAAATCTGAGCTGTACATTAATCTGTTAATGAAGTCTCATTTCGACTCCTTCCTCCACTTATTCATGTTCTGTTGCTTGCAGTTAACTACAGCCGCCCTTCCTGGGTAACGCCACCACCAATCCCTGGTCATCCATTGAAGACATCTCTCTCACTCTGCACAGTCACACTGTTGCCGCTTCATTCTCATTGTCTCATAATCTCATTATTATGGCTGCTGTGGATGCTTTAAAAAATAAAAAAATTCTCTTAGGTAAAATCAAACCAGTGGGATGTTAGATTGAAAACCTCCAAAGCAATGTATTAAAAATTGAAAGACAGTCCTATGTGAAGTTTCTTTTTGGGGGATTTTCAAAATGAGGTACCAGAAGGGATTGTCAACCCACTGTTTCTCAACCCTCTCCGATTATTACTATGAGTAGTAGTATTGCATGCATACAGTACTCACATCAGCGCCACAGTAAGCCTATAGAGGCTGCAACCATTTGCTTCTCAAAAGATTGTAGTGTTTTAGAATGAACAACCACTAGAGAGAAGAGACAAGACTCATTTTGATTGACAAGTTGGCTAGATTTACATATGTATTTATATTATTTTTTTATTTATAAGAATGAAAGAAATTGTGTAATGGAAGAATAAAACAATGATTGATGCATTTTTGTTTGAATAACATCTTGCTCCCGCGGCCAGTGCAAGCGCCGGCATTGCAAGGGGAGGGATATTATGTACATTTGCAGGAGGCGGGATAAGTGCGGCCGCTGTCACTCAGGTTTGTTTTGGTTTGACGCAGACAGCATGGAGGCAGAACAGACCGCAGAAGTCAACGCGATCGTCTTCAATGTTGCTGCAACGATGCAGCATATATTCAGAAGAGCAGCCAGTACTTACGTGTATGAAAGCAGCTATATATATATATATATATATATATAGTTTTTTTTTTTTTTTTTTTTTTTTTTTTTACGGCAGAGATCCGGGGCTGATCCCAAAAGATCCGGGGCTATAGCCCCGAATGCCCAGGTCTAACGACGCGCCTGCAGTGCGTTAATGTAATTTACTGTGTTTTCACACGAAATGGTCTGATTACAGTATTTTACTGGGGAAAAGTACAGTAACATGTTGTGAAATCCTTGTAATGCAAATATCACAGTAAATAACAGTGACATTTGAAATTACAGTATTATATTGGGAACATCACATTTAGCACCTGTGAAGTGATTTCACAGTAATTTACTGTCAAATATTACAGTTAAATATTGTGAAACCCTGGTAATTATTTACAGTGTAGGCATTCTTGGAGAACATGTGGCTTCACTAGAGCAGCGGGTCGGAGCAAACGAGGACGACGTTACAAATCTCAGCACGCTGACTAAGGAACTAACCAAAGACAATGCCTACCTGATGGACAAGATCCAGGACCTGGAGAACCGAAGCCGAGCCTCTAACCTTCGCTTTGTAAGGATTCCTGAATCCGCGGAGGGCGGATGTCTCCTCCGGTCATTGAGCGAGCCCACCGCACGCCTGCGTTCCGCCACAACGACAGAGCAGGTCCAAGACCCATCCTGATCAAACTCCTCAATTTCCAGGATAAGGTAAAAATCCTCCGTCTTGCCAGAGAGAAGAGGGAGCTGGTGTCTCAAGGTAACCGAATATACATATATCCTGACTTCAGTGCTGATCTCATGAAGAAACGCCGCTCCTTTTATACTGTTAAACGGAGTCTTCGGGAGTTAAATTTAAAATACTCCCTTCGGTATCCATCCATGTTGAGTGTCATTGTCAACGGGAAACCACAGCTGTTTACATGTCACAGAGCCGCTGAAGCAGCTTTTATGACTTCTTCCAGCTCTCCTGAGACCCCCATGAACGCCTCTTCCCCATAATTAAAGTTCACATTTAATTTCAATCCTTAATACAGGAGCAGCGTCGATTGCCATTATTATTTAATGAACTGAACTTTTGCTTGGATCGCGCTAATTAGGAGTAACATATAGCTTGATTTATTTCACTTTTTAACGACTTATTCGCCTGTATCCATGGATTATCTTCGCTGGCATCTTTTTATTTTCTTTGTAACTGCCGTAAACTGAAGCTGTTGTTTACATCCGGCTGTCATTCGGTAGTCGTAAAACTGAACTGTCATAATGCCAGTTGTTTTCAGTTCCATTGACAGATAACAGGTGTGGAGCTATCGTTATCACTATATTTTTTATTTTTCCTTTGATGCAGACCGACCTGTTTGCGGCCTATTTTTGGTCTTCGTCTATTGATTTAATTTGCCCCCTCACGGAGATGCCTTGGCCTAGAATGGCTGGGGCTGCTGGGTCATCATTAATGTTTTTTGTGTTTGTCTGTTTTGTATTGTGTTTGTTTCTTGTCAGATTTGTGTGTTTGTGTTGCAGGCCTACTTTTTTGTGTTATATTGTCACAATCTTCTACAACATTTTCTGATGATTTAATCTGCCTAGCCCTGAACAGTGTTATTATCCATATCAACCTAAATATCCCAAATGAATAATAGTAAAGGTTTAAAATCATAAATCTGAATATTCGAAGTCTTGTGCCAAAAATTGATTTACTTTGTTCATGGGTACCCCAACACAATCCCAATATTATTACTCTGTCCGAAACATCTCATCATTTCATTGTCTGAGCAACATCTCAGACAATGAAATAAAACTAGAAAATTACGTATTATATAGAGCTGATAGAGGCTCCAGGGGAGGTGGTGTAGCTACCTATGTTTCTTCTAATTTAACTGCTGAGCTAATTACACTTACAGTTAAACCAACACACTTTGAATGCCTTTTTGTTAAAATTATATTTCATCAGAATAAATATATTACTGTTGGTAATGTATGTAGACCTCCCTCTGCCCCGGTAGAGTCCTCCAAGTGCTTGATGGCTACCTTTGATGCTATCCCCTCTAAAAATTAAATGATCATTCTGGGCGATTTTAACAAAAATTGGCTAGATAAGTCCTCTGGTAAAGATAAAAATAACTTTGAAAAACTAAATTTAACACAAATCATCAAGGAACCCACTTGAATTACTCCTAAGTCCCAGTTCCTACTTGATTGGATACTTGTCACTCATCCTGAAAGATCTGTTGAAGCTGGTATATTGTCAGACTGCCTCAGTGATCACTCTGTTATATACTGTGTATGGAAAATTAAAATCCCAAAAGCACCACCAAATTAGTAAAAATCAGACAACATAAGAAAATGAATATAGACCTATTTATCCATGATTTAACTTCTATTAATTGGGACAGGTATCAGTTAATTCCAACTGCGCAGGATGCCTGGGACGTTCTGTACTCTGAGTTAACACAAGTACTTGATAAACATGCTCCATGGAAAATGTCAAAGGTCAAGGGACGACATCTTCCTTGGATAACTGCTGATCTTCTAAGCCTTTTTAGACAGAGGGACAAGGCCTGGGCCAAATTTCGGCAGACAAGGGATAACGCTGACTGGGAAACATACAGGAAACTAAGAAACCTTTCTAAGACAATGACCCGCAACGCAAAATCTGATTGCTATAAGGAATGTCTCTACAACTAGTTTAAAAATCCTAAACAATTCTGGAACGCTTTAAAATCCATAATAAATACCTCTGATAAAAGCCCTATTAATAAAATACGTGACGATAATGCGATAATTCATGACCCTCTCTCAATTGCTCAAGTGTTCAGTCAGCATTTCTCCAGTCTGTTCTGACTCAATATCAGATTTCTCTTATAATCTGTGTTCTAATAATATGTCTGCCTGTCATAGTACCTTCTCATTTAATAAAATTACACCTCAAGAAGTCCAGAACGCCATTGAACAAATTAGTCTGAGTAGTGGTGCTGGCCTTGATGGGATTGAATCAAGATATATTAAATTGGCCTCCCATATCCTTATGTTTCCTCTAGCTGATTTGTTCAACCTGTCTTTTTCTCCCTGTGAGATACCAATGTTGGGAAAAATAACCTGCTGAGTACATCACATGTACATTACAAATATAGCTAACTCCTACCCTAGCCTGATGAGCACATCACATGGCAGTCACATTACAATATAGTCAACTCTTGCTCTAAACTTTTAACACATAACACAAACATGATAATATAGTCAGGTCAAGGCCAGAGCCAAGGCCCCATTTCCCAAGTGGTAGACACTCAGACAATGCACCAGTCATCCTCAAGAACGGGAGAGCCACATTAAATTATCACACAGGAGACATTTCGGGGGGGCACTCCCCCGTTTTAATTTATCACACAGGAGACATTTCGTTTTTGCTTGGCCTTGGCTCCCAGGGCCTGGGAGCCAAGGCCAAGCAAAAACACACAGAACCACACACACCTCAAACGCACACACCTCATCGAGAGGAGGATACAGCATAAAACTGTATCACACAGGGACTCTGGATCTTCTTCTGAAGCAGACCTTCCACGGAGGCGAAGCTCTGGACGAACCATCAGCGCTGATTAGGGACTTAGACATATTCGATCTCTCACGCTTTATGACTCTGTATAACCGTTGCCACTTTACTTAATAAATCCAAGGTCCTCGTGCCGACAGACTTTATTACCTCTCCGTCTCATTTCATCTGGTCCAGTAACAGACCGTTTTTCCCCTCAATTTGGTGACCCCGACGTGATTTTTTCTGAATTGGACCGCAACTGGGAAACGAGAGACGGAGAGCGGCACGACCTCGGGACCCCGGAGCACCGGACCGATTCCTGCAGTCTCACCTCGCGCGCGCCCAACAAAAGGTAGGCAGAACCTGTTGATAAAATCCAAACTCTGCATAGTTGTATAGGAACCACATTAGGAGGTGAGACTGTGAGAGCGGTTCGCTACGGGATATCTCGTGGGGACGAATAGGACTGCATCCCAGCATTTCCCCATAAACCCGATTGACCCTGAACGCGTGACACATCGAATATCGGCTCGTTGCATGGTGAAGGAATACCCTCGAGACCATAGGGCCTATAAGAATCGGGCATAGTGATACAAGACTACCGATGGCCAAGTAATGGATGTGTGTGATCCCCACCGGCGTGTTAAAGAGGGTTTAGTATCCCCACCGGCGTTTTGAAGAGGGTTTAGTATCCCCACCGGCGTGTTAAAGAGGGTTTAGTATCCCCACCGGCGTTTTAAGAGAGTTGTGATCCCCACCGGCGTGTTAAAGAGGGTTTAGTATCCCCACCGGCGTTTTGAAGAGGGTTTAGTATCCCCACCGGCGTGTTAAAGAGGGTTTAGTATCCCCACCGGCGTTTTAAGAGAGTTGTGATCCCCACCGGCGTGTTAAAGATGGTTTAGTATCCCCACCGGCGTTTTGAAGAGGGTTTAGTATCCCCACCGGTGTGTTAAAGAGGGTTTAGTATCCCCACCGGCGTTTTAAGAGAGTTGTGATCCCCACCTGCGTGTTAAAGAGGGTTTAGTATCCCCACCGGCGTTTTGAAGAGGGTTTAGTATCCCCACCGGCGGGTTAAAGAGGGTTTAGTATCCCCACCGGCGTTTTAAAGAAGGTTGTGATCCCCACCGGCGTGTTAAAGAGGGTTTAGGATCCCCACCGGCGTTTTAAAGAGGGTTTAGTATCCCCACCGGCGTTTTAAAGAGGGTTGTGATCCCCACCGGCGTTTGTGTATTAAATAATTCTATGTGGTAAGAAGGTTAGAGTCCTTTATCAGGGTTAGAGTCCCTTTGCAGAGGAAACAGTATGCCTGGGGCATGAGTGACACACAGAGAGAATAAGATAAACTAGGCTCGTTGCGTGGTGAAAGAACACCCTCGAGGCCTAAGGCTCGGCGCCCTTGATAAGTGAATCTGAGGCGCCCGAAGAAGCACAACGATTTCTTGGCCATATATTCATTGCATATGCGGGGACTGACGGACAGACACCTGAACTGACGCAGACTAGGGATAGCAGAGACCTCTCACCCCCACCTTCACGACCAGAGAGACAGTGTGTGTGTGCGGGTGAAAGAGAGAAACAGAGAGACAGTGTGTGTATGCGCGTGAGAGAGAGAGAAAGGCTGTGAGCGACTGTGTGTGCGCGTGTACGCAAGAGGTGATGTTTCTGTGTGTGCGTCTGCGGGAGACAGAATGAGAGGTCCGTTGAGATGTTTCTGTGTGTGCGTCTGCGGGAGACAGAATGAGAAGTATGTTGATATGTTTCTGTGTGTGCGGCTGTGGGAGACAGAATGAGAGGTCCGTTGATATGTTTCTGTGTGCGTCTGCGAGAGACAGAATGAAAAGTCTGTTGTTATGTTTCTGTGTGCGTCTGTGGGAGACAGAATGAGAGGTCCGTTGATATGTTTCTGTGTGTGCGTCTGCGAGAGACAGAACGAGAGGTCTGTTGATATGTTTCTGTGTGCGTCTGCGGGAGACAGAATGAGAGAAGTCTGTTGATATGTCTCTGTGTGTGCGTTTAGAGGAGACAGAGTGAGAAAGGCTGTGTGCGTCTCTGTGCGCGTGTACGCAAGAGGTGACGTTTCTGTGTGTGCATTTGGAGGAGACAGAATGAGAAAGGTCTGTTTAGGTGTGTAACAATGAACGGTTGTTTCAGGACCACGAGAAGGGACTCTGTATGGTTTTCAGGCCCAGAGTGTAATCCCCTTTCCCATATGTGTAGTCCTCCCATTTGAGGTCCCCGTCCACCATATTTGAAGTCCTCATGTTGTAGTTCCCCTCCCTAGAATTGTATGGAAGTTAGAACCTGTGAGGGTGTTTTGGTTCGGCCTGACGAGGCCTGTACCAATTTCGGTGTTCAGCTTCTAGTTTTGTGTATATAGAAATTTGGAAAGGGGGAGCAGTATTAAGTTATATATAATAAAGTGACAAGTTATTTGTGAATGAAGGGACAGAAGGATATTTTTGTGTGTGAGAGATAGTTATTAGGCCTTGTTCCATTATGGAGAGTTGAGGATGTTGCAATCCAGGCTTATCTGTTAACGGTCCTAGCTGCTGCTTGACCCTAAGGGGAGTGAGGAAGGGTGAGAGAGAGAGAACACATTTCCCCCCCCATTTGTCGAGCTACACCATTCAGGCAGTACAGAGAGACACACTAACACACAGTACAGAGAAAGGAAATAGAGTGTGTTCTGTCTGCCATGTTTGAAGTTCCTTGTAGTCGCTGTCCATAGGTTTCACCTGAACAACCCCTCTGCTGGCCGAGAAAAGGAACTACCCATGGTTTCTCTCACACCCAGCCCCCAGAGCACGCTCGCTTTCAAGGCGTTATGGCCGCACCCAACGTGGGAGGGAGACACGCAGAGAGAGAGAGAAGCCACATTCCACCCTTATCTGTTGTCTTGCACCAAACAGCACCCCGTACTGAGGAGGGAGAGAGAGCGTGTTCTCCCGAAGGAGGGAGAGAGTCACAGGGAGACACGCAGCGGATATTCACATTATGGCTAATTTGTTTTTCTTTAAGTTTAGTTTTAGCTTTGTTTTTTATTCAGGATGATGAACATCCTGACACAGTTATCATTCAGGATGAAGAACATCAAAGTTCATGAGGAGGTTATAAGGACAATAACGTTGATACTTTAATAGGACAACAGTGATGATAATCTAATGCAATTGGACTAAAGAAGGTGTTGCTATTAACTAAGTGATTCATTATTATTTTCACACAGGAACGAATAATTGAATAAATATGGATATGATAAAGATGAGGATAATAATTAAAAAATATACATAAAGTAAAAACGTAATCTTGATAAACTGTACAATAGGAATACACCAATTAAAATATAGGGTAAATCTCTTTGGTCAAGGATGACGGGGATTAGCGCTACATCTGCTGGGAAGGGATCCTACATGCTATTTTGTCAATTTGGATTCGGAAGTAGTGGGTTTACCTTTCAAATGCCACTACTGCTGCTGCAACACTTTAATAATTTTAACTCTGATAAATTACCTTTTGTTTTATAGTTTCCCTGATGTGTATCCAATACGCACACACTTGGCTGCATAGAACAGACGGGGCTGAAGACTCTGTCTCCATCCCTCCACTTTGCGATCTATACCACCATATGGGTGGGGATTGATTGTATCCCAGGTATGGCATCCTGCAGCGAGCCAGTATGGAAGGCTGGTTAGCCAACGACGGGTAAGATCCCACCTTGACACCCGGGACGACCTAAGGCAGGCACAGTCACGATTACTTGGCAGAGTCGCTGTGGGCACTGGCTTACTTGATCATGAAGTCACGAGCTGCAACAATCATAGGAAGTGCCGGGTGGGGTGTAAGGTGGAGGAGGAACAGGCGTCAGATATGTCAGCTCTGGCAGCAGAGGTGGTCTTGGAACGGGGCATGTCGCGTTTTATTTTATTTTATTTTACCGCATTTAACGCATGTACGTTTTTCGGTTTAGTGCATGACTTTGGAACAGCGTGGTTTCAGGCGGCTGATGGTAAACCCACCCATATTGGGCTTTGGTTTTGGACATACTGGTTTCGATTTCCCTTCCCAAAAGATTGGTTTTAGTTTGCTGATGGTTAAGGTTAGACGTTTCGACATTGGTTGCACCAACGGCGTTCTTAGATTTGCTTATCATTTAATGCGCAAGGTTTTGACCATTGCCCAAGGGGGGAGGTATTAAAAAATAAAATAAACAAATAAATAAATAAATAATAATAATAATAAAAAAAATGTATATATATATATTAAGAAAACAAGGTTTTTTTGTTTTTTTTCACCATACTTGCAAACAATGATTGACATCCAGCTAAATGAGTGTGAAATATAAAACAAAACAAAACAGTGTTCAACAGATGGGTAGAAGCAGTCCCATCAAAAGACCAAAGTGCGGCTACAGTAATCAAGTTTCGGACTAGAGAAGTCATGACAAGGTTTGGAATTAAGCTCAGGTCAGAAATAAGCTCAGACGAAACGTTTATTCAGAGAACACTCAAACAAGTGATTCAACATTTGAATGTCAAATAAAGACTAGATTACGCCCCAATCCTCAACCACAAGGTATGGTGGAAAGAGTGAATGGGACGCTCAAGACAAAAAATTAACAACATTTGTGCAAGCACTAAATTGAATTGATGCACTACCACTGACACTAATGAGTTATCGCATGAAAACTAACAGAATGACGCATCTAACCCCGCATGAAATGCTTAAGGGTCGACCCATGCCTTCACTTAACATTCGAGGGTGCCAAAAGGGACTTCCATTAGAGTAATTAGAAATAGAATTAAGGGAAATATGTTTGAACATCTAACTGTTGTACATAAGTTTGTAATTCCAGCAAGAGAAACACAAAGTTCCAGGGCCGGAGGAGGAGCCAGATGCAGACACGCCCGGAGCCGACCAACTACCCAAGGATGATGCAATCAGATTTCGTCAGGGTTTGAATCAGTCCTGTTTTGGTGGTCCACTATTAACAAAAATGTTGATTGGATAAATAATATATACTATAATCAGCAACGTTTTGTAAATTTTTCCACGGATAAGGTCAAGGGACTATATAGATATAGATATGCTATTGGCAGAGCAAGGAGGGGTGTGTGGGATGATAAAGACGACATGTTGTACTTTTATCCCCAATAACACAGCACCGGATGGGTCGGTGGCCAGGGTGCTGGCAGGGTTACAGTCCCTCAGATTAGATTTGGCAGAGAGCTCCGGCATTAATGACCCCTTCACAGGATGGATGGAGAGCCCAATGAGCGATGGGCGCTACAGGTGCAGCAGGTGCCATCCAAGCTTACCTGGGGATCGAGTATACACCGGAGAGTTTGGACGCGGGACCACCAGAGGGGCCCGACCTGATCTGGCTGGAGAACATAGAATAGACCCCCCTGCCCCACTGTCCAAGAGCCCCCACGCAATGCAGCGCGCCAATACATGAAGATCACCTGACCCCCCCCCCCCCCCTCCCTTCCCCATCCCAGCCACTACAAGCAAACCCCACCACCACACCCCCCTCCGCCCCCCCGCCTGTGACGTGCTAGTAACCTCTCCAGGTGGGCTGCCCCATTCCCGTCCCCGCCAACGGCACCACCCCCCTCCCACCTGATGCACCCACGTCGCCCGGACCAGGGATCTGCGTTCCGCTACCAGGGGTTGCGGCCCGTTCCCTTAAGGCTTGAGGGCGCCCCTGGCTGTATTCGCTTCTGTACGCTTCACTGTTTTTAGCCGCTCCCATATCTATGCCCGCGTCTACGCAACCGACGCCGGGAACGCAAATGTTGTTGTTTATATCGCTGTCCCACTAGATGGAGCTCGGGGATACACACGGGCGAGATTCCAGGGGCCTTGATTGCCCGTGTATCAGATGAGGTCCTGAGCGCAGTTGAATAAAAGGGTCTAATGCTCAGGTGGCGCCTTGCGTCCACCTGCCCGTGTTGACGCTCAGGACTATTCCATGGTTTCTTAGTTGTTCCCGTGCCCCGGGCCTACCCTGAATACCCCATGCGTGTGATTGCTTATTGTTTCACGACCGGTTAACTCCTCCTCACATCCTTAGTGTGTGGTCATCTAGGGATGGGTTGAGGGGGATTGCCATTCGTTGTGTACCTCATATCTTTCTGATATTATTATTGTTATTTAGGGACACGTTTCATGGTTGCATTTCTTTCCTGTGATTGTTATTGTGTAGTGTCTGTGTGATTGTTGCATTTTTGTTATATCGTTATTGTCTACTGTTAGTTTTATCGTTGCATTTTGTTGTTATTATTATGGTTTGGTGTTGGTTTTGTTGTGTGGCCAGCTTTGTTGTTGGTTGTTGTTTTTTGGTATTGTTTGATATTTGTTTTTGTATTGTTGTATGCTTGTTGTATGTTTGTTTTGTATCATCTGCTGCCAGTATTGTTGGTATTGTCTGCTCGCGATGTAAGGCCGGGGTGGATGCCACCCCCTAGGTGGGGTGTGTATGGCATACCCATGTCTGAAGCATGGGTAGCGTTTCTCCCACGTGGTTCCCCATACACCCGGTCCAGCGAGTTGTTTTAGTCCCATGCTCATGGTTGTTTGTTTTTATGATCATTTTGCCTTCTTTCTGTTATTTCTGATGGTGTTATAATGGTAGTCCCGCGCTGGAGTCCTATCCCTCGTACCCCTAATGAGTAAAAGTCGTCTTGCGACGACTTGAGGGGGATATGTTGTGAAAAATAACCTGCTGAGTACATCACATGTACATTACAAATATAGCTAACTCCTACCCTAGCCTGATGGGCACATCACATGGCAGTCACATTACAATATAGTCAACTCTTGCTCTAAACTTTTAACACATAACACAAACATGATAATATAGTCAGGTCAAGGCCAGAGCCAAGGCCCCATTTCCCAAGCAGGCAAATGGTAGACACTCAGACAATGCACCAGTCATCCTCAAGAACGGGAGAGCCACATTAAATTATCACACAGGAGACATTTCGGGGGGGCACTCCCCCGTTTTAATTTATCACACAGGAGACATTTCGTTTTTGCTTGGCCTTGGCTCCCAGGGCCTGGGAGCCAAGGCCAAGCAAAAACACACAGAACCACACACACCTCAAACGCACACACCTCATCGAGAGGAGGATACAGCATAAAACTGTATCACACAGGGACTCTGGATCTTCTTCTGAAGCAGACCTTCCACGGAGGCGAAGCTCTGGACGAACCATCAGCGCTGATTAGGGACTTAGACATATTCGATCTCTCACGCTTTATGACTCTGTATAACCGTTGCCACTTTACTTAATAAATCCAAGGTCCTCGTGCCGACAGACTTTATTACCTCTCCGTCTCATTTCATCTGGTCCAGTAACTAGACAGACCGTTTTTCCCCTCACCAACAATGTGGAAATACTCACTGTTACGCCAATTCACAAAGGAGGCGACGTCCTTGATCCAAGTAATTATAGACCAATATCAATAGTCACAAAAGTCTTTGAAAAAATAATGTTCAATCAAATATCACATTATCTTAAAATAAACAATGTCCTCTCCCCTTTTCAGTCTGGTTTTAGACCTAATTACTCGACAACCACTGCACTTGTTAAGTTGACTAATGATATATTTTCAGCATCTGACTCTGGTGATCTAACAAGAGCTATTTTTATTGATCTGAAGAAGGCTTTTTGCAATTGGTTTATGCAATTGGTTTTTCGCAAAATGTACTTCTCTGGTTTAATTCTTATTTTCATAATAGAAAGCAATGTGTTGTTCTTCAGGGATGTAAGTCTGATTTTTTTGTACAACAAAGGGGTGTACCCCTAGGTTCAACACTTGGACCTCTTCCTTTCTCCATTTGTATGAATGATCTTCCTTTGATTTGTTCTAATACTTCAGTTCAACTTTATGCTGATGATACTGTCCTTTATACCTCTAAATCTAACATCTCACAGATACAAAATGCTCTTCAATTGGACTTTCATATCGTTCAAAACTGGCTCTCATCTAACAGACTTCTGCTCAATAAAACAAAGTCGTATTCCATGGTCTTTGGTACAAAACATAATCTAAAAACAAAATCTACTAATTTAATAATAACATGTATGAATCTGCTTAGAGTTGAACAATTTAAATATCTAGGTCTATGGCTTGACTCAGAACTTACCTTCAAACCTCACATTGACTATATGCTTCGTAAAATCAACTTTGGTATTGCTGTATTATTTTGATCCAAGAACTGTTTTCCATCTAATGTTCGAAAGAAACTTGCCTTACAACTTATTTTACCGTTTTTTGATTACGCTGATGTAGTATATCTAAATGCATCTAAAACCAATCTTCTACCTCTCAACACATCATTTAACTGTCTTTGTAGATTTGTTCTTGGTTGTTCATTTTACACTCATCACTGTATCATGTATAACACACTCAAATGGCCCACACTCAATATAAGAAGACATATCCACTGGCTACAGTTTATCTTTAAATGTATACATTGCATACAAGCAGTAGCAGCCTTGCTAACTCCCAAGGCCTCAGCAGTAGCAGCCTTGCTAACTCCCAAGGCCTCAGCAGCAGCAGCAGTAGCAGCCTTGCCAACTCCCAAGGCCTCAGCAGCAGCAGCAGCCTTGCTAACATCAAGGCCTCAGCAGCAGCAGCAGTAGCAGCCTTGCTAACACATCAAGGCCCCAGCAGCAGTAGCAGCCTTGCTAACACCTCAAGGCCCCAGCAGCAGCAGCCTTGCTAACATCTCAAGCCCCCAGCAGCAGCAACAGCCTTGCTAACATCTCAAGGCCCCAGCAGCAGCAGCCCTGCTAACATCTCAAGGCCCCAGCAGCAACAGCTAGCATAGTAAACTCAGTAATTTAAAGACAATGGCATTTTTCTTAACTTTAGTATGTTTGTTGACATTTTGGGACCTGACTCCAAGGATTTGCCCCTTGGTGAGTACCACTAGCTATGTGTCGAGCATGCAAGAAACTTATTATAGTGGCACTAATGCTAATGTTGCCGGGCATTTTCAGCAACCACAGTCTGATTTGGTCTGGGCCTCAAACCTGTGGTCGGACCCACCTAGGGACTTACCTAAACTTCTACGTTTTTTTACATTATATAATCTTACTCTTTCCCTTAAGGAAAGGCATTGCCTGGCTTTAACACATCAAAATGTAATGTGAGACGAGCAGTGATAATTGTACTACTCTTACTTCTGTCTGGAGATGTGCAATCGAACCCTGGTCCTGAATTGCAATGTATCCAGACTCCCGCTGATTTTAAATTAATGTCTGGTCTCAAATGTATTCATATTAATGTGTGCAGCTTAGTACCAAAGATGGACATGGTCAGAATTTGGGTTAGATCAACAGATGCAGACATTGTGGTCATCTCAGAAACTTGGCTGACAAAATCTATTACAAATGAAGACATTAACATACTCGGATACAATGTTTATCGTAGTGATAGGCCCAAGAAAGGCGGTGGTGTAGCCATTTTCGTTAAATCAAGATTTGATGCTTCAATTGTTCTGTCTGAGGCCACGTTTATACGTAGCAGGGTATTTATAGAAACGAATATTTCCCCCCCTCCGTTTTCAAAAATAACATTGTGCACACAACATCGTTTTCAAAAAAGTTGTCGTTTACATCAAAACGGATAAATACGCCGTTGGGACATTATAACTATGCCAAACCTATGGGCGGCAGTGTAGGGAGAAGGATAAAGCCATGCAAGCCAATCAGAATCCTCAGAATCAACAACAATGAATAACACGAGCGTCTTCCTGTAACAAACGTGAGCTGTGTTCGAAATCGTTCCCTATCCACTCACTCACTATTCCCTATATAGTGTTCATGATATAGTGCACTATTTAGGGAACGAACAAACGAGAATTCGGACACTACGCTTAAGATTTCTAAGCGTCATTTGCGTCAGTAAATGCGCCGGGTATTTGTGTGACGCAGACAGATGCGCCAACATCATGTAAACAAACCGGGCACTCATGACGAAAGCTGGAGGTTGTATTGATGTTGAATGTTACATTTCCTTGTTTAATTAATATTGAATGTTGAATATTCTATGTTAAATCCCAAATAAATTGTTGACATTTCTAAACGAAAGCCGGAGACTCCATCATTAAATGTATTCGTTTTCGCGGTTATTCAGCTTCTTCTTCTCCTCCGGGAAAACACGACCGCATTGCATTGTGGTATACGGGAGTAACATGTAGGGAACATCGTATGTACCCTATTTTAAGTCCACTATATAGTGCCCTATATAGTGGACCACTGAGAATTCGAACACCCTACAAAATGGCGTGCACCCTATTTAGTGCACTACATCCATGATAGGGAACGATTTCGAACACAGCTAAACTGTAAACATAGGGCGCTCATATGACGTTAAGCATTTCCTGGCGCATAATGTGACGTTTCAGAACCTAAAACCCCGTTTCTACCCGTTGACACGACAACACGGAACCGGCGTTTTCAGAAATCTCCACTTTGGCCGGAGTTTTTAGAAATGATCGTTTTCTGTGACAAAAACGGCGTTTTCGTGTAAATGAGAGGCCAAACCGTGTGAAAATATCTGCGTTTTCCCTTCGTGTAAACGGGGCCTGAGTCTATCTCTAAGCAATTTGAAATTTTGGCATTGAAGGTGGAAATAGCAAAGTCCCTCTCTATGACTGTTGTCGGGTGATATAGGCCTCCATCTGCCACAAAGGAGGCATTATCGTCATTGCAGCATCTTTTGTCCAAATTAAATTATAATGAGCTTTTAATGGCTGGAGATCTGAATTGGGACTGGCTAAATGCAGTTTCGGATGAATTTAAATCTTTCTGTGACTCTATTAATCTTATCCAGCTGGTCAACCTACCTACAAGGCCAAATCTTAAAAATTCTGAAAAGTCCACTTTGATTGATCTAATTCTCACAAATGTTCCTCATAAATTCTTATCCTTGGGAGTTTTCTGCAGTGATTTGAGTGATCATTGTGTTGTTGCTACTTGCAGGGACACAAAAATCCCCAAACGTAAACCACGCATTATTTTCAAGAGGAATTTAAAAATGTTTAATGAACAGGCTTTTCATCATGATTTGTCTTTTTGTCAATTTTTGTCTAAATTGGGGACACATAGGTCTTTTGCCGGACGTGGAGTTAGCTTGGACATTCTTTAAGGAACACTTTGTGAAAATTGTAAATAAACACGCCCCCATCGGGAAATTCAGGGTTAAGGGACGAGATAATCCCTGGTTTTCCCCAGACTTGTCAGATACCATCCATCGACGTAATGTGGCATGGGCCAAAGCCAGAAAAAGTGATTTTGCCTCTGACTGGTCTTTTTTCAGGCAACTAAGGAACAAATGCACTACTCTTATTAAAAAGGCTAAATCTGAATATTATTTATCTGTCACAACTGAGAACCTTAATAATCCACAGAAATTTTGGAAAGTAATTAAATCTATATCTGTAAGTAAAAGTCCTCCGGCTCTTCCGATATTTGTTCTAAAAGACTCGGTCCCAGTCTATGATAGAACTGAGGTTCTAAATTGTTTTAACAATCATTTTGTATTATCTGGTTCTTTGTTTGATTCTTCGGGAGCTGCCCCTGTGTCTCCCTGCACAGAAGCTCCAAGGTTTTCAAGAGAACCCTTTAATTTCTTACCTTTTACTGTGCAGCAAGTGCATCAAGCCCTCAAAACGTTCGATAGCTGAAAATCCCCTGGACCTGATTCAATAGAGCCCTACTTTTTAAAAATAGCAGCTGATTTTGTAGCACAGCCTCTTACAATCCTTTTTAATCTCTCAATTGAAAACAAAGAAATTCCATCTGTTTGGAAGTCAGCTTTTGTTACCCCCTTATTAAAAGGAGGTGATCCAGCAGCTTTAACCAACTACAGGCCAATATCAAATCTGTGTGCCTTGTCAAAAATTCTTGAATCTCTTGTGTGTGATCAGTTAAAAGTGTTTCTAACATTCAATGATCTTCTCTCAAAACTGCAATCAGGCTTCAGGAAAAAACACAGTACCATCACTGCAGCTACAAAAGTGATCAATGATATATTAGTTGCTCTTGATAAGAAGCAGCACTGTGCTTCACTTTTTATTGATCTGTCAAAGGCTTTTGACACTGTGGACCATGCTGTTTTAAAGCACAGGCTTTTTTGCTTGGGTTTGTCAAATCATGTAGTTTCCTGGTTCACAGATTATTTGAGTGACAGGACTCACTGTATTAAATATGATGGTCTGTGTTCTGAATTTGTGAGTGTCCACAAGGGCGTGCCACAGGGTTCAATATTAGGACCCCTCTTGTTCATTATGTACATTAATGATTTGGGAAAACACGTGTCAGATGCTTACATGCATTTTTATGCAGATGACACAATTATTTACTGTTTTGGATCAACTCCTGCTAGAGCTGTTGAATCTCTGCAGAAAGCTTTTGATGTAGTCCAGCACACACTCCTGAAACTAAAATTAGTCCTCAACACTGAAAAAACTAAACAAATGTTGTTTTCAAACTCTAAGAAAGTACCTCAAACTGTCCCCATAGTGTCCACTCTTGAGGGAAATGTCATAGAGGTGGTTCATATCTATAAATATCTTGGTGTCTTGCTTGATGATTCCCTTTCCTTCAAACCCCACATTGACAATCTTGTGAAGGAATTTAAACTTAAATTGGGCTTCTTCTTCAGGCACAAATTTTGTTTCTCTTTTGAGGTGAAAAAACGGCTTGTCACTGCAACGTTTTTATCCAGTTTAGATTATGGAGATTTGATTTATATGAATGCCTCAGCTAAATGTCTATGTAAGATTGATGCTGTTTACCATGCTTCTCTGAGGTTTATTACTAACTGTAGAGCCCTGACCCATCACTGTGAATTGTATTCTTGAGTGGGTTGGCCCTCTTTGTCCACCAGGAGGCTGGGACATTGGTGCACTTTTATTTATAAGGCCATGCTTGGGCTACTGCCATCATATATTTGTAATTTAATCACACAGAAAAGTGTTGCTTCTTACAGTCTGCGTTCAAACAATCAGATGCTTCTGTCAGTTCCATTTGCCCGCACAGAATTAGGAAAAAGGGCATTCGTCCACTCTGCTCCCACCACATGGAACTGGCTGCAAAAAGATTTTAAATTAACCGAAATTATTTCTTTGAACGCTTTTAAATCTACGATGAGAGCATTTCAGACCACTTCTTTTACTTGTAGATGTTTTTTATGAATTTTAATTTACTTGTAACTGTTTTTTATCATTTTAATTTCTGTCTATATGTTGTGAGTGTAATATTGTGAGTGTACATATGTTATTTGTTGCTGCCTCTTGGCCAGGACTCCCTCGAAAAATAGTTTTTTAATCTCAATGGGACTTTCCTGGTTAAATAAAGGTAAAAAAATAAATAAAATAAAAATACATTGCAATTATCCTTCTTATTTACACAATTTAACAATTTTTGATTCCATATTTCTCAACATATCAATTATGACACTCATCTCAGTACTTCTTTTCCATTCCTACAGTGTATAAAACAATTGGTAAAAAAGCATTTATGTTCAAAGCGCCATCGGACTGGAACAATCTCCCTTCAAACATACGATCACTGACATCTTCTCATAATTTAAAAAATGCCCTGTCTTCTTATTTTGGGTTAAACTGCATTTGTTTCAGATAATGTTACATACATTTTTCTTTTTTTATTATTCTTATTCTAATTAATATTCTTATTATTATTATGTATGTATATATATATATATATATATATTTTTTTTTTTTTCTTACAATAGTATTATGTTACTTCCTTCAGTTTTACTATGCTAATGCTATAGCCAATTTGTGGTCATTGAGAGGTTGTGATCATTCTTGTACCCATTTCTGCTATGTTTGTGTTGATGCCTGCTGTCTTTACTGTTGTATGTCTGTAAATTGTTGAGTGTTTTTTGTCTTGTAATGTATCTTTAGGACCCCCTCGAAAACGAGAGGATTCCTCTCAAGGGGTTTATCCTACGCAAATAAAATTTCTGAATGAAAAAAAAGGTTTTTATTTACACTTTTACCTATTTTTATTTTCATTTATCTTTTATCTTTATATACACATTCGTAAGAAAATCACGAACGAAGATGCATCACAGCATGCATCAACAGACAAAACAGACTAAAACAGGCATACTATTCAATAATCTGAGGTCTCAGGTGGGATTTCTCCCTGCGGCTCCCTTCATTCTCTAAAGGTCCGCAGAGAAGTCCGCTGAGTGGTCAGGAGTTCTTACACACTGAGATTGGGTTGTTGAGGGCAGCTGTCTCCCAACAAACCAAAAGTCTTTGGTCATCTATCGTTTGAATTTGGTCATCTATCGTTTGAAGTTCCTTAAGATGTCATAAATAAGGGGTCGCATTTCACTGAAATGTAGGTCACAGAAATCCCATTTGTGGTGGGATTTCTGGGATTTTTTTTCATTTATGGTGTGTTCAAAACTATGTGACCTATTCATGTAAAATCCCAATATCGCAGAAAGGATTTTGCAGGCCTCAACAAAGCACCCATGCGGTAAACTATTTGAAACATTGTGCATTCATTTGATTGAAAGGGTTGTTTAGAATTTTTAGGTTGATATATTAATATTTATATGAAGGTTGGTGTAACAACAGCACTATTCTGGACAAACACTGTTCTCCTGACCTGGAGTTCATGTCAGTGAGATGCAGACCCTTTTTTCTACCTAGAGAACTAGCTGCTTTTGTCGTCACTGCAGTCTACATACCACCGGACGCTAATGTAAACACGGCCCTCTCTCTGCTGCATAATGCCATCAATAACCACCAGCGCGCCCACCCCAATGGTGCCCACATTATTGCAGGGGACTTCATAAAGCAAATCTCAAGACTGTTCTACCAAAATTCTATCAATTTGTAAAATGCCCAACAAGAGGAGAAAACGCTCTGGATCATGTGTATTCCAACATCAAGCGTGCATACAGAGCCGTACCCCTCCCCCACCTGGGCCGGTCAGACCACCTCTCACTGCTCCTCACCCCCGCATACACCCCCCTCTGTCGACAAACAAAGCCCACAAAGAAGACCATTCCCACCTGGCCTGAGGATGCCCTCCCCCGACTGCAGGACTGCTTTGAACAAACACAGTGGGAAGCCTTCTACCATGAAGACCTGGCTACATTCGTAGACACAGTACTGTCTTACATCAAGTACTGCATTGGGAATGTCACTGTGGAAAAGTGCATCCGGGTGTTCCCTAACCAGAAACCATGGATGACAAGCCAGGTCCGCATGCTCCTCCGGGCCTGTGACTCATCCTTCAGATCAGGTGACAGAGCATTGTACAGCGCCGCTCGCGCCTCACTGAGGAGAGGCATTAGGTGGGCCAAAGTAGAATTCAAGAGGAGGATAGAGGAACAGCTCAACAACCCCCGGCAGGTGTGGCAGAGCGTACAGACCATCACCAATTACAGAGGCTGTGCTGTGACACCCGGGGACTCAGATGCGGCATTGGCAGAGGAGCTGAACAGCTTCTTTGCCCGCTAGGAGTCTTCTACACAGCACTCAGCCACATCACTCCAACCACCACTACAACCCCCATCAGCCTCCAGCACCCCCCACTCACTCTTGAGGTACAGGACGTGAGGCGGGTGCTCAGTGCAGTTAACACCAGGAAGGCTGCAGGCCCAGATGGAGTACCAGGGAAGGTGCTCAAGGCATGTGCCAACCAGCTATCACAGGTCTTCACTGACATTTTCAACCTGTCTCTGGAACAAGCTGTCATCCCATCCTGCTTGAAATCTGCCACAATCATCTCCCAATCCCTAAAAAGTCACCCACTACCAGCCTCAATGACTTCCACCCCGTAGCACTCACCCCAGTCATCACCAAGTGCTTTGAGAAACTGGTTTTGAGACACATCAAAGCCTGTCTCCCCCCCACCCTGGACACACACCAGTTTGCATACCGGACTAACAGATCCACCGACGACGCAATAGCCATCGCTCTCCACTCAGCGCTGAGTCACCTGGAGAAAGAGGGAAGCTACGTCAGGATGCTCTTCATTGACTTCAGCTCAGCTTTTAACACCATAATACGAGACATTCTGATCCCCAAGTTAATCAACCTGGGGCTCCCACCACCCACCTGCTCCTGGATTGAAGACTTTCTGGTCAACCGACCCCAGCAGGTGAAACTCACCTCTCCTCCTCCCGCACTCTCAGCACTGGCTCTCCCCAGGGCTGTGTGCTGAGCCCACTACTCTACTCCCTCTACACATCCGACTGCAGTCCCACCCACCCAGAAAACATCTTTGTCAAATTTGCTGATGACACAACAGTGGTGGGCCTTATAACAGGGGGAAACGAGGCGGCCTACAGAGATGAGGTCCTGAAACTTGGTGAGTGGTGTGTTTCTAACAACCTGGCACTGAACCTCACCAAGACCAAGGAACTCATCCTGGACTTCCGACGGAACAGAGCCCCCCCCTGCCCCCCTGTACATCAACGGTGAAGGTGTGGAGCGAGTGCAGTCATTCAAATTCCTTGGAGTCCACATCTCTGCTGATCTCTCCTGGTCGGTCAACACCTCAGCGCTGGTCAAGAAGGCCCAGCAGCGGCTACACCTTCTGAGGGTGCTCAGGAGGGAGCATCTAAACGCACGGCTGCTGGTGACCTTCTACCGTTCCACCATCGAGAGCCTGCTGACTTACGCTGTGTCAGTGTGGCACTCCAGCTGCACGGAGGCCGACAGGAAGAGACTGCAGTGGGTGGCAAACGTTGAGCAAAAAATCATTGGCTGCCCTCTGCCTTCCTTAAGCACCATCTACGGCTCCCGTTGTCTCAGCAGGGCCAGAGGCATCCTGAAGGACACCACCCACCCCGGCTACCATCTCTTCAACCTGTTGCCCTCTGGCAGGCGCTTCAGGTCCATATATGCCAGAACAAATAGACTCAGGAACAGCTTCTTTCCTAAAGCTGTCACCATACTGAACTCAGATCTGCACTGATGTTTTTTTTGTCTGTTGGTAGTCTTTACTGTGTATTTAAGTTTTACTGTGTATTTTAAATTTTTATTTATTTATTTATTTATTTATATATTGCTTTTGTAATTATTATATATTTATATTCGATTACATGTGTGCATGTATGGAGCTGCTCATTGCATTTCGTTGTACTTGTACAATGACAATAAACCTTTCTATTCTATTCTATTCTAATCTGTAATGATTATTTTCGGCTAGGTGAAGTGTACAAAAACATTTTCCTTAAGTCATTATATTGACTGAAGTCCTATCTATTACATTGCAGATGGAGATGCTGTATTTGTGGTGGAGGACACGGAGAACAGGGTGACGCTGAACCAGCTCCTCGTGTTTGTCACTGGGGCGGACAGGGTTCCTCCCCTGGGATTCCCAGGAGAGCCAACATTAAACTTTTTGCACACTGGCACTGTCTTCCCGGAAGCAAACACGTGTGCACTGATTCTGAAGTTGCCTCTTCACACCACCTTTGAATCATTCAGTGATTCCATGATTTCAGGAATCATCCAGTCCCCCTGTTTTGGGTATGCTTAATGTAAGCCAACACTTTTTTTTTGCATGTTCTTGCTAATGTTTTGCATATTCTTTAAATAAAGAATGTTCCAGTTCCACGTTTTTATGCTTTGCCAGACCCTTAATGGATGACTACAATCAAAGCTTTTGTTTGGTCGTCTGCCAAAATAATACATGTTGGCTTACAACTAGTGACTCTACAATCAAGTCTTCTATCCGCCCAATAATGTTTTTCTTCTTTCTTGCCTTCTCAAATTCAACATTTGTATGGTTAATTATCTGCTGTCAAAGCACAGATTCTGTTGAATGATGGATGCTTAAAATGTACTTTGAAACACAGATAAATGTGGTTGTTAATTCACAAATGTTTTCTGTTTCATCAAAGAAATTCCATTGTGATCATTTACATTGTTACATTGATTTATATATTAGCTACAACTTTTGAAAAATAAAGTGAATAATATAGCCTAGATAGAAAACAGAAAATGTCATAGGCCTGCCCTATGAAGTGACATCAGGCCCATACAATCACCAAAACATTTTTGAGATCTGGTTAAAAACAGTTTTGGTCTTTTTGACACATAAAAACTAACGTTTTTTATAAAATGTCAAATGTCACTTATTCATCAACAAGTCATTGGATATATTAATACCAGAAAATAATAATAATAATGAAAAAGAAAAAGATTATATAGATATAGACTTGGAATCGAACGTCTCACACGTGACAAAAATAAATAAATAAATAATGGCGACGGCGTGCGTATCCTCTCCCAACGGAGGCGGCGTGCGTATCCTCTCCAAACGGCGGCGGCGTACGTAGCTTCTCCACACGTGCATTTCACACGATGTTATCCTTCTCCAGGGAATCCTGGCACTATCCACTTATGGCGAGTGGATAGTGCCAAACCTAAGGATAACCTGGTAGAGGCGAAGGAGCAGTCTACCCTACGTCGCCGTGGGAACGTGTGACATTTTGAATAGGATTGATTGGGACTGCAGACGAGAGACCAGCAGCGACGCCACAGTGACGGCATGGAAGTTCCGCCCACCGGCGGCGGTGTCACGGCGACGTACATACGGAAATTCAGACAAAATGTACGTCTACTCTCGACGTCTGGATAAGTTCGTCGCCACAAAGACGCCTGCTGCCCTACGTCGCCGTGAGAACGCCTGAACTAGATATGTGGCCACAAAGCGCTTCAGTGTGATTTTATGACTTAGTTTAGGATGTACTAGTGTTTTATACAACCAGCACATTTATATCCCTTTGAACAGCAATGTATAATGGTGTAGGACAGATAAAGTGTTGTTTAAATGTAGGCTATTTTGATGGTGCCTGTTTTGATACTATTATTCACTCTCAAAGTAGACCCATTATTGTTTTAGTTTAGATAATGAATTGCTAATTTGTTTGGGGAAAGCGCTTCAGTGTGATTTTATGACTTAGTTTAAGATTTACTAGTGTTTTATACAACCAGCACATTTATATCACTTGTGTTGCAGTCTCTGCTTCCCCCTGGTGGTTTTGTTACGACCCCAAATAGTATCCAGGGGGATCTGGGGAGTAACAAAGAATATTTCTAGGTTCTGGGGGACAAGGAGGAGACACGGACAGAGGTAACGGTAAGCAAAAAGGTTTATTGATGGGCCAAAGAACTAGTGCGTCCGCCACAACATTCTCTGTCCCCCTCTTGTGCTGGATCTCCAGATTGTAACCCTGCACTAACAAAGCTCAACGCATTAACCTCTGGTTATGGTTGTACATCTGGGCTAGGAACACGAGAGGGTTATGGTCGGTATACACAGTCACTGGCGCGGAACTGGAAACAACATACACCTCGAAATGCTGCAGCGCCAGTAGCATGGCTAAGGTCTCCTTCTCTATTGTGGAGTAGTTCATCTGATGTCTTTTGAACTTAACTGAGAAGTAGCTCACAGGATGGCACACATCTCCCCCTCCTTCCTGCAGCAGCACAGCACCGGCTCCAGAAGCACTGGCGTCAACCTCTAACTTGAACGGAAGAGAGAAGTTAGGCGCAGCCAGGACAGGGGCACTGCAGAGAAGAGACTTAGCAGCGTTGAAGGCATGTTGGCACTCATCGTTCCATGCAAAAGGCACAGCAGGGCTACACAATTTAGTGAGAGGTGCCACCACCACAGAGAAGTTTTTACAAAAACACCGGTAGTACCCAGTCATACCCAGAAACCGACGGAGCTCACGTCTGGTTGTAGGAACCGGATAGGACAGCACAGCGGTGATTTTAGCGTCCACTGGATGGACCTGTCCGCGACCCACCTGTTTACGCATTAACACCCCATCGTCAACATTGAAACACTGTTTCCTACTGCCCTTACAGTCGCCTCCCTTGACTGCGGCAAAACACTTTGATAGGGAAGAATCCCTTTTCTGAGCACTAATTAGTGCTTCACGAGTCAATGACACTGGTATTTCAGAAGCACTAACAAACTCTTTCAACTCCTCACTCTCCTTTGATGTGCAATCTACCAACCCATCGCCAGGTTGCAACACTTCCTCAGATAACACTGAAGACAATAAGGAGTCGGACAACTCAACCTCTTGAGCCTGTTTTTTAGCTTGAGCCCTAGTCAAAACACTAACCTTAAACACATCCGGATGGTGATTAACCTGTTCATCAGGTCCAGAGTCATGAAAAGGAACACTAACAACCTCAGGAGCAGGATAAACCTTACCTCCCGCTATGTCGTTCCCCATTATGAAGTCGACACCTTCGATTGGGAAGCAGGGGCGGACAGCAACTGGGAAGAAACCGGTAACCAAATCTGATGTAACATGGATATAATGTAGAGGTGCGGGTACAAAACCCATCCCGATACCTCTTACTATGGTACTTGTCGTACAGGCAGAGAATGAATGATTGAGAGCCACCCGTGTCTCGCAACACGGTGACTGAACGCTGGTCCTCCGACTTTTCGGTGAGAGACACCGATCCGGTAAAGATGAATGGCTTAAAACACTCATCAGGGATGTTTTTATCTCCGGGCCGGCTATCGGAGGACACTGTTTTAATTAAGCCCATTCCCTTCGTCGGCCTGTAAGCTGCCCCAGCTGGTTTCGGACCTGGCACCTGCTGCTGACGCTTCATGGAAACGCAATCTGCAATGAGGTGACCAGGTTTGTGACAGAAGAAGCACTGTCTCTCCGCCATAGGACCTGACAAGGCTGCTCTGGGCTGAGTGATACGAGCGTCATCAGACCTCTGCGAAAAACCACGATGGAAGGGAGGATCTGATTTACTAAAGACACTCTTGTGCATGAGAGCAAACTCCTCCGCCAGTGTAGCAGCCTGCTGTAGTGTAGCTACCTTCTGCTCATTCAGGTAGATCACAGTACGCTCAGTCACACAGTTTTTGAACTCTTCCACCAACATCAGGTCACGCAGTAAAGTATAGTCCTTTGCCTTACAGGATGCACACCATCTGTCGAAGAGGATCTCTTTCTCCCGGGCAAAGTCTATAAAGTTCTGGTTTACCGTTTTCCTGAGACTACGAAAACGCTGCCGGTAGGCCTCTGGCACTAGCTCATAGGCTCGAAGAATAGCGCTTTTTACTGTCTCATACACAAGACTGTCTTCCGTGGAGAGAAAAGCACACACTTCCTGAGCCTTACCAGTAAGTTTACACTGCAGGAGTATAGCCCACACATCCTTTGGCCAATGCAGAGCAACGGCAATGCGCTCAAATGCACCGAAGTAGGACTCTATCTCAGTCTCTCGAAACATAGGAACCATTGCCACATTCTTACGAACGTCGTTATCAGGATCTGACAGTGATCGTCTACCAGAGATAGAAGCGTCGGCTTCACTCTTCTGTAACTCTAACTGGCGCATCCTAACAGCCGTTTCTGACTCCAATTTCTTTAACTCGAGCTCTGACTCAAACTCCAACTTCTTTAGTTCCAACTCTCTCCGGAGTTGAAACTCTCGCTCTTCCTTCTTATCCTGCCTCCCCTGCTGAAGACGAGCCACACGCATTTTCACTCGGGCACTTGCCATAGAACCCGGAGAGGTAGAGAGTGGCTCAAACCGTGGCATCGTGTACGGTTTTAGCCCATCCCCACTATCCTCTCCCTCTGGAGTAAGACCACCAGGCTGAGGCTCAACCACCCTTTCCTGTCTCTCCTCCGAGGACACCGCTGCCATAGCCCCAGCTATCGCACCAGGTGACCCTTCCAAAACCTGTGAAGCAAGTGTTTCCTGTTCCGAGAGCGAGTGGCTTATCTGGGGCACATCGTCTCCAGCACAGGTGTCGCCACTGACCCCCAAAAGATTCAAAAGGTGACTGAGTGGCCCGCACCCCGAAACGTCTCTGAAGTGCGTCAGTTTGTCGGCCTGGCTTCGTACTACCGACGCTTCGTCAAAGATTTCGCCACAGTTGCCAAGCCCCTCCACGAACTCACCAAAAAGTATGCACGTTTTAACTGGACGGATGAATGCCAGGAGGCGTTTGATCAGCTGAAAAGCCGGTTGACGTCAGTGCCGGTGCTGGGTTATCCCCTTGACAGTGGCCAACTGCTCCTCGACACAGACGCCAGTGACTGGGGAATCGGAGCAGTTCTCTCCCAAGTACAAGAAGGTGAGGAGAGAGTGCTAGCCTATGGGAGCAGGAGAATGTTGGCCACTGAGCAAAACTACTGCACAACCAGACGGGAACTTCTGGCAGCTGTCGAGTTCATCTCTCATTTCCGGCAGTACCTGCTAGGGAAATCATTCATCATACGGACTGACCACAGCAGCCTGCGCTGGTTGACTCGGATGAAGGAGCCTGAGGGTCAGCTTGCTCGCTGGCTTGAAAAACTAGCAGAGTACGAGTTCCTGGTGATCCATCGTCCAGGGAGACACCACCAAAATGCGGACGCACTCTCCAGAAGACCCTGCAGGACGTCATGCCCATGCACAGTGCCGGAGCCTAGCCTCAGTAACCATCTCCAGCACAAGGGGATTCAGTGCAATATGGCCGAAGAGGATGAAGAGGATGCCGTGAAAACTCCTGCAGAGCAACCTCCAGTGGGAGTAGTGGTGCCTGAAGATAGCTATGGAGGCAGCCCCGCAGTTGAGTCTAAGCATCTTCCAGCGGGGGTAGCGGACGTTTTCAGTGATGATCAAGCTGGCTCTCTGTTCCGACCAGGTGTCTACAGGGTGAGTGAGCCAGCCCAAAGCAACCTGTTCAGTGGTTGAACCCAAGAGCAGTTAATCAGTGCCCAAGAAGCTGACCCAGATATAGCACCAGTGAGTAAGTGGATGGACGAGGGGAGGAGCAGGCCACCCTGGGCGGACATAGCACCCTACAGCCCTGCCACCAAAGCCTACTGGTCGCAGTGGAAAAGGCTGTACCAGAAAGACGGCGTTTTGCTGAGGAAATTCTACTGCACAGATGGAAAGGTGTTCCATCCACAGATCCTGTTGCCTCAAGAGTACCGCACCTCAGTCACGGAACAATTGCACGATGGCCCAGTCGGTGGCCACTTTGGAGGAGAAAGGACACTAGCACGTCTCAAGGCCCGGTACTACTGGTACAATTTGAGGGATGACGTCACTCTGTGGTGCCGCACCTGCACCAGCTGTGCTGCAAAAGCCCGCCCGAAGAAAACACCTCAAGCCGCCATGGGCACATGGCGGCACATGCGAGTTGGTGCCCCCTTCGAAAGCATCGCAGTCGATTTAATGGGACCATTAAATGAAACCGAAAGGCGCAACCGCTACATAATAGTAGTACAATACTACTTCAGCTAATGGGTGGAAGCCTACCCGGTTCCCAATGAACAAGGAACGACAGTGGCCGAGAAGATTGTTTCCGAGTGGGTGTGCCGGTACGGAGCTCCACAGTGCCTAAACAGCGACCAAGGTACCAATTTCGAGTCAGCTGTGTTCCAGAGAATGTGTGAACTGCTGGGAATCGACAAGACACGGACCACGCCGTTTTGGCCGCAGTCAGACGGCCAAGTAGAACGTTTCAATGCCACCCTGCAAAAAATCATAGCCACCACTGCGGAACAAGTCACTGGGACTGGGACATCATGACCCCATATGCAGTCATGGCCTACCGTGAATCCAAACACAGCTCCACGGGCCTGACGCCTAACATGATGCTGTTCGGGCGGGAAATTACAGAGCCAGTGGATCTTGTTGCTGGGTTGCCACCTGACCCAGACAACACTACTACCCCTCCATCCTATGTCGTACAGCTCCGGGAAAGGCTCGAGCTATCTCACCAGTTGGCCCGGGAGGCGCTGGGAAAATCTGTTGAGCGTGCCAAACGACAGTTCGACAAAAATGTTTGCAGAGTCCAACACAAAGTCGGTGATGCAGTTTGGTTCCTAGTCAAAGGCACCAAGAGAGTAAAAAATAAAGTGCGGAAGTTCCTGCCTTCCTACGAGGGTCCGTACTTCATTGTGGGCGTACTGGACGACTTTGTCTACCGGATTAAAAAGGGTCAGAGGATGAAGATGAAAGTCGTTCATCACGACAAACTCAAAGCTTACCATTCCAGGACAGCACTAGACAACAGCTGGACATTTCGGGAGGCTGAAACATGGGCACCAGTGGAGGCGCCACCCCCGTTGTCAGACCCCAGCTCTTCAGAAACCGACATCAGCCCCCTCAACCTTTGGGGCACGTCACCAGAGACGGAGGACCCTGTTGTGGAGGCCCTTCCAGGCCTCTCCTCTCCGCCACCATCACCAAGCAGCAGCCAGCTTCCTTGCCACCCCGCTGATTCTTCGCTGGAGGAGGCTGGGACCTCGCATACGGCCAGGGGAGAAGCTGCTCGTCCTCTTTTGAGCTCCGCCCCTCGGCGTCGACCCCGGAGGGTCTGCAGAGCTCCTGACATGTTTGGTGACTGGATTGGTCACCTAGCATAGTTGCCTGAGGTTGGGTGTAGGCGGATCGCTGCCCTCCTCAGAGGAAAAGAGTTCCAGTAAAAAGAAGTAAAAGACAACAAAAACAAGAGTTCCTGTGTTGTCCAAACAAAAAGAAAGTTCCAGTATTGTCAAAGCAAAAGAGTTTGAGTATTGACAATAACAAAGATTGTATTTCCAGTTGTGTCATTGCAAGGTAACTCGCCTATGTTGAGGTTAAAAATGTGAAGTTTTATACGATTTAACGGTTTGATATAGTTGTTTGCTGTCACCAGTCGGTGGTTTGAATACTAATGGTGCACATAGTTTTGTTGGAGCATCCTGGGTATGTTAACCGTTGAGGCACTTAATGGGCATGCATGTGAAAAACGATGTGAAAGAAAGAAAAATGTTATTTGTTTAATAGAAAATGTTGCCCTATTTTTGCACTTGAAATCCTGCACCCTGTAGTACGCTAATGCACTTGAATTACACCCTGTAGTACGCTTTTGCACTTGAAATCCTACACCCTGTAGCACGCTATTGCACTTGAAATCCTGCACCCTGTAAAGTACGCTAATGTTGAGTGGAGTGGTTGTAGAACTGGTCGCATTTTTCCCATTGGATGTATGAGTGTTAATGCCATTTGCTTACATGTACGAAAAAAGGGTTGGGGAATACGCTTTAATTGATGTTTATAGGCATTGCCTTTTCACCTTAAAGACCCACTATGCAACTTCGGGCATTTCTTCGCTGTTTTCTTGGTTTTGGCACGCACATTTCTCTACACAGCGCCCCCTACAGCTTCGTAGTAGATATTTTAAAACACTGTCGTAACAACTCGTTGACGACCCTTCCCCATGCACTTCTACGCGAGCCATGTGCATTTGTTTTCAAAGAAGCCGGCGAATGCGTGGAGCCATATCCGAAGTAGATGTTCATAAAGTGTAGGCAAGGTTATACATTTTTAAAATGCTTTAAAATGCTGTTTATTGCAATTTGTATTGCAATAAACATAAATCCATCATTTTTTATAGTTGACGGGGAGAATTTATCCCCTACATTATAATTGTTTTATCTTAGGTTGAACAGAACAATCTGTGTAAGAGTGTTGGCCAACATAATAATCTAAATAAACAAGAACCTGGATTCGGGGGTTCAGTCTGTATCTGGGGGACGAGACAGACGAACAGCAAAACACCCATGGAAACAAAAATGGTTGAGCAAACACATTTGTACAGAGACTATCAACATCAAGAATACCACGAAGACAAAGTTCACCCAAGGGTACTTTCAATTTCAAAAGCAACACGGCCAAGTCGGCGTCTGATTTGCAGTCTTCTTTTTCTTTCAGTTCACGCTATTCCTGAAAAGCTTGCCCAACGTTTACTCGTGTCTGGCCTCTCTGTCAGTCAGTCTCCCTTTTCTCTTCTTCTCTTCCTCCGACATTGAGTTTCTCTGTCTCTTTTTAGTCGGCTGATCTATGATGAATGTAACAATCCCTTAGTTACTTGTGTTTATATCGAGCCGGTTCCGTGTTTGGGGGTCTGTGCCGTGAAGCAATTCGTTACTTCGCGAGACCCGAGACTCCCGCGAGAGTGGGCGGCGGGTCGCCGGCAGAAACATTACTTTTCTCCGCCAAGATGCGCAAGGGGGAGTCGAAACAACGAACAATCGAACATAAAGGTATAATAGAACCATCGCAATGACTCTTAGGCCCAATCCCATTTCTAGCCCTTACCCCTTCCCCTTCCCCCTCCCCCTTACCCCTTCCCCTTACCCCTTCCCCTTGCCCCTCAATACAGAGGGGTAAAACGTTCCCCTAAGAAATGGGACGCCCCTCCATTACGTGGCTTCATCGTCGCTGACTGCGGACAGCTGACTGCTATGTCAACAGAGGCCACGAGTAGGCATGTTTCAGATCAAGCATACGTTGCGTTGCGTTGCCTCACATAACATAATGAATTAGTGGATAAAAACGTCAGAAATGCTGGCGTTAACTTCCCTATGTGATGTGACGCGTCACATGGCTTTAAAAACTCGCAGGATCTCCATTGTAACTCCGTCCGTCTGCTTTTCTGTGCATATGCTCTTTCAAATAAATGCAGACATAAGACACTCCCCTCAACATATCAAAACATTGCCATAGGATAGGATAGGATAGGATTTTATTTGTTGTCATTTCACATGTTACAGAGCAACGAAATTATCAGTTACATTCCGTCCAAGAAACATAAAGGACAAGGGTAATGAAAAACAGTTATTTTTATTTGACTGCCAGGTATCCACCGCCGGGTTACATGCTTTTAGGTGATGGTGGGTACCCCTGCCTCCAGACGCCCGTATGTCTGTTGACTCCCTATATAAAGAGCCGGTGATTGGGCGGGTGCAGCAGCGATTTAATTACCGCCAATCCAAGGTGCGTTCTGTGATAGAGCGGGCCTTCGGGATGATGAAGACAGGAGTCGAGTAATGGAGGTTTACACACACACACACACACACACACACACACACACACACACACACACACACACACACACACACACACACACACACACACACACACACACACACACACACACAGCAAATACTCAATTACAACAAAAACAATGGTCTCGTTTGGTTGATACATTCATTAGGCAATTGGTAATTGTTTATTTCAAACTAGACACATACCTTGTACTTCTTTTTAAGGTTCTCCCACTTCTTAGAAGCCTGTTGCCTGGTCACTTTCCCCTCCACCCCCATTTCTTCCAGAAAAAGCCTACATCACAGCCAACGTACAGTATAACGACACAGACATTCAGTGGGCTATTGAGCTCAACACAGAAATACCAAAGCAGAAAACAGACGCAAGAATGAAAAGATTGAGCAACGTAAGACTCACTCCCACTGTTTTCTGGCGATCATTTTCGATTTTAGGAACTCATTGTCCCTGGTCGCCCTGAAATTAATGAGCCGTCTGGTCTCCTGTGGTGTCCCTGAGGTAAAAGTGGAAAGGAAATCTTCAGTTTGACAGGTGAGGGACGTAGCCTAGGTGGCAGCTTTACCGATATCAAAGCAGTGCGCCGGTATAATCAACCAAGTAATAGTAGTAGTAAGCAAATCCACTGCACACAAATTTTACTTGAAACCTTAACATGTCATGTCAAGGGTTATCGGATATCTATCTCAACAAATAGCGATAGCGGAACACATTAGCATCGGCTTCTAGTGAATCAAAACAAACTTGACTAGTGATTCAAAACTAACTTCACAACCGCTCGAAAATAGTATTATTACACCAGTCTGCCGTAATTAAAGTGCTGAAAATACTTACATTTGTGCGTGTCCTTCGCTTGAGCCATCGCTGCTGTTTGTTTATTTGGCGATTTCGGTTGGCCACTAGAGAGCGCCAAAATCTTCAGTTCAACGGTTATTTACCGTTATGTCATGTTTTATATCGAGCTCAGAGATCGCATTGTCCGTGTATGACTTCGAGCTGAATATACAGTCAACTTTACATCATGAGTCCGAATGATAACAACTAGTAAAAATGCATTTTCGGACGGATTTTCCTCGAAGCCCTCCCTTTGAAGTGTGGTCCTTGGATAGCTTCGTTTCAAGGGCTACGTAGCCTTTTGTCTTCGCCCTAACCCTTAACCAAAATGAGAATTGGGACACCCTTACCCCTTCAAACCAAGGGGGAGGGGTAAGGGGGAGGGGTAAGAAGTAGAAATGGGACGCACCCTTAGCCTGTTATATTAAGGTAAATCAAGCCAAAAAAGTTGCATAGTTCCCCTTTCACTCGTGTCTGATCTCTTTTCTGGTCCATTCTTCTTTTGTTCCACCGACAGTCGCCTCTTGGGTCCCTTATCAGTTGATTGATCCATGATGAATGCAACAATTGCCTCGCAACTGGCTGTTATATCTAGCCGGTGCCATGTTTGGGTGTGTGTCTGTGCCGTAAAGCATTTTCGAAACTACAATCTGACTACATTTTCGAGGCGCGATTGGATACTTCCGCTGCGTCACATCCGGATTGTGTCGGTCCGAACAGAGCAAGTTACATATGCACTTTTCCCTTGGAGAGGTGACATGGGGCAATGACACACCCCCCAAACGACCCAGAAATGGTTGAAGAACCATCAGAATAACTCTCAACCAGCATAATTAATGTAATTTTGGCTAAAAAAGTTGCATAGTGGGCCTTTAACTTTCCACTGGAAGAGGACCCCTTCAGGGCCTGTGGGAAACACATGTTATGGTTGAATGTTTGTATAATGACGGTCTAATTGGTATTTTTCTGCGTACAGTGTAGTGATGCTGGAGATATGTTAAGGGTTTAAACATTCTCCAGAGTGGGGGTAGTGTTGCAGTCTCTGCTTCCCCCTGGTGGTTTTGTTGGGGGAAAATACGTTTGTGTGGCGCATTAGGTGTGACGTAATAGAACGGGTGTGTTGTGGGTAGTGAAAACAAAGGACCGCGCGGGAAAATCAGTGGGAGTCTACAGTGCGAACGTGATAGTAGCCCTTTTATGCTTGTGAATGTACCATTGTTGAAGAAATAGAGCTAATTCATTGCTGCAACCAACCAACGCCTCACTGTTTCTGCTTCGGCTATGTTAACCGGACCACTAGACAAGCAAGTTACCTGCAACGAGCCAAGTAATTGAATTGAAACCAGCTCGCTCCCAACTACGGTTCGGAGCAGGGAAGCTGTGGAGGTAACACTTGAAACAGCAATGTATAATGGTGTAGGACAGATAAAGTGTTGTTTAAATGTAGGCTATTTTGATGGTGTTTTGTTACTGTTATTCACTCTCAAAGTAGACCTATTATTGTTTTAGTTGAGATAATGAATTGCTAATTAGTTTGGGTAATTTACTGTAATTAAAATGGGTAGGTCTACAGACTTAGCATTTAACACCACTGAAAGTGTTATCTTTTACTACAGTGTATCTGTAAAGAGTCACATTTATATTTAAAATTTATATTAATGTAATTAGATAAATGGATTTGATTTGAAGGTTTATTTTGGTTATCGGTTATTGGGTTTATTTAATCAGTCATACAGGAGAAATTGTGTAGATTATTTATTGATTGAGTAGTTTATTTTGATAACAATGCTAAGAATATCTGATGTGGTGTAAAATAAGAGATGACAATGGCAGCAAACATAACCAGTGTTAAAACTCCTCTCTTGCCTGTTTTCATATTTCCCTGTACACACAGGAGACTATAGATATACCAACACAACAATTTATTATCCGTACAATACCAAGAATCAACAGATTTTCACGAGTATATGATTACAATCATGAATACAATTTGAATTAAGCTCGCATTCACAAACAAATATATTCTAAATGAATACTCTGAGCAAGCATGACAATACTGCAAGCCATTACATCATGTCTTGTACTACACTAATGCTACTCAATACCATTGCAAATACTTTGCAGGAGGGAGAAGCCCAGCACAGTGACCTGACTGCAATCGTGTGTTTGAGGCACTTTTCATCCAACTCTACGAGCAGTACTGTGGATCAAGGCGCGTATATGGAGTCAGGCACCAGCGCATACCCCCACATCCGGCAAGTCATTATTATTAAAGGTCCCATGACATGCTATTTTATGTATTCTTTAATATAGGTATTAGTGGGCAACTAACACAGTATTCAAAGACGTTCCCTAAATTCAGCCGTGGTGCAGAGTTACAGCCACTCCGAGCCAGTCGCACATTGAGCTTCCCCCAAATGCGCTGTTTCGGTGGGCGTGTCAAGGAGGAGGGTGGGGGTGTGGCCCTGAGCAGCTTGCAGCCGCCATGCGCTCTGTTTACAGTGGATGTATCGCAATGGCGAGGCGCACACCCTTTAGCCGTGTTCTGTAAATATTCTAGAACACACGGGAGTCCTGGAGCTCTATATCTAAATATTATCATATAGCCTACACAGATATCTATATCATATAATATATATTATCACGGCCAAAAGCTGTGTGAGCCGATATTATGAATCTCAAACGACCGCGTTGGGTTCTCCGACGTTCCTGGTTCTTCAACGTCCACATCAATGTGAATACACACACTGTAACGCAAGTGTTTCTTGTTGGTTCTTTGACTTGTCTTGTATTTCCACAACGAGAATGTCGTGGGGGTTATCTGAGCCATGGTTGAGAAGGAATTGGGGGGAAAGGAACTTTGGTTTGACTCGCTGAAGTACATGAACTGCGACATGCCGCCGGTTGCCGCGAGGCACCATCGCCCGGCAGCGGGCAGCCGGCAGCGCGCGGTTCAGTCGACTTCAGGTTGATGTGAAAGTGGAAGAACCAGAGACGTTGCAGAACCCGACAAAGTCGTTTGTGATTCATAATATCGTCTGGAGGCGCACACAATATGTTATATGATATAGATATCTATGTATTATATGATATTATTTAGATATAGAGCTCCAGGACTGTACGCAAGTGTTGTCCACTTCCTTGTTATTTGGATAACCGTTCTGCTGTTGGTGTGATGGCGCATAACACGAATGAATGAATTGGGGGGAAGGAACTTTGGCTTTGACTCCCTCAAGAACATGAACCACGACATGGAGGAGTATGTGAATGATTTGATGGACATGATCATGGAGAAGGTCTTTGTCGACCCAGCATCCTACAGAGCTGAGATTCTGAAGATAAACATCCCGCCGGAACTGTCTTTAGAATATGAGCATCCAGACAAGGAGGAGGTCATCGCCAGCTACGTCTCCAGATTTAATCAAGGGAGGGTGGTTTGAAGCCTCCGTATCTTCCATGGGCGTCCGGAAATTCCCGGTGTATGCGAAGAACCACGCATGATGGGATAACAACCCGTATCTTCTGCCCAAGGAGCCCCAGCACCAGCTCACAAAATTTCTGTAGGCTAAATACCTGTAACGACTGAGAAAATGTAACATTGTTAGTCAACAGTTTCTACAATGTCAACATCTGTGTTCACATTTCTCATTGAATTCAGTGAATTCTTCACTTGTACTGTATTTAGATGCACAAATATTCATTACTTGCGTTTCAATAAATGTTTATTTTATCTGTACAATGTTTATGTGAATTAATGCGTAATATGCAGTATCTGCTTATGAAAAATTGGCTGTTAAAATATGATGTGAAATTGTGGCTTTGGCTGACATTAATTAGTTTATTGTGCATGATGGGTCAAGTATGTTTATATGTAAACTCACTGCTCTATCCCCCGTAGTCGCAAAGGGACCGTAGTCAGCTCTGTAGATGTTGCATGCGTTCTGCAGCGAGAACACATTCAGACAAACCGGTTCTAAACCTGGATGGTCTATCATGCAGGGAGGCCTTTCATCCAGCTGTTCCAGCCGTCTTGTAATCTATTATGGATAACATGAGGTGAGTATCTGCAGTGGCTTGTTATCAGAAATCATGCACTGCAAACAAGTGTAGGTAAGGGTTAGGTAGCTGCTAATGTTACCTGAGGCACCTCCTGACAGCATAAGTTCTCCGGCTCTGACTGCATTGTGGCACAATCTCCACATGTGCACCTATACAAATAAATCATGCATGCATAATGCTAAATAAATAAACCTGTCATACCAGTATTTGCAACCAATAATAGCTCCCACGTCTGAGATTGGTGCGTGCTCCAGATGAACACATTTTCCTAGCATGAGTTGAATGTCCAGTAGCGCTAGGCATTCCCAAGATTACAACACAAACACATCTGGTTGACATAATTTCACGTTTTGTGAAATAGAATATAGTTATAACTAGTGTAAATTCAATAAGCTTACTATATAATCGCCTAGCTTTTAAAGATGGCTACTAGATACTTATATTTAAGTCATTTGCACTATTAACATGACATATTACCAAAAGTACCTTACCATGCATACTGAAACACGGCTGGCCCCCGCAAGCGTCTGATACAAGCCTACGACCCAACGCAGACTATTCATAATATTCAAGTAATTCCTTGTTATCCAAATAACAAGGAAGTGTACAACACTTGCGTTACAGTCCTGGAGCTCTATATCTAAATAATATCATATAATACATCGATATCTATATCATATAACATATTGTGTGGGCCTCCAGACGATATTATGAATCACAAACGACTTTGTCGGGTTCTGCGACGTCTCTGGTTCTTCCACTTTCACATCAACCTGAAGTCGACTGAACCGCGCGCTGCCGGCTGCCCGCTGCCGGGCGATTGGGCCCTCGCGGCAACCGGCGGCATGTCGCAGTTCATGTACTTCAGCGAGTCAAACCAAAGTTCCTTTCCCCAATTCCTTCTCAACCATGGCTCAGATAACCCCCACGACAGTCTCGTTGTGGAAATACAAGACACGTCAAAGAACCGACAAGAAACACTTGCGTTACAGTGTGTGTATTCACACACACACACACACACATGTGGCGCTCGCACGGTCGAGTCTCATTGGCGGGCCAACGTCTCTGGGCGGGCCAGGCAGAGTAAGGGGAGGAGCTGAGATTCCTCATGACGTCATGAGCACAGATTTCCAAATCAGCGCGCTTGAGCCTCCGTTTTTTCAAAGGCGAGCAGAACAGCTAGTGCTCGTTTTACACCAAACGCAAGTTTTAGCCACTGGGGGACCATAGGCAGGCTAGGGGAACTCATATTTATGTTAGAAAACCTCATAAATTGAGATTTTCATGTCATGGGACCTTTAATATAATGGTGATGGAGAAAAGCACCACCCGGCTCCAAGTGATAAATACTGCAACAATCACAAGATGTTGAGTTATAAACACTTTACCCAGCCAATAATAACCTAGTATCTGTGCCATTTCCTGTGTAGCCATGTTGTCATCTGATACTATGCTTTGTTATACAAAAAGGTAATACTTTCAGGCACTGCACAGGGGAACAAGCACGGGACAACTGTCGTGAGCCCAGAGAGGCTCCATCTTCTGTTCTGAGGCCTGCTCCTGAGCTTCCTCTCCAGTCAAACCTAACCAGCCCTTCAACCACTTGCCCCACCTCCACTTCTCCTGCCTGCCTCCAGATTCTGGTTCCTGTGGTTCCGGTTCTAAACCTGCAGAAGCGTCTCTGATGACCCTTACACCACCCAGCACTACCACAAAAATGAAGACAGGAGGAGAGGAGAAGACTGGCAAAAAGAGAGGAATTACACTAGGGGCCAGAATTGGGAATACCAAGTGAACAGTAGCAATTTTCACACAATCCGGTTAAAACATCCGGAAACTGTCAGGGTCACCAATGTAGGAGATCGTAATGAAATGAAGACGGAGACTTGATTGCGAGTGAAAATTACCACGAGAAGGATTTATTTCCCCAAACACAGACCCACGCACAGCCAGAGGTGCGTTCCTTAAGTCATGCGTCGCACCACCCAGGTGGGGTCTCACAGGCCCCCTTCCCTAAAGGGGGCACGCACCATAATATACACATAGTGAATTACGATACCGCTACAGTAGCAACATTTCAGCCATAAATAAGACTGAAGTGCATAATTAATTCTGAATGTAGAGCATATTCATGTGAGAAGTGTCTTTTTAGACAAGTACACCCCTGCAGAAACTTGCATAATTGTATTGTCTGGTCATTATTTTTGCCATTAATTGTTTAAGTAAATTCCTTGTTATTTGATTTCATTGTGCAGTATACATTGTGGCTCCACTTATTTTTTACCGGCCATAGTATTGATTTGTGTAGTACCACCAGTGTGGATTTTACCTTTCTGCACTGTAAAAAATAAAAAGTTGGGCAAACTCAAAATTGCAAGGCAACTTACTGCAATCAATTTTGCATTTTGAGCCCAGTCAAAAACGTGATTTTCTTCTTTAGACAAACTTGGAAAGGTAGAGTTATACCAACTAAGATTTTTATATTTTACAAACTCAAAAAAATAATTCAGGGGTGTTTAACTTAATATTTCAATTAAGGTTAATATTATTAAAAAATAAAAACATTTCAAAGAATGCAAAACGAGTTTTAAGTTCACTTTATTAAAATTAATAATTTGAAACTTCAATTTTACATTCTGAATGCCAGACAGCAATAGAACAAGCAACATGTAGCTAGTTCAGCAGCAGAAATCGCTGTCTAAATGCAGCAAACCAAAAGCAAGACAAGTTTGTACATTATGGTCAACTTGTTCTGCACGAGACGGGAGCCCAGGTTTAAACGTGAAGCAACTCTCTCGTGCCTCATACACCGCACGATCCCGAGAGCTGCCATTATTTAACACACATCCGCAACACACAGCGCAACCGCACACCACAACTTAACGGACATGCAAGTCTCGGTAACGGTGGCGCAACACTACGCACAATAAAACAACACACAAATAATAAAGACCCCAAACCCATTAACCAACGTTAACCTAACAGAAACAAATTGACAAAAGGCAATAAACCCCCTTTTTCCCAACCGTCATCACGAATACCCAGGACTCCCGGGGGGGTAGTGTCGAAATGCGCATGCGCACCGTAGTTGGCCCAGCCTCAGACAGAGTCTGACTTAAACCCGTGTGTCTTGCTAACAAAGAGACTACAGTGAGCCCAACTTTTGACCCAAAACTCAACATTGTTGTCTGGACTAAATTGCATTGCACAGTTGTACATGAATACTTAATGTTTTATATTCACTTTACTCAGAAATCATAATGAGACCAACAATTTTGAGTTTTCGTTTTTACATGTGGTCCTCTGAAAACCTAAACACTTGTAGTGCCAGTACTGCATGAATGGGAACAAAAAAAGTGTCGTAATTATGTGTCGTTGTGTCTGTGTATATTTGCAGAAATGTAAGTAAGAGACACTCTTCAAAGCACTCTGAGTTTCATTATTCAAGTGTGATACATTCAAAGTGTGTCGGTGGCATATATGAACGACACGAGGGCTGAGAATATTAATGTAATTAGTTTCTAGTTTCTATTATTTTAAAATGAAGAACTTGAACAGTCATTTGATGTTATTTATTTTACACAAATACCAAACATAAAAAGACAATGCATTTATAAAACTGGAAGTATTAATTTTATCTTTTGACTGTCACGTAAATGTTTGCTCACTTATATCACAAAAATAGCAGAACTCGTCCGGTAAGTGAAGCTGTGCAACAAGTGACAAGCTTGCCAGTAAAGGTCCATGCCGAAGGACGCACTGGTCATGTATGGATCAAACATACCCCTTAAATGCTCCTCAATTGTCTGCTGCAGGTCTGAATGGACTCGTAAAACCTGAACCACAGCCTCTGAGTCAGGCTCTGCAACAGGTCTTTCCCAGTCAATGCCCCAGTTTGTAGCATCAGCCTGTGGAAATATGGACCACTTGTTTTAAGAATCGTGAATTGGATATGTTTGTTTTTCATGATGGGTTTTCAAGGAAATCAGTGTACCAGATGAAGATCTGTTGTGGCTCCAAAAGCAAGCCATGCCACCCCATAGTTGTTGTGAGGACCTGTTTCCCTCTGTGGAAAGGGGATGCCTGTCCCACATCCTGACTGATACTCCCCAGATGCCAGTTCAGTCTTAGTAGGAAGATGTAGGGAGACAGTGATGTGGGCTACCTCATCGGGATTCAACAATCCAACCTCTTCCAGGTACCTGAAGGTGTGGTAGTAGTTTGACACCACCATGATCCACAGATCACCTGATTTATATCAGTTGGACGGATGGGCAAGAAAGAGAAAAATACTTTTTGGGGTTTGTTTTATCACGGTACAGTTTCATCATTTGTATGTCACTGCTATTGCAGCATTCTTGAAGAAAGTAGTCCAATCCCGGGTTGCTTTTAACTGACTTTATTCGTTATAAAGTAGGCATGTTTCGGCATGGTAACTATGAAGCTTAAGGGAGGGAATTGTATCTAACGCGTGTGAGAGGAAAATACCGTGATCTACTTCAAGCCTCCGGGAGGCTTGAAGGCCCGGTGGAGGCCCGGTTGGCTCTCTGCCATCTACCTACTGATCTCTGGCCTCTTCACTTGACGTCCTCCGATAGAGGACGTCAAGTGGGCGTGGCCTATGCAGTGGGGCGTGGCCGGGGTGACGTAATGGCTTCGGCTTCTTCACCTATCTAAAGGTGCTGCCTTCTGTGGAGGGAGCAGCCTTCAATAAGGTCTTGCTCCCCTTGTGGCTATGTGAGGGTAATGCAGCTTCTTAAAATACTTAACACTGCATATATTGATTAAACAGCTTTATAAATGTTTCAACAAAATCACAAGTATACAACCAGTATGAAATATATTCCTACCAGGGCCCCGTTCTGGATGTTCCAGCATGAACCTGGCCACCTCAACCTTTTCTCCTCCCTTGTCACTTCGTACGCGTTGTGGCAAACCATGTTCAGCGACAGCAGTCAGAAAACACTGGAGTACAGTGGAAGCCCTGTTGTTGGTATTGGCACTGAGAAACATAATCCGCCGGCTGTATCCATCAATACCTCCATGTATTACAATTTTCCACCTGTGAAGAGTTACCAAAACACTTATCTGATGTGGGAATATGGGTAATACAATGTTGGCACTACATTCTTGCAAAACCACAATAATAAATTAATAATAAATTAATTAATTAATAATATTTGTAAAATGCCTCATTAAAGGTCATACGTATCAGTTTATGATTCCCATCAATGTGCCATAGGGAGAGAGGCGGTATGGAACCCTTGGAACCGTGTTTAACTGAAGCCCACAGAGAAAATTACCAACCGGATCAACAGCTTTCAGACCGTGACGAACCCTGTGCTGTGTGACTCTTGAGGAGGACAGATAATTGTTTACATAGCAGTTTACAAAGTGTACTTTATTATAATTTTTTGAACACTGAAATATAGATTTATAAATACTTATTAACTGTCAAAAATGCATGAAGGGGGCTTCCGGTTGAGACACCGACACGATGGCAGCATAGAGTAACAGCTCCCGAGTATTTAAAATTCTCCATGCTCCATAAACATCGAATTACATTTAAGAACTGAAAATATTGAGTTAGAGGGCAAGGATGTCAGCTAGGGGTAAAAAAGAAGGAAAAGAAATAAAAAAAACAGGGCAAACTGGGACTCAAAGTGGAAATGCTGACGCGGCTAGTCCTGAAGGAGAACCTACGGCTAACCTAGCTTTGATCCTCCAAGAATTAAGAGACTTTCGACAGGACAATAAATTCCAACTGGAGGAAATCAAAGGAGAAATAACAAAAACCAACAATAGACTGGAGGAGGCCGAAGACCGAATCGAAAAGGCAGAAGAAAGATTACTAAATGTCGAGGGTGTTTCTGTCAGAAATGTTAAAACTCCATGCTCAAATGGAGACCAAATTAACCGAACAGGAGAGCCGCTCACGACGAGTAAATATCCGCCTATATGGGATTTCAGAAGGGGCCGAAAAGGATAGTGCATCAGTGACTGAGTTTGTAGAACAACTGCTGGGAAATAACCTCGACATTGCTGATACAACAACTCTACAAATCGAGAGAGCCCATCGCTCACTTGGACCTAAGCCACCGCCACACGCACAGCCAGATCTATCGTTGTCAAATTCGCCAGCTTCCGAACCAAAGAGATGGTACTTCGCAAAGCATGGCAAAAGAAGGGCTTGATGTTGGAAGAAACACGTATTAATGTTGACAATGATTACCCGCTACGCATTCTGCAAAGGCGAAAAGAATATACCGAAGTAAGAAAAGCTCTCAAGGAGCGAGACATTAAGTTTCAAACGTTGTTCCCTGCCCGGCTGAAAGTGAAATTCCGGGAAGGAGAGAAGATATACGACACCGTGGAAGAGGCAACGAAAGATTTGTCTAAGAAGGGATTCAACGTCGTGCCTGTCAAGCAACCTGAGACAATGATGGAGCGCCTACACAAACTAAGGTTGGCAGAGAAGTGGACGTGCGCGACAAGTGGAAAGCACTAGCTCTGGAACCTCTCACTACAAAGAGCGGCTGCAGCCGTTCCGAAGAGATGATCCACCCCGGAACGTGGACAGTGGATAGTACCCTGATGCAAACAGATTATCCAACTGATTCAATCTCCCGCCCTGTTTTGGTGAGTTGATTATGTGACTGTTTAGCCCATAATAGAGCAATGTGACTATTTATGACCTAGCGACTAAGCTATATTTCTAAGAATCGGGACTATGGACATGGAACTCTGCTACATGGCCACCTCTGAGGGCCCTCCCACTTACCGAGAGGGGGGCTTTCCCTCAAAGCCACCTTTTATCATCTGGTGGAGGGTCACAAACAAGACCCATACCGTGGAAGACGTTTTATGTTTTCCTTTTTCTTTACTTTGTTAAATGTTCAAATGTTGTTTGTTTACAGTTGTTCTTTACTGTAAAGGGGAAGTTTTTTCACGCAAATGCAGGACATGACTATTGAAGTAAGCCTTAATGCAAAGTATAAGATTAGCCACATATAATGTTAATGGTTTAAATAACCCAGTCAAAAGAGGGAAAATTTTGTCAAAGCTCAAAAAGACAAAGTCCAAATAGCCTATCTCCAAGAAACTCATCTAAATGCCACTGAACATGCCAAACTAAACAGAATGGGTATTAAACATGTATTTTCATCATCTGACAAATCAGGACATAAAAGAGGGGTAGCTATACTGCTAGCAAGAGGAGTTAATTATGAACATATGTCAGAACTCACTGATACAGAAGGCAGGTACGTGATGATAATAGGTAAACTAGAAGGGACAATTGTAAGTTTCCTAAATGTGTATGCACCTCCAGGCAATGGATGGCTGTTTTATAGGAAGATATTTGATTTGATGGCAACAAAAGCACAAGGGGTTGTTATCTGCGGCGGGGACTTTAACATACATCTAAATCCAAAACTAGATGTTTCATCTGGTAAGTCTGAGACTAAACCTATAAGTAGGAGAATGATTGCTTTAATGACAGAATTGGGCATTGTAGACGTATGGAGAGAATTATATCCCAATAGCCGAGATTATACTTATTACTCCTCTCCACATGCAGTATACACTAGAATAGATTACTTTTTCACTTTCAGTAGAGACCTACACAAAATTGAGAGGTGTGACATAGGCCCAATCACTCTTTCAGACCATAGTCCTGTATTTATTGCTCTGTCCTTGAACAGAGAGCAACGATCTACATTATGGAGACTGAATTCAAATATATTGAACAATCCAGACACCAAGGAATTTTTATCAGCAGAAATTAACACATTCTTCGAACTAAATGATAATGGGGAGGTAACACCAGTTATCCTCTGGGATACACTCAAAGCAGTTATGAGGGATAGAATTATTGCCATTACTTCTTCGCTGAAAAAATTAGAAGACAAAAGTTACAAGACCTTGAGACCAAATTAAAGCATTTACAAAGGGTTCACAGTGTTACTTTAGATGAAAAGGAGAAACAAGAAATAAAAGAGATAAGGAATGAAATAGAGGAAATGAGCACACAGGAAATACAAAAGAAATTTATATTTCTAAAACAAAGTTACTATGAGGTTGGAGGTAAGGCAATGAAGCTTCTGGCATACAAACTAAAAAAGCAGCAAGCAGACAATACAATCTCCAAGATAAAAAACCCAGATTCTGGGGAAATTGAACACAGACTGGAAAAAATCCAGCAAAGCTTTGAAAAGTTCTACAAAAAACTCTATTCTCAGCATAATATTGATAATTCTCCTCACATTGATGCATTTTTGGCCTCACTTGACTTAACCTCGATTTCTGAAGAACAAAATGTACGATTAGCATCAGAAATGACAACTGAGGAATTAAACGCAGCCATCTCTAGGTTGAAAGCGAATCGTTCTTGTGGCCCAGATGGCTTTAGTGCGGAATGGTACAAATCCCTGCGAGAGCAGTTAGTCCCAAGACTACTAGACACATTTAACTGGGTCCTAAAGAAAAATAAAATCCCTCCCTCCTGGAAAGAAGCAACAATTTCTCTAATCCCCAAGGAAGGGAAAGACAAGCTTGAGTGTGGCAGTTTTCGCCCTATTAGTGTACTAAACGTAGACTATAAATTATTTACATCAATACTGGCACATAGAATAGACAAGATTCTACCTAATTTAATACATGCAGACCAGACTGGTTTTATAAGGGAAAGGCAAACACAAGACAATTTGAGAAGAACCCTTCACATTATTAATCACATCATACAAAATGGCACAGAGGCAATGCTTATAAGTCTAGATGCAGAAAAGGCCTTCGACTCTGTCAGGTGGTCTTTTCTGTATAAAGTATTAGAAAAGTTTGGCTTTCATAAATCTATCATTGACACATTTCAAGCCCTTTATGACAGTCCTTCTGCCAGGATTAAAGTTAATGGTGCCCTTTCAAAGGCATTCACCTTGGAACGTGGAACAAGACAGGGATGTCCAGCCTCACCCCTGCTTTTTGCATTATTTATTGAACCACTCAGCCAATGGATACGACAGAATTGTGAAATTAAAGGATTAAATATACATTTTGAGGAACACAAACTGGCATTATTCGCTGATGATGTATTAGTCTTCCTAACACAGCCTTCTCTGTCATTCCCTAAACTAATGACTGTTGTAGAAAAATATGGTGCTCTATCAGGATATAAACTAAATGTTCAAAAGACACAAGTGCTTACTTTTAATTATGATCCACCTAGTTCCTTGAGAGAGAAGTACCAACTGACATGGGAGGCAGAACATATACGATACCTTGGTGTTAATCTCCCAAAAGATATTTCAAAACTCTTCACCTTGAATTACGGGCCGTTAAACAATAACATTAAATCTGACATACAGAGATGGAGCCTCATTCCATTCTTAAGCCTTCATTCCAGAGTAGAATCCATAAGAATGAATGTGCTGCCGAGATTGTTATACCTTTTCCAAAGTCTCCCAGTGGAAATACCCATGAAACAGTTTATCGAATGGGATAAAATGATATCAAGATTTCTGTGGCAAAGTAAGAAACCTAGGATTAGGTATAAAACTCTCCAGTTACACAAAGATTGTGGTGGACTAGGCCTTCCATGTCTGCGTGACTATAACTATGCAGCCCAATTAAGACCTCTGGTATGCTGGTGCAACCCATCATATTCTGCGAGATGGAAAGATATAGAGAGCAATATGTCCCATCAGATTCCTTTAGCAGCTGTTATGGCAGACAATAGATTAATGAACAACATGATGGTTAAAAACAACCCCTGGATTAACACCACTTTGAAAACATGGCAGAAGACAATAAAACTCTGTGATTTGGAAAATACACTAAAAATACTAAGATGGTGTGCTTTTGACACAGATTTCTCTCCTAATAGTCTGGACTCCAGATTTAAGACTTGGATCAATGGGGGGCTTACGACTTACTACAGCTTTGTAAATAAAGGAACACTTAAGAGCTTTGAATTGTTGCAACAAGAGCATGGACTACAACGCCAAGATTTCTATAGGTATCTCCAGGTTAGACACTACTTTCAGGAAAATATAACCAGAGCAATAGAAGGGCAAAAGACAGGTATTTTGGAAGTACTCAAAGGAGCAATCAATTCATCAATATGCAAGAAGATTGTGTCTAGACTATATCAAGGGTTGCGCCAAGCCAGCCCAGACAACACTCTATATATTAAGGAGAAATGGGAAAAGGAAGGTGGTCTTTTAATATCTGAAGAAGATTGGGAATGCTTATGCAGACTACAATGGAGAACAACATCCTCAAATACTTGGCGAGAATATAGCTGGAAAAATTTGTCCAGATTTTTTATAACACCACTACAACAACGGACCCAATTACCTAGTACAGCCTGCTGGAGGGCCTGTGGAGCAAATGAGGCCAATCATTTTCATATCTTCTGGGATTGCCCAGTACTAACTTCATACTGGCGAGACATACACTTCCACTTGGAAGCAATCTTTAAAGTTATCATCCCATGTAGGTTTGAAACTTTATACATAGGAAACATCTCATTTGACTCATGGGATTACAGAGATAAAATGTTGTTACTTATACTTCAGGTGGCAAGCAAAAAAGCAATCTCAAGAAGGTGGTTAAAACAAGACTCTCCTACCATAGGAGAATGGTTGGAGGTGGTTCATGTTATATATAAAATGGAAAAGTTAACCTACTCCCTCCGAATTCAGACTGACACATTCTCTAGGACAGGGGTTTTCAAAGTGTGAGAGAGTGAGCCCCCCCTCAGAGAAAAAAATTCAGCTGAGCCCCCCCCCCCCCAATTTTTTTTTCTAAATACCTGTGTTTTGAAAGCTATTTTTATTATTTTACACATCTCAAACATCTCCGATCATAATTTTAAAACATTTGGAACATATTTTTGAAACATTTGAAACAAATTTTTTAACATATTTTTTAAACATATTTCTGAAACATTACATCTTTTTGCGTTTTTAAACAACAAAATGTAACAACTTTATCTAAGCATGTTTTAGCGTAACCTTTTTTAAATACATTTGAACATCTTAATCTGTGTAAACTGCCAGTTTACAGATTCATTCAGGGTCCCCGACTCTGAATTTTCTGAGTCGAATCAGATCTGCCTTTTCAGTCCAGAGATTCGACTATTCGGCGGGGTTTGTTTACCGGCGTTGCTATGGTGACCTCAATTATTATAACCAACTGAAAACGACGCCGGTTTGAAACTAAAACTGTGATTCTGAAAAAAGTATAAATGCTATCAAAATTCCGTTTCGATAGTATTGAAGATACAAGTGTGTAGATTTGTTTAATGGTTTGAACGATGGTAAACGGTTGAAAAAGGAATGAGTTACGATGTCTAGAAGTAGGTGTATCAGAATGGGCTGACGTCTTCAATGAAAACAGCTGAAAACGAAGCAGTATGAAACTAAAACTGTGATTCTGAAGACAATTTAAATGATATCGAAATTCTGTTTCGATATTATTGAAGATACAAGTGTGTAGATTTGTTAAATGGTTTGCACGAAGATAAACGGTTGGAAATTGATTTAGTTATGTTACTTCTACAGTTGAAGTACGACTGATGATTTGAATCATCGTCTTCCAGGGTTTTCTTCAGGTTTATTTTTTTCTCACGTCGCGCCCCCCCTGAAGAACTCTGGCGCCCCCCAGGGGGGGCGCGCCCCACAGTTTGAAAACCACTGCTCTAGGATATGGTCTAAATGGACTGGGTATATTGAACATATAGGCTTACGATCAGATTTTGTCTGAAGCATTCTTTTTTTTCTTTTTTTTTTGGCTGTATTTGTTTATATCTATATATATATATGCTTGTCCTTGTAGTTATATTTTTGTATTTGGTTTTCTTTCCTTTTTATTGTATTTTGTTTTTCCTATATATCAGGAATCTGTAAATCATAAGAGAAACTATGTAAAAGGAAAAGTATCCTACGATGTTTGAAACTTGGTGGCCTCAATAAAGATACAATTTAAAAAAATAAAAAAATGCATGAAGGAACTTTTTCTTGATTGGAATACATAATAATATGAATATTATTATTATTATATATGTAATATGAAGAAAAGAAAGTGCTAGAAATATGTCCAAAGTGACAGTTTTTTTTTTAAACTGATACATTAAGCATTTTGTCTTCAACTTACTGCGAGTCAATAACAGTCAAGAGATGACCAATGCCTCTGCTATTGGTTGCAGAGGGAACTAACTCAATGTAGTGTAAATGAATCGTATTAAGTAATACGTATGAAGTGTATTACTACACACCTGCTGCTGTTGTAAGTAGGCTATAGCCTTGATGCTATTCATTATACTACATCCATGGTAGCAATGCATTTCACTAAACACCATTGTTTGATAAAAAATGTTTTTGGCCGATGAAGATTATTCTGAGATAAACTAAAATCGGCCAGCAGATGAATGGGTCGGGCTCTACAAGGTAGTAGTAGCCTATTGTGTTTACCTTCCAATCAATTGTCCTGCAATAGTCTCTTTTTCAATGAGGTTGCATCAATTATTTGATTTGTGAGCACATTTACATAAGCATGTCAGATGAATGTTGAATGAGTTTAGCAATAAGTGTCCTCACCTTATTCCCAGAGAATTCAGATGTCCAGTCAGTCCTTATACCTGCATTTGGGCAATTTGAGATGAACTGGAATATAACTCTGCAGAGTTCTTCATCTGTAATGTTTGAATATGTCTGTCAGTAAAGACAGACATATTCAGTCATCCTCCTTTGAATGGTCCGCTTGCTTACTCCAAGCTGTTTCGCAATGTTTCTAACTTTGAAGTGGCTCTCCAGGAGATAAAGCATCTGCCCCCATGGCATGGCTTGCATATGTGCTCCATCGAGCTCATGAATGGCCATGGATAAAAGCTGAAAGACCTGTTCCTCATTGGGCAAATCCCCTTTGGCTGCTTTAATTGTCAGCACATGGCTAATGTTTTCGTGAAATAGGAGAAGGTGATCCATCCCAACTTCAGTTCTCAGGATTTCATCTGTAGCATCTGCGATGTGGGCCAGGCTGAAAAAATAAATCATGACATTAGCCAGCATTACTGATTATTTTTATTCTTTCTAGTGATTTTCAAAAGTTGAAAATGTCTGCATCCCATTCCATAGAAATGTATAGGACGCCATGTTTCAATCCGGTGTCCTTTTAATAGGTCCATGTACCAATCCAACCGTGCGCCAATGAGCAGCTTTTCAATGGATATGTTTGGGATATTTCCCCGGAGTCCTTATAATAGGCTACGCCTATAATATGAACCCACCCTTACAATAATAGGCTAAATAGCCTATAATAGACACATGCTAACTAGCTGCAGTAGCCTACCAAAGCCAGCAGTTGTAGCACCTCCAGTTCTAGGACACACTGAATTGAATAGGCCAACCAAGTGCAAACAAGACAGTAGATCATCCATCCATCCAGTTTTAAGATATGTGTTCCACCTAAATACTAGGGTGACATCAGCAGCTGATGTCATACTTGCCAACCCTCCCGATTTTCCCGGGAGACTCCCGATATTGCCGGTAGACTACCGTTTTCCTCCCGCGGTTAACAAACTCCCGCATATCTCCAGATTTCTGACAATATTTCAAACATTTCTCCCTTTCTCCCCACTTTTGTTATCACAACAACTATCACAACAACTACCGGGGCGGCAAACAGCGGGCTCCACAAATTAGAGTCTAGGGCATTTTTGTAATGAACATAATGTAATGTAAATTTCCTGTACGTTAATGTCTCATTTTCGTCCGCTTATCCGGGGTCGGGTCGCGGGGGGAGCAGCTCAAGCAGGGGGCCCCAGACTTCCCTTTCCCGGGCCACATTGACCAACTCTGACGGGGGGATCCCGAGAAGTTCCCAGGCCAGTGTTGAGATATAATCTCTCCACCTAGTCCTGGGTCTTCCCCGAGGTCTCCTCCCCACTGGACGTGCCTGAAACATCTCCCAAGGAAGGCGCCCAGTGGGCATCCTTACCAGATGCCTGAAACACCTCCCAAGGAAGGCGCCCAGTGGGCATCCTTACCAGATGCCCGAACCACCTCAGCTGACTCCTTTCTAAGTAAAGGAGCAGCGGCTCTAATCCGAGTTCCTCACGGATGGCTGAGCTTCTCACCCTATCCCTAAGGGAGACGCCAGCCACCCTTCTGAGAAAACTCATCTCGGCCGCTTGTACCCGCGATCTCGTCCTTTCGGTCATCACCCAGCCCTCATGACCATAGGTGAGGATAGGAACGAAGATCGACCGGTAGATCGAGAGCTTTGCCTTGCGGCTCAGCTCTCTTTTCGTTACAACGGTGCGGTAAAGCGAACGCAATACCGCCCCCGCTGCTCCGATTCTCCGGCCAATCTCACGCTCCATAGTACCCTCACTCGCGAACAAGACCCTGAGGTACTTGAACTCATTCACTTGGGCTAAGGACTCATTTCCTACCCGGAGTAAGCAATCCATCGGTTTCCTGCTAAGAGTCATGGCCTCAGATTTAGCGGTGCTGATCCTCATCCCAGCCGCTTCACACTCGGCCGCCAGCCGATCCAGTGAGTGCTGAAGGTCACAGGCTGATGATCCCATGAGGACCACATCATCTGCAAAAAGCAGTGACGAGATCCTCAGACCACCGAACTGCAACCCCTCCCCACCACGACTACGCCTCGATATCCTGTCCATGTATATCACAAACAGGATTGGTGACAAGGCGCAGCCCTGGCGGAGACCAGCACCCACTGAGAACGAAACTGACTGGCTGCCGAGGACGCGAACACAGCTCTCGCTTTGGAAGTACAGGGATTGGATGGCCCTGAGAATAGACCCCCTTACCCCATACTCCCGCAGCACCTCCCACAGTTTCTCCCGGGGGACCCGGTCATACGCCTTCTCCAGATCCACAAAACACATGTAGACCGGATGGGCATACTCCCAGGCCCCCTCCAGGATCCTTGCGAGAGTGAAGAGCTGGTCCGTAGTTCCACGTCCGGGGCGAAAACCGCATTGTTCCTCTTCAATCTGAGGTTCGACGATCGGCCGAACCCTCCTTTCCAGCACCTTGGAGTAGGGCTGGGCGATATGGACCAAAAGTCATATCTCGATATCTTCAAGCATAATATCGATATAAGATAAATATCGATATTTGTCGAAGGGGGTGGGGCGGGGGCGTGCGGGGGGGGGGGGGGGGGGGGGGGGCGGCGGCGCGCTCCGTGCGCAGATTTGATATTACTATTTCTGCCGTTCGGAATTGAATACAGTTTTATGGTTGAATAAACCGTGGACTAGACACTGCCTACGCCTCCTATTAGAGAACATTATAATATATAACATCACGGCCAAAAGCTTTGTGCGGCCAATATTATGAACCGTAACGACTGCGTGGGGGGGCGGACATGACATGCTATTTTATGTATTCTTTAATATAGGTATTAGTGGGCAACTAACACAGTATTCAAAGACGTTCCCGAAATTCTGCCGTGCAGCCACGGTTTACAGCGGATGTATGCAATGGCTAGGCGCACATAGCCTTTAGCCGTGTTCTGTAATATTCTAGAACACACGGGAGGCATATCGCAGTTCATGTACTTCAGCGAGTCAAAGCCAAAGTTCCTTTCCCCCAATCCTTTTCAACCATGGCTCAGATAACCCCCAATACAGTCTCGTTGTGGAAATACAAGAGACGTCAAAGAACCGACAAGAAACACTTGCGTTACAGTGTGTGTGTTCTATGAGGGGCCGTTTAGGACATAACTAATTGAGACACTCTCACACACATACCTATGAAACACTCTTACACTCACTACTGAAACACTCACACATACATACATACTCGTCTGAAACACTTACACATACATATGAGAAACACACACGCATACATACATACCTCTGTGGCATATACACATACATATGAAATGCTTACATTCATCATCAAGTGAAACATTTATACGTATCTATCTGAAACACTCATGCAAGCACATATTTGTATAAATGTTTCAAATGTCTGAATACGTTTTTCAGTTATATGTATGTATGCTCTTACATGAGGATGTGCAAGCGTTTCACATGTAGTATTCATACCAGTAATTTCAGTAGTGACGGTGAGAGCGTTTCAATAGTGAATGTAAGAGTGTTTCATAGGTATGTGTGCATGAAATTCCAAGGTCAAGGTCGGCATTTAAACTGGAAGGCGGGAACAAAGAGTGCATTTTTGAACAGCCAGAGCGCGCCAATCTGAGCCAAAAAACCTGAAATGTCAGTCACGCTCTTCACCGTTGGCTTAGAAACCGGCACTCTTTGTTCCCACCTTCCGGTTTAAATGCCGACCTTGACCTTGGAATTTCATGCACACATACCTATGAAACACTCTTACATTCACTATTGAAACGCTCTCACCGTCACTACTGAAATTACTGGTATGAATACTACATGTGAAACGCTTGCACATCCTCATGTAAGAGCATACATACATATAACTGAAAAACGTATTCATACATTTGAAACATTTATACAAATATGTGCTTGCATGAGTGTTTCAGATAGATACGTATAAATGTTTCACTTGTATGAATGTAAGCATTTCATATGTATGTGTATATGCCACAGAGGTATGTATGTATGCGTGTGTGTTTCTCATATGTATGTGTAAGTGTTTCAGACGAGTATGTATGTATGTGTGAGTGTTTCAGTAGTGAGTGTGTGAGCGTTTCAGTAGTGAGTGTAAGAGTGTTTCATAGGTATGTGTGTGAGAGTGTCTCAATTAGTTATGTCCTAAACGGCCCCTCATAGTGTTCACACATTGGCCTCCATGTTAAAAGGAGGACCAGCCCAGCACAGCAGGGGCACGGGAGCAGGAAGGAAGTGCTCGTGGCAGTGAGAGAGCCAAGAGGCCCACGGAGGCCCGAGAGACCGCGTCTCCTTCATGGTTGATTGTTAAGTTGTTTGTGAATAAATGCCTGAAATGGCTTTAACCCCAATGCCGAGCGAGTTTTGTAAGTGGATTCCGGCTCAACCGAGCGCCAGGATACCACATATGGTGGAGAATGCGGGCATAAGAAGAACCCACTACGAACCCCCCGGTAAAGTACCCCACCCCGCCGCCGCCGCCGCAAGGGACGCCGCCGCCGCCGCAAGGGACGCCGCCGCCGCCGCAAGGGACGCCGCCGCCGCCGCAAGGGACGCCGCCGCCGCCGCAAGGGACGTCGCCGCCGCCGCAAGGGACGCCGCCGCCGCCGCCGCCGCAAGGGACGCCGCCGCAAGGGACGCCGCCGCCGCAGCGGGAGAGAAGGCCGCAGCGCGAGACCGGGACGCGCCGGCACCGCCGGCCTACGCGGACGTGGGGACGGGTCGGCCCTGCATGCTGGCGACCTGCTTGGCGCAGGGGATGTCCGGGAGCCCGACGGTACCGGTGCGGGTGATGAGCAGAGACACGCAGGCCCTTCTGGACACGGGCAGCGTGGTTACCCTCCTTCGCCCCGTCTTGGCGGGTGGGAAGGCGGGGGAGCCCATGGAGGTGGCCTGTGTGCACGGGGGGACCCGGACCTACGAGACATGCCACGTCGTCATCCGGACCCCGCACGGGGTGTTCACGGCTCGGGCGGGGATTGTACCCAACCTCCCCGTGCCGCTCCTGATTGGGAGGGACTGCCCGATATTTCGCCGGCTTTGGACCCCGGCACGAGAATCCCGGGGCGGGAGAGATGCGGTCGCCGCCGCGGCAGGAGAGGCAGCTGCCGCCCGCGCAGCGGGAGACGAAGCGGCGGGAGACGAAGCGGCGGGAGACGAGGTAGCCGGAGACGAGGTAGCCGGAGACGAGGTAGCCGGAGACGACGCTGCCGGAGACGACGCTGCCGGAGACGACGCTGCCGGAGACGAAGCTGCCGGAGACGAAGCTGCCGGAGACGAAGCTGCCGGAGACGACGCTGCCGGAGACGACGCTGCCGGAGACGACGCAGCCGGCGCCGCAGGAGACACCCGGCCCCGGTGAGATACCATCCTGGGCGGGTCCCTCGACTACCTGGGGCTTGGACAAAGGGTGGAGGAGTGTGGCATCCCGCCACGTGGTCCTCGGCCTGGACGGGCCCGGGGTACCGTGGAGGACGGGGTGTACCACCCCCACCCACCAGCCGGAGAGAGAGAGCAGCCCTTTCGGCACCCCAATCAGGGTGATTGGGGGACACCTGGGCGAAAGCACGGGAGCCATGTTAAAAGGAGGACCAGCCCAGCACAGCAGGGGCACGGGAGCAGGAAGGAAGTGCTCGTGGCAGTGAGAGAGCCAAGAGGCCCACGGAGGCCCGAGAGACCGCGTCTCCTTCATGGTTGATTGTTAAGTTGTTTGTGAATAAATGCCTGAAATGGCTTTAACCCCAATGCCGAGCGAGTTTTGTAAGTGGATTCCGGCTCAACCGAGCGCCGGGATACCACAGCACATATGTGGTGCTCGCACGGTCGTGTCTCACAGAGTCGGCTCCAGAGCAGATCTACTGGAGGGGCATGGGTCGCCAGCGGGGGGGCACTGCCGTTTGTGAAATATTTTAACGCAAAAAAAGTGGGAGGGCTGTCGTGGATGCTAAACGCAAATAAATGCAGTTTAACCACCTCTGCTAGGTCATAAATAGTTTATTCACATCAACAGTTTATGAACCTCCCAAAAAACATTAAGTAGGCCTGGCACTGTTTATAAACCTTAGAGAACAGCCTCCACAATAATCTGACAACATATAACAGAACAGGACCGCTGACAGAAGGCACGCATTGTGGCAGAAAGTAGCCTATTGAACAAGCCACGCACCAGGCAGAAATGTCACAATGCCATACGTATACATGCCTATTAAACACCAATAGATAGACAAAGCAAACATTAATCAACAATTTACCTGCTAAGTAGGCCTTATAATGAAAGCCAGGGCTGGCTTCAAGAAGTGAATAAATTAACAACCGGAAAACATCTCCCCTTACCATTGTAAAGAGTTGCAGGATACTGTTTTAACACAGTTTGGACAGGCCTGTCAGTCCCGAGATCATCGACCGCTGTCTGCTGACTTGGGGGACTTGTAGATCGTCGTTGCTCTATGGCTGCGCGGGCTAAATCCATTGGCGGTTGCCCGGAGCTTGCGTTAGCAGAAGGGCCAGCTCGGCTTTGAGAGACCGTGGCTGTACTAGTGGTGGTTGCCGGAGTGTCACAGTCTGCTACTGGCTGAGGAGGAGCAGGAGGTCTAAGCCATTTTCGTTTGGTGATAATTAGCTAGTTATGCTAACTTTCGTCTATGATAGGAGGACCAACTGTAATTTTCGATTAATACCAGGATTCTGCGGCTGCGCACTGCAGCTCAACAACGTTATTTTGAAATCAAATGTAACAAGTTTACTCAGAAACCAATGAGCATTAACCAAGCCTAACCTATGCATGCACAACCAAATTGATGTGATTTCCCCGTTCATTTATTTTATTTCATTTAAGTTACAGTTTGCACATTTAATATGTAAGGACAGAGAAATAGTCCGCCAAAGACGTTGCTAAGCAACCGAAGACTCTGGGGTTGACAAGTTACGGAATACCTGCGGAGTGATACCAAAGACGTCATGAGAGGCAAAAGATCCTTTGCTTACCTTGACAGCGGTCATACTTGGCCCGAAGTTGTGAAGGACCCATGCAAGTGAAAGGAGCCTTCCACAGCATTGAGAAGACCCGTGTAATAAGTAAGGGATAATGTATAGAACGCCGGTCATTATCGGGAAAATAAATAAAAGAATGATCTGTGGTAGGAGGGGCATTAATGACCGCTAGGGGGGGCATGGCCCCCAAATGCCCCCCCTTAGCGCCGACACTGGTGTCTCATTGGCGGGCCAACGTCTCTGGGCGGGCCAGGCAGAGTAAGGGGAGGAGCATAGATGCTTTGTGACAGACCGGACATTCCAAATCAGCGCGCTTGAGCCTCCGTTTTTTCAAAGGCGAGCGACAGTTTTTAAGCACACTCCACAAATTACGTGATTTTGTAATTCGTCCAGACAACTTATATCCAAACCATTTCCATACTATGGAGCCGTTGGTCTTTCGCTTGGCAACAAGCTCCTCGGAGCTGCATGCGCAGGCGGACTCCATAGCTGTGTTCGAAATCGTTCCCTATCACGGATATAGTGCACTATATAGGGTGCTCGCCATTTTGTAGTGGTGTTCGAATTCTCAGTGGTTAATTTCATGCACAATATAGTGCACTTAAAATACCCAATGAATAGTGAACGATTTCGAACACGGCTCATGTTTCAAAAAGTGACGTGAGTCAGTGGAGGGGGGGGGGGGGCAGGCAGAGACTGTGTGTGAGCCGGAGGCAGAGCGGGAGAGACATAAGCAGAGTTATGAAATAGCAGGCGGCAGGCGCGGTTCGAAACTGGTGTTATTTGGAACAAATGTGCTATAATTTCAACGCAAATTAAATTATATCGATATTGACGATATGGTCATATCGATAGTTTAGTAGTTTCATATCGTGTTTGAAAAAATATCGATATATTTTAAATATCGATATATCGCCCAGCCCTACCTTGGAGTAGACTTTACCAGGGAGGCTGAGAAGTGTGATACCCCGGTAATTGGCACACACTCTCTGGTCCCCCTTTTTGAACAGGGGAACCACCACCCCGGTTTGCCACTCCTTTGGCACTGTACCCGACTCCCACGCGATGTTGAATAGGCGTGTCAACCATGACAGCCCCTCAACACCCAGAGCCTTTAGCATTTCTGGCTGAATCTCATCAATCCCTGGGGCTTTGCCACTGCGGAGATGTTTGACTACCTCAGTGACCTCCACCAGGGAAATTGACGACGAAACACCATCAACCTCGAGCTCTGCCTCCAACATAGAGGGCGTGTTATTCGGATTCAGGAGTTCCTCAAAGTGTTCCTTCCAACGTCCGACGACCTCCTCAGTTGAGGTCAACAGAGTCCCATCCTTACTGTACACCGCTTGGATGGTTCCCCGTTTCCCCCTCCTGAGGTGCCGGATAGTCTTCCAGAAGCACTTTGGTGCCGACCGAAAGTCCTCGTGTACGTTAATGTAAAAAACATAAAATAATTACATATTTAAATTAAAACATTTGATTGATACTTGCATTTGAAAGAACGAGCGGTCTGAAACTCACCTGGCCATTTTGTTTGATGCCTTCCAATGCTTCCAAGTCTGTTCCAATCACACCGCCACGCAACGTAGGCAACAGCAAATTTAGTTGTTTATTTTAAAGCTGGTAGCCGGCGCGCTGTTTATTACTGTATAATAAAGGCCCATCAAACACACTGTTTTAGAAGCATTCGCTTCATGTGCTCCGTGGAAGTAAGGGTATTCCCATTTGTGCAGTCGTTATTACGACTTGTCGCATTCAAGTGCTCTGGTCGTAAATAAAAAAAACTCAATGGACGATACAAAGTTTTTTCTCCATTTAGGATTTGTGTCGTATCTACTGCAGAGCTCATTTGTGTTACAGCAGCAATTTCCAATTCACAATTAAAAATATTGTGCTCGTAATCTGAGATACTGTAAATACAACTATGCAGATGAGTAGGCCTGCAGGAAGGAAGCATCCCCCCCCCCTCCCCCCAAATGACCGTTGACTGTTGCACTGTTAATTGACGGCAATGGCGGATTCACAAGATTCAGATCAGCGGTAAATTTGTCCTATATATAATAAAATTGACTTTGAATGGTGAGTCAGCATTCAAAGTCAGAGTATTAGGGCCACATATGAAGAAAAAAAATATTTTTGACACGTCGACTAGTAAATTAACACGTCTGTTCAGGTCCCCCTCCTAAACAGACAATTTTTTCCGCACAAACTTTTCAGCGTCCTTACACTAATCACCACACTGTGGCTCTGCCCTAAAACAGCGAGGATCTCTTTATTGTTAAACCCGATTCTGAAATGCAATTTTACCAAATGATCCACACATCCATTGGATTCAGTGAAGGCCCTGTGGAGCGGTTGCTATCTCTCCCAACTAATTTCAACTATCCTCAACATTTCGAGTTTAATGTCGACTTTAAAGTCGACAAATCGAGATTAAAGTCGACATAATATTTCAACTTTATTCTCGACATTTCGGGTTTAATCTCGAAATTTCGAGATTAGAGTCGACATGACATTGCAACTTTATTCTCGACATTTCGAGTTTAATGTCGACATGTTGACTTTAAAAAAATATACATAAATATTTTTGCCGTGACGAGATTAAAGTCGATACTTCGACTTTAATCTCGTCACGGCAAAAATATTTATTTTCTTCATGTGTGGCCCTACTACTCGGTAGTAATTTACACTATTGCAATTCATATCATTATTAAAGTTTTTCTTCTTATTCCGTAACTATTTGGCTCATTAACTTCAGAAGTTTTAACCATTTTACATTTAGATGAATAGGCCTATGTTATGGCTAGGAAGGGCTGAAGTTAAAAAATAAATGTGAGTGTGACTTTTTAAAGAATGCACTGGTTAAAAATAAATATATATAAATATAAAGGTTAAATATGCCAATAAAGAAGTCAGGCTACTAGCTAGCTATCATGAGATCATGTATTTATTCAGAAAAGATATTACCAGTTAAAAAGCATATACCATAATGCAAAAGTTGAAACTATTTTGCGTGCACATTAGGGCTGCCCCCTGAAAGTCGATGATTCGATCAGTCGGGAACCCCGGCAGTCTTTTTTTTTTCTTTGTCAGTGGTGTGCATTAATAAAACCTATTAATATTTAACTAAAAAAATTAACTACAAATATTTAATGTGGGTCCCGCCGTTTTATTTTATTCAAAACAGGGCAAGAACATTGATGGCGGAGCTGAGCCAGCTCCTGCGGCAGTATGGACTATCTCCTGCCCCCTCCCTGCCTCAGGCCACCCCACCTGCCTTCCCCTCCCTGCCTCAAGCCACCCCACCTGCCTTCTCCTCCCTGCCTCAAGCCACCCCACCTGCCTTCCCCTCCCTGCCTCAAGCCTACCCACCTGCCTTCCCCTCCCTGCCTCATGCCTACCCACCTGCCTTCCCCTCCCTGCCTCAGGCCACCCCACCTGCCTTTCCCTCATTCCCCCCCCTTCATCAACTCAACCGCCCTGACACTAGTTAGGGCGGGTCTTGGAAGGCTTTTCCAGCCCTACAAAAAAAAGAAAAAAGATTTTGCACAACAATGGGGGCATAGGTTTTTTTGTTGTGCCTCTACAGTCCAAACTCAAATACCAACGGTAGAGGAGACCTCCGGGCTCCAGGCAGCTGGCCTTGGAACCAAACAAGTCGTCTTCCCAGATGTGCAATGCACATCTGGGCAATTCATTGCTGTCTTGGAAGATGGTTTTCCACCCCTAAAACTAGCGGGAGGATTCAAGATTATGAGGAGCTGCCGCAGCAGGGATCTGATAGACGCTCCTATGCCTGCATGGGGCTATACAGTGAGCTTTCTCAAAAACAACAGCAACCTAAGTAAGGCAGTGGCCTATATAGTCCCCATGCAGCATAACCTGACTTTAAAGGAGGTTGAAAAAGAAATACCTTAAAATCTCTCTTTTGTTTACATGTTTTATTTTGCTGTGATACACCATCATTTCTGTACATTACATTTAAGGAGGACGACGTGGGGCATCTCTACCCTCAGGAGATGTGCTGCAGGTGTAACTCTGCAGTGCCGTTGCATCTTTTGCAGAGCCACCTGCAGAACTGCAAGAGCAGGTAAGCAACTGTCACTATTCCGTTACTTTTTCAGTTCCAGTACAGAATTTTTTTAGTGAGCATGTGTGAGCCAAAGCTAAACTTTTCCTACGTATAGTTGATTTATTGACTATCAATCATCTTGGTTGGTGGTTCTTACACTTATTATGCACTCTGATAGTGTTGACTGCTGTGACCAAAAAAATCTAATGTTGTTAATACACAGCCAAGGCTCTGTAAACTTGTATGTAGACAAAGGGTATGTAAACAAAGGGGCCCACCATAGCTAGCAACATGCCTGTTAACATGCCATTTTACAGAGCCAAGGAGTTGTAATAACAATGTTGTTTTGTTTAGCACACACACAGTAAGGACAGGTAGCGGCTCGTCAGGAGATATTCACAGATTTTGACTAAGTGATTTTCACAAGAAACGTTCTCCACAATGGCTGACTCCACCCTTAAGAAGAATACAAAAAAATCTTTTTTTGCTTGATAACATTTACAAAGCCATGTATATTTATACAGTACATCTCTTTTAATGCAACTTTTCATAGACAACCTGTCATATTTATCTTAATCTACATCTTTGTTATGTTCTGTAGCATTGGAACAATGGGGACAGACTCCAGCAGGACGTGAGTAAAAATGTGATCTACATATTACAGGGCTCCAGACTAACTTTTTCCTTGGGTGCACTGGTGCGCCTACATTTTTAATTTGGGTGCACCAGCACGTATTTATGGTGCATCCAAGTTTTGAGTTGTTGAGGGGGAGGGGGGGGGGGGGTTGGACCGTGCATGCCTTGCGCTGAGTTGTGGGGGGGGGGCAACCCGGGCAGCTGCACCGGTTGCACCGTCGATATTTACGCCACTGATTAATAATATTTTGACCATTAAATAAATGCCTTCAATAAATGCCGAATCTGTATCTCTCATAAAGAATATCGTCAGACAATGCCAAGGGATTGGTTCTGTCCCGAAAAACCCTCTGTCTCCGGACTGGAGAGACGCCTGTACGATAAGTGCGCCGAGGTCCATGGGAACACCCACAAATGGTGACGCCATTATCGGAGGAGGGGCTAGGAAGCTGCGCACGCCGATATAAGTAGCCGATCTCCGGGTAGACTCGCTGAAAAGCTGCTCCCGACCAGGTTTGGTTGCGAGCGTAAGTCACCATGGTAATACTGCGACGATTAAAGAGATCGACTTTCATGGTACAGCTAACCCAGGCTTTCAGCTCAACATACCTCGCTAACCCTCTAATCGAGCTTCGTAGTACAGGCCCCTGGATTGGGCTTCGCGGGTTTGTTTACCGGCGTTGCTATTGTTACCGGTCTTGCGTGTTCCAACGGTAATAAATCGCCGTCTAATCAATACTTCATTCACTGCCTCTTCCGTGGTTATTACAATATTATGAATAGACTGCTCTGTAAAAAAATAAATAATTATATTTATACCAGATACATTTTCAGTCGCACCGGTGCGCCCAAATAAAATATTTGGTCGCACTACCCCGAATTCTAGGCGCATGTGCGCCCAAATTAGGCGCACTCTGGAGCCCTGTATTATTTTTCTCTAGATAGATTACGTCACAGAAAGCATAACAGAGGTCATTAGGGATGAGAATCGAGCGCCGGTTCCTATTCAGAACCGGTGCCCAGTGAACCAATTCTTTGGAATTGTCAGCAACATTTATTTTTTTGATAAGAAAAGATAGTCCTTTATTAATCCCCCTTAGGAGAAATTCGCAGTGACCAGCAATACAGTGGAAAAAGAGAGTGCTACAAGAGTATACATACAATAAATTTACCAATTTGAAATAAAATATAATTAAACTATTAGAATAAAGATAACATACTATACTACATGTAACTATGTAAATGTTAAATGTAAATGTGCCAATGTGCAGAGGTTCCTGAGGTAATGCAAATGAAATAACTAACAAGGTTTAACTAACAAGGTTTAACAAGGCTACTCTTACACCTCACCTCCACAAAAAAAAAAAAAAATTCTCTTTCCCTTTGTGTCTATCCGCCATCCGTCTCAGGACGGCACTAAAACATGTGTAGGTTTCACAGGTCAGAAAGTCCAACAACAGGTCAAGTCATTATTAATCGAAATTAACATGTTAATTTGACAGCCCTAATTATTATAATACAGTGAAGAATCAAAGGACAGATTTTGATTGATATTACATGAAATGTGTTCTTTTTAAAAACAAGATTTGAACTGTACTATGTTGTGTGCATGTTCTCATTTTTGTGTCATTAAGGACTATTCAGCAGCAGAGCACATGGTCCATGAGGATTTGCCTGTTGCAGAATCATCAGTTGCTTTTCAACTGCTGGCAAGGTGTTGAAAATCAGTCTTTCATGTTCTATTCGATGAATGCTCATTGTATTATTAACCCAGAATCCATTTGACCTTGTTGTTGTTTTTCATTCGTTTTTCAGCTGAACCTGTTAAAACATGGCAGGTTCCAAAGGGCCTGACTGCTGCTGGCTTTGTCGCATACTTGACGTCAATTTACCCCCAAATGGAGAGGAGAAACTTTCAGTTATGCAAAATTAACCGCCATAGGGTCCTTATCTCCCTTGAGGAGAAAACCCCTGAACAATTACGGTCCGGTGGAGTGTTGGGTCGTTTGGCTCTATATATTCGCCCTGAGGTTAAGTACTGTTCTTTATTGAATTTTTACAAAATAGATGTTTCAATGTTGTATTTTTTTTTTTTTTCATATTTCATAGAGTGACATTAAGAATGAGGAAGAAAAGGACTTGCTGAGTTCCATGAGAAAGTAATTAGTGGTGTTTTCCCTTTCTCTGCACAAAAGCATACATGAGAAATTGTCATGCATTTAGTAATGTATTTGAAGTGCACAATACAAATAAATTATAACTATTTTTTTGTGTGTAATCTCACCCTTTATGCATCTGAAACATCAAATCAGACAAGTGATGAGGATGAAGGAATGCTGGTAAGTTTACTTAACTAAGCTGTTATTATCTGTGACATAAAGTAAATGAAATACCTAGTACAATAAAATGGCACATAGTAAATTAGATACCACCTTATAGTAAGGATGACAAATTGATCCAGTAAATCAAAATTCTACATTGTTTTCTCTCCATAGCCAACATACATCATTTATGATTAGAAGGCATATGTATTTAATTCACTAAAACTTCAGAAGGGTTAACAGATTGGAAAGTATACTTAACTGTGTGCACCCCAGTTAACAAGGTCCAGCATTTTTTTAACTCTAGAAATGTTTACAGGACTTGTCTGATCGAGAAGTAGACCTGAACCAGGATGAAGAGCAAACGGTAAAGCAAGCGAGATCTATGAGTTATTCAAATAAAATCTAATCCATAGGAATGGGAGTTAAAGTGCTACAAGAAGAAAGGCATAGTAATTACAACCATACTGACCTTGAGCAACAGGAGGAGAAACATTGTCTGCTTTGTTGGATTTTCGGCAGTGATCGCAGCACAAATGCAACACACAAATCAAAATAAATAAATAATTGCAGTGACAAATGAGAAAAATGACTGTCAGTCTCTGGCCAGGTATATACTGAAGGGCCAATCAAGGACAGTCTTTCCTTGATTTATAGATAGAGTGATATATCCACCCCCTTTTATTCTGTTTTCGGTTCCTACACCAATGTATAGAGAAAATTAGAACTTTTTGGGCATACAGCTCTATTAAACATTAAGAGACCAGTCTGTTATTTGGTAACCCTTCCTTTTACAGTCCCCTAATTACTAGGTATTTACCCGGTACATACATGGTAAATCATAGTGTATTACTGGGTAATTACCACTGGTATTAAGAATGTAAATACAGAGGTAGTTACCCGGTAAATACATGGTAAATCATAGTGTATTACTGGGTAATTACCACTGGTAATAAGAAGGTAAATACAGAGGAATTATCCGGTAAATTATGGTGTATTACTGCGTAATTACCACTGGTAATAAGAAGGTAAATACAGAGGAATTACAGCTGATGTACCAAGTAAAACCTCCACTATCACCCATCAACTCAACTAAGTAGCGTGTAGTAGTAACTGTTTTAGGTTGGTAATAACTCCGATATTGTGTACTTCCTAGGAAATTAGGCAACCAATTCTTAGAAACATCTATTATCCAAGGTTTATGTTGGTAACAGCCCAAATTTAATGATGTACTATCTAGAAATTAGCATAGTACTTCCCAATAAAATACTTTTTCTTAGTTATTATTCATAGCTACACCCATTTAGAAAGGGTTTATTCGATTTACCACTATGGAATTACTTACCTGGTGACAACCTCTGCAGGAACAGTTTTCCTCTAGTGTCATGGTACATCTTCTTAAATACTGGGTACGAAGCCGTTTGTTTCCATGGTATTACCAGGTTCTTACCATATAATTTATAATAGATACATTCCATTATCCATGCAGTCAACACAAACATGTACCATGTACGTTCTGCGACGTTACCAAGTAAAACACAACAATTTACCCAGTAAGTAAGCTGAAACTGTACTGCAAAAAGGAAGCCTTGTTTGTTTCCATGGTATTACCAGGTTCTTACCATATAATTTATAATAGATACATTCCATTGTCCATGCAGTCAACACAAACTTGTACCAAGTACGTTCTGCGACGTTACCAAGTAAAACACGACAATTTACCCAGTAAGTAAGCTGAAACTGTACTGTAAAAGGAAGCCTCGTTTGTTTCAATGGTATTACCAGGTTCTTACCATATAATTTATAAAAGATACATTCCATTGTCCATGCAGTCAACAAAAACTTGTACCATGTACGTTCTGCGACGTTACCAAGTAATACACGACAATTTACCCAGTAATTAAGCTGAAACTGTACTGTAAAAGGAAGCCTCGTTTGTTTCCATGGTATTACCAGGTTCTTACCATGTAATTTGTAATACATTCCCTTTTCCATGCAGTCAACACAAACTTGTACCATGTACGTTCTGCGACGTTACCAAGTAAAACACACCAATTTACCCAGTAAGTAAGCTGAAACTGTACTGTAAAAGGAATCCTTGTTTGTTTCCATGGTATTACCAGGTTCTTACCATATAATTTGTAATACATTATTCCCTTTTCCATGCATTCAACACAAACTTTTACCATGTACGTTCTGCGACGTTACCATGTAAAACACGACAATTTACCCAGTAATTAAGCTGAAACTGTACTGTAAAAGGAAGCCTTGTTTGTTTCCATGGTATTACCAGGCTCTTACCATATAAGTTGTAACTGGTTATTCCCTTTTCCATGCAATCAACACAAACCATATATGTTCTGCAACATCGTTCACCAGTAGTTAAGCATTTGAATTGTTGTTATAAAACCCCAAACCACTGTTGATGAAAGGCATATTAAAATTAAACAAAATCAAAGGCTTATCTTTCAAACAATGCATATCTCACAAACAGGCACTGAACACTGAAGAAATCGGACAAAAAAAAGAGCCGTCCACATCAACTCAATTTAAATGTTACTGATGGTTTTTTCATAAAACACATGACAGTGTTATGGCAAGTGACCACAAGGAAGACTGCTTCAACCTCTACAATTTGAATAAGTGGTGAATGCCATGCAGCAATCTGCCTATGGGAGCATCTTTGTGGTCATTCGCAAACCAATGAGTCCACTCGATGAATGAGAGATGGCTCTTTAGTGTCTTCTCCGTGAGGTATCCCTGCAGTCTCCACATCTGGGATGTGAAGGCTGACCAAGACCTGACCAGGTACCTCCAAATCTCCCCTTCCATACTGTAATAAAGAATCAGAAGACAAGAAAATAAACATTAGGACTGTCAATTAATGAACATTTCTAGAACATGTAGAACTCAAAGATTATTTTGTTTATCAGTTAAAAAAGGATGCTGGTCCTCTGGCCATTGTGTTTGGTCATATTGAAAAGAGAAAAAGGCATAGCCATAAATACAGTTAATAGGACGGGAGGGGACAGGCTGTTAGCTCCGGTTAGCCCTTTAGCATCGAGCTAGCGGAGCTTCTGTCATTCAAATAACTCGGACATGTTGTTTAAAACCTATAACACCCAATTTATTAAAATATCCGGATTTAATCGGGCTCTCTCCCATAAATACAGTTAATAGGACGGGAAGAGACAGGCTCTGTTAGCCCCGGTTAGCGCGATGCTAAAGAGCAGCTCTACCGGAGCATGCCATCTCAACAGGTGCAAGTTAGCCTCCGGTTTGATATTTGCCAGATATTCGGTTTACCACCCAATCGGATTCATCAACATAAGTGCAATACATTACGGGCTTAGTATGTTGAGGACGGTTTAGGACACCGTATCGCGAAAAATGACAAACACATGTTGACGCCATCGATTGTGCAACAACGTCATTTACGTTCTCTTTCAAGCAATCGTGAGGTATCTCACATATGGGTACGCCTCCCCGCGTATCCCTCAGAAGCACTTTATCACTACGCCAGCCGTGATTGGCTGGCCACGTCTGACGCACCCCGGGTCAGCCCCCTATATAAGTATCTGACCGTGCGTACAGCGTCATTCAATTACCTCTTCTCGCTCAGAAGTAATTGTTGACGATACTGCTAAGTGCCGAGGTTCTATGCTACTGTCCACAGAGTGAGCTTACCACTCGCTCGCCGGGCGCTAGTGCCTTACTAAGCGGTTGTCGACGGATAGACTTGTCACCAAACATCTATCTTTAACCAGCCTGTCTCCAAACAGTGGTTACTCGCTTCTACAGTGTCTAGCTTGTATCCAAACATTAGTCACCGGGAACGTCTAGCTGGAAAGCTAAACCGAATCAGCTGCAAAGCTGCAATAAATAAAAATACAACTGGCCAGTCTCCAAACTGCAGTTAAGCCATGGCTTCTCCCCCTCCTCAAACGGTGGATGGGAAGCCTGGACGGGTGTGCGTTTGTGGGAACCATATCTCGGAGAGAGATACCCACCTCACCTGCAATGAGTGCCTCGGGCTGAGACATGCCCGAGAAGCACTGGCTCCCATGGGTACCTGCGACCACTGCGCACGGCTCCCTATGAAAAGTCTCCAACGTCGGCTAGCTCGCCATGTTAGCCTGACAGACGATGACCCGTTGCTGTCGGGGGCCCCCCTTCCTAGCGACCATATCCAAGTAGCCACAGCGGGCGCGAGCACCGACTGGGGTGAAAGGATGGAGCAAGAAGACCTAAGGGTGATGACCGAGTCCGAATACCTGGGGGGCTGCGAGGCCCACGATGAGCTGGACTCGGTCGATGGCTCGGACGAACCGATCCTATTTGAAGAGGACGGCGCCGACCCGTTCCATCCGGTCGAAGAGGCTGGATTACGAGGAACCCTGCTTGACCTGCACCCAGAGGGTGCGAGAGGCGATGACAGCGGTTCCCCGACTATCGGCACGAGCCTACATGACGTGTGCAGGCGCGCTGCCGCCAAGCTGGAAATTCCATGGCCCAACGCTCCGCCCGAAAAGACCGGTTCCCGGTACGAAGGCAAGCGTTTACCTCGGGTGAAAAGCGCGGAGAGGCAACTTCTCCCCTTGTTCCCCGAGTGTGTGGAAGAGGCTACCCGCACCTGGTCGCAGCCTGTTGCTCTTGGTGTGCGGGCCCTCAATACGTCGTCCATGCTGATGGCGTATCAGGCGTAGCTACAGGACGAGATGTCAGGGTCGGGTGTCATGGACCGCAAACTCTGGGACGAGATGCGTGTCGTGACCGACCTATGCCTCCGTCTTCACCGGTGCACCGTGCAGGCTTCTGGAAAGGCTATGGGCACCATGGTGGCGCAGGAGAGAGCACGTTGGCTCAATTTATCCAGCCTCTCTCACCGCGAGAAAGTACAGCTCCTCGATGTCGCGGTGGATCCAAAGGGCTTGTTCGGCCCCGCTATGACCACCATGCAACGTCGCTGTGAGGAAAATAAACGGGAGGGGGAGGCTCTGCAGTTCTGCATGCCCAGGAAGACGCAGCCTCCTCCCGCTCCGACTTCTCGGCCATCCTTTGCACAGGTGGCGGCGAGGCCACCGCCGACCTACAGGATTGCGAGACGCCCTGGTTCGCACCCCAGACCTCCAGCTCAACCCAAGACTGAGGCTGGGGCTGCGTGGGCCAACAAACCAGCTGCACCAGTGGATCAGCATGGAGGCAAGCCAGCGCCACTTCGCCCACGCCCGGGCAAGAGGCCTAAGCAGTCCGCCTAGCTCGCTGCCGGGAGAGGGAAAACGTGTCTGCCAGACGCACGCTCCTCTCCCACAGCAAAGGGGTATGTCCGGAGGGTTTGCCGTTGCGACTCAGGACAGCTTACACTTCCAGAACCCCTCCACTGTCGAAAACACACACATGTTTTCAGCAATAAAATTGTACCCCCTAGTGCACCCAGGCCGAGGGCACTGCTTTTGGAAAAAAGACAAAAAATAAGCCATATGAGCTCTTTGTCGGAGCAGGCTATAAACAGGGGGACGCAACGCTCCCTGCCACAAGCGGGCGCCGTTCCTCCACCTGTGGCGCCGGCGCCGGCAGTGGGCTCAATCGCACAGCGAATGCAGCACTGGCGGCCAATTGTGAAATCAGAATGGATTCTGAAAACCATAGAAAAAGGGTACAGAATCCAGTTTATGCATTCCCCTCCGAGTTTCTCGAGAATAATACACTCGCAGGCAGTGGGGGAAGCGGCTCACTTTCTTGCAGCAGAGATAAAGTCTCTACTGGAGAAACGCGCCATTCAAGTGGTTCCACCAGCTCAAGCAATGAGCGGGTTCTACTCAAGATATTTCATAATAAAGAAAAAGGCAGGGGGCATGAGACCTATATTGGATCTGAGGGCGTTGAATACGCATCTCAGACGATACAGATTTCGGATGTTGACACATTCAGCACTGCTGAGGTTCGTACGTCCAGGCGATTGGTTCACCACCCTGGACCTGGCCGACGCATATTACCATATCCGAATCTACCCCCCGCACAGAAAGTTTCTCAGATTTGCCTTTCAAGGGGTGATTTACGAGTTTTCGGTTCTTCCTTTCGGACTGTCACTAAGCCCGCGAGTCTTTGTGAAATGCACAGAGGCCGCGTTAGGTCCACTCAGTACGAAAGGGATTCGTCTGGCAACCTTTATAGACGACTTCCTCCTGGCTGCGAGTTCAGCACAGGAGGCAATTGCTCATACGGAACACACGATGGCACACTTGTCATCGCTGGGGTTCAGGTTCAACTTGAAGAAAAGTGTACTGACCCCTTCCCAGTCAATAACTTTCATCGGGCTGTCTCTGGACTCAGTCACAATGAGTGCTCAACTAACTCCGGACAGAGTGAAGGCGATACATGCATGTCTCGCTTTGTTTCGCAGGGGAAATTATGTCACACTGAGGGATTGCCACAGATTATTGGGTCTGATGGCGTCAGCTCTGATGGCGGTTCCCCTTGGCAGGCTGTATATGAGGGGTTTTCAACGCTGGGTGTCGAGTCTCGGTCTGGACCCACGAGTTCATGCACACCGACGCATATGTGTTCCAGTAGACTGCACGCTGGCGCTTCGTCAGTGGAAACATCCGTATTTCCTTACACAAGGCGTGCAACTTGGCACGATATGTGCGAGGAAGGTGGTTACCACCGACGCGTCTCTATGGGGGTGGGGTGCCACCCACGAAGGGCGATCGGTGAACGGCCGATGGAGATCGGAACTGCGCTCTGTTCACATCAATGTTCTCGAACTTATGGCAGTGTTCCTGGCGCTGAGACATTTTCTGCCGTATGTAACAGGCGCTCATGTTCTGGTAAGGACAGACAATACGACGGTAGTGGCCTACATCAACAAGCAGGGAGGCTTGCGCTCCCCTCAACTACACAGACTGGCACACAAACTGATCCTCTGGAGCAGCGCCAATCTACTCTCACTCAGGGCAACGCATGTGCCTGGAGTGATGAACCACGGCGCGGATTTACTCTCACGAGGGCACCCTCGTTATGGAGAGTGGAGACTTCACCGGGAGGTGATGGAACTGATTCGGAACCGCTACGGGTGCCCGTCAGTAGACCTGTTTGCCTCCAGGGAGAACACACAATGTCCCCTGTTCTTCTCTCTGAACGATCCAGAGGCTCCGCTCGGGGTGGACGCATTGGCGCATGCGTGGCCGCGCACACTCCTTTACACATTTCCCCCGTTGGCTCTGATAACCCCGACATTAGACAGAGTAAGGACCGAGGGTCTAATTGCTATTCTGGTAGCGCCGAATTGGCCTCAGAAACAGTGGTTGGCGGAGATAACGCAAATGCTTTATTCACAACCGCTGCAACTCCCGCTGCGCAGGGATCTGTTGTCCCAGGCTCGGGGGGACATTTTTCATCCCCACCCAGAACGTCTGGCTCTCTGGGCTTGGCCCGTGAAAGGATGAATCTTACGTCATGTGGCCTGCCACAGAATGTTATAATGACCATCCAAAGCGCGAGGGCGCCTTCGACGCGTACTGTGTATGAGGCTAAATGGCGTGTCTTTGAGGATTGGTGTACTTCTACTGATGAAGTCCCCTTCCAGTGTTCTGTTGATACTGTGTTGATATTTCTACAGTCTCTCTTTGACAAGGGGAGGGCGTTTTCTACGCTGAAGATGTATCTCGCTGCCATATCAGCATGTCACGTGGGTATTAACGGCAAGACGGTGGGACAGCATCCCTTGGTCTGTCGTTTCCTACGGGGAGCACGTCGTTTGCGCCCTGTGTCAAAGCCTCTATCACCTGGGTGGGATTTACCACTGGTGTTGGGGGCTTTATCGGGGCCTCCTTTTGAACCATTGTCGGAAGTGGACGCGAAAACGCTTTCCCTTAAGACGGCGTTGCTCATGGCGTTAGTTTCAGCAAAACGAGTTGGTGATCTACACGCTTTGTCGGTGCATTCGTCGTGTATGCAGTTTGGCTCTGGAGACTCTAAGGTGTCGCTGCGGCCGAATCCGGCGTATGTTCCTAAAGTCATGGACACGTCTTACTCGTGCCTTTCCATGGAGTTTAGTGCTTTCTACCCTCCGCCGTTCACCTCTGAGGAGCAACGGCGGATGCACACGCATGTCCTGTACGCGCTCTGAGAGCTTATGTGTCAAGGACTCTATCGTTTAGGAAGGCGGATCAATTGTTCGTTTCATGGTCTGGCCCTCACAAGGGTAAATCTATCACAAAACAGCGTTTATCACGCTGGGTTGTTGAGGCTATAGCTTTGGCTTATTCAGCAAAAGGGCTGGAGGCGCCTGTTGGTTTGCATGCGCATTCAACAAGGGGCGTTGCCACGTCGTGGGCCTTGTTTAAAGGGGTTTCGTTGCAGGAGGTGTGCGAATCCGCTTCTTGGGCTTCACCCACTACGTTCATGAGGTTTTACCGACTTGACGTTACTGCGCCTCGCTTGGCTCACGCTGTTTTGAGTGTGACCTCAGGGGGAGCGCAGGGCGCTCTGTCATGATTGGAATGGTCACGTATCGTTGAGGTTGGCTTGTCCGGCAATACGGGAGTAAACATATCCCATATGTGAGATACCTCACGATTGCTTGAAAGAGAACTTAAGGTTACGACCGTAACCCCGGTTCTCTGATAGCATGAGTGAGGTATCTCACCGGATTGCCCTTCTTGCGGTGAGCGAGAAGAGGTTGCTACCTTGAATGACGCTGTACGCACGGTCAGATACTTATATAGGGGGCTGACCCGGGGTGCGTCAGACGTGGCCAGCCAATCACGGCTGGCGTAGTGATAAAGTGCTTCTGAGGGATACGCGGGGAGGCGTACCCATATGTGAGATACCTCACTCATGCTATCAGATAACCGGGGTTACGGTTGTAACCTTAAGTTCTGGCTGCTACCTGTTTTAGGGACCGTCAGCAAATTACACTCACCGACTGGTGGCAGAGACGTTACCATGGAATTGTTTCAGGAAATGGGTGAGTCACACAAATATATTGCAATATAGTTTTTTAATCATAATGCAGTTAATAGTTTAATATTCAACAAAAATAGACTAAACTATATTTGAAATTATTAATTGCATCCCGTTTAACAATAATGCAATATATTAGCAAAGTTACCTGCAGTAAGTAGCAGCCCACCATTGGCAACTACTACTACAATCAGGTGACAAAATGTATTTTTTAGTGATTTTTATGTTATTTTATATGATTTATTTCCAGAAACAAATCCATGGTAACGTCTCTGCCACCATCGGTGAGTGTAACTTGTTGACGGTCCCTAGAACAGGTAGCAGCCAGAACGTAAATGACGTTGTTGCACAGACATCGATGGCGACAACATGTGTTTGTGATTTTTGCGATACGGTGTCCTAAACCGTCCTCAACATACTAAGCCCGTAATGTATTGCACTTATGTTGATGAATCCGAATGGGTGGTAAACCGAATATCCGGCGAATATCAAACCGGAGGCTAACTTGCACCTGTTGAGATGGCATGCTCCGGTAGAGCTGCTCTTTAGCATCGCGCTAACCGTGGCTAACAGAGCCTGTCTCTTCCCGTCCTATTAACTGTACTTATGGGAGAGAGCCCGATTAAATCCGGATATTTTAATAAATTGGGTGTTATAGGTTTTAAACAACATGTCCGAGTTATTTGAATGACAGAAGCTCCGCTAGCTCGATGCTAAAGTGCTAACCGGAGCTAACAGCCTGTCCCCTCCCGTCCTATTAACTGTATTTATGGCTATGCCTTTTTCTCTTTCCAATATGACCATACACAATGGCCAGAGGACCAGCATCCTTTTTAAACTGATAAACAAAATAATCTTTGAGTTCTACATGTTCTAAAAATGTTCATTAATTGACAGTCCTAATGTTTATTTTCTTGTCTTCTGATTCTTTATTACAGTATGGAAGGTGAGATTTGGAGGTACCTGGTCAGGTCTTTGTCAGCCTTCAAATCCCAGATGTGGAGACTGCAGGGATACCTCACAGAGAAGACACTAAAGAGTCATCTCTCATTCATCGAGTGGACTCATTGGTTTGCGAATGACCACAAAGATGCTCCCATAGGCAGATTGCTGCATGGCATTCACCACTTATTCAAATTGAAGAGGTTGAAGCAGTCTTCCTTGTGGTCACTTGCCATAACAATGTCATGTGTTTTATGAAAACACCATCAGTAACATTTAAATTGAGTTGATGTGGACGGCTCTTTTTTTTGTCTGATTTATTCAGTGTTCAGTGCCGGTTTGTGAGATATGCATTGTTTGAAAGATAAGCCTTTGATTTTGTTTAATTTTAATGTGCCTTTCATCAACAGTGGTTTGCGGTTTTATAACAACAATTAAAGTGCTTAACTACTGGTGAACGATGTTGCAGAACATATATGGTTTGTGTTGATTGCATGGAAAAGGGAATAACGAGTTACAACTTATATGGTAAGAGCCTGGTAATACCATGGAAACAAACAAGGCTTCCTTTTACAGTACAGTTTCAGCTTAATTACTGGGTAAATTGTCGTGTTTTACTTGGTAACGTCGCAGAACGTACATGGTACAAGTTTGTGTTGACTCTATGGAAAAGGGAATAATGTATTACAAATGATATGGTAAGAACCTGGTAATACCATGGAAACAAACAAGGCTTCCTTTTACAGTACAGTTTCAGCTTAATTACTGGGTAAATTGTCGTGTTTAACTTGGTAACATCGCAGAACGTACATGGTACAAGTTTGTGTTGACTGCATGGATAATGGAATGTATCTATTATAAATTATATGGTAAGAACCTGGTAATACCATGGAAACAAATGGCTTTGTACCCAGTATTTAAGAAGATGTACCATAACACTAAAGGAAAACTGTTCCTGCAGAGGTTGTTACAGGTAAGTAATTCCATAGTGGTAAATCGAATAAACCCTTTCTAAATGGGTGTAGCTACGAATAATAACTAAGAAAAAGTATTTTATTGGAAAGCACTATGCTAATTTCTTGATAGTACATCATTAAACTTGGGCGGTTAACAACATAAACCTTGGATAATAGGTGTTTATAAGAATTGGTTGCCTAATTTCCTAGGAAGTACACAATAAAAAACAGTTACAACTACACGCTACTTAGTTGAGTTGATGGGTAATAGTGGAGGTTTTACTTAGTACTTCAGCTGTAATTCCTCTGTATTTACCTTCTTATTACCAGTGGTAATAACACAGTTATACACTATAATTTACCGGATAATTCCTCTGTATTTACCTTCTTATTACCAGTGGTAATTACCGAGTAATACACTATGATTTATCATGTATTTGCTGGGTAACTACCTCTCTATTTACCTTCTTATTACCAGTGGTAATTACCCAGTAATACACTATGATTTACCATGTATGTACCGGGTAAATACCTAGTAATTAGGGGACTGTAAAAGGAAGGGTTACCTGTTATTTTTCTTAAATCTTCATCTCTACATTACTTAATGGAAATGCTCTTAATGACTATATTCTTATTGGGAATTTGGTAGACAGCAAAACGAGACACTGAACATTTGGAGTGGTCTCTCAATTTTTTCCAGAGCTGTATATCGAATGGCGATTAATCACTATGAATCATGATTAATCCACAGCTACCCTGTGATTAATCTGATTAATTAATTATTAATTGTTTGACAGACGTAATATACAGCATATACAGTATATATACCTAAAAATACAACGCTGCATGGGTCAAGATGCGAGTGTCTGTAATCTGGTTTGTTTGTTCAAATATATGTGACTGATTTTGCTGACCACACACTATTATTTTATGTTTATAGCATTCACCCATTGCAGTGACGAGGGTGGCTGCATCCCCTTCTATTTGGACAACAGACTACATGTCCCTCTCCAACAGTAAGTGTTTTGATCATTTTAGCCCAATACGTAGATTCATTTAATATGAAAAGTGTCTGCTTAATGCACTGCATAAACCAGGTCAAGCAGGTAGGCAGGGTGTTACGCCCCATTCTAGGGGCCTAGGACGCAACATGAAAAACCCCCATCTTCCCCAACTCACAAGTAGCCACGAGCACACGTTATTCAGTTTTAAATGAAAACAGGATTTATTCACACAATATTATCAACGTAAGTAAGGTAGGCTTCAGAGAGGGGCCAGGCCAAAATAACAAACAAAACTTCCCTATCTGAAACAAAATGGACAATCAACAATCAACTGAGCTCCCTTTCTAATTAAAACAAGAGAAAACAATACACACCGAAATAGCAGCCCAACCCTACTATTTCACAGAGAAACTTCTAAACTGAAATACAGGACTTCGTAAACGTGTGGCTTGTTGGGAGAGGAGGAGGATGGAAGTGTTGGCTGCCACGGTGGCCATCTTTACTCCTTTTATTCCTGTTACGGTTTCCTGCCTCGGCCAATCACAATCCCCGGCCGAAATGAGTGGACCAATCCCCACCCAGGAATGGCAAATTCCTATTTACATAGGAGATTGACAAGAAACACAAAGCCACACACACAAACGCAACAGAATACAAAAACTACGACCACGGTCGTAACAGTGGGTTATACAGGAGATCACTTACCAGATCACTCCCATACTCCTGATCTTACACGCATAGAAGGAACATCAGATATAAGATCACTACTAAGACCTCTTTTATTTAAACACATTAATTTTTCCTTTGTTACTTTGAGTAAGGTAGGTTTTCATGGGATTTGTTAAAACACTGCCAAATGTAATTATTCCACGACCCTAATCTTTTAAAATAATGTTTTAAACCTAAAAAGGCACTGTTTTCCTATTCAAGTAGTAATGTCACTAATACAATCTTTTGGAATTTCTTTCAAAGATTGCGGCAAGGTTTGGAGTGCTTGGGGGTGCTGCAGGCTGCAGTAGGGAGCACTGCCTTGAGAAGGCTGTTTTCAGGTGGACCCCCTGCCCCACTGACAGCAGAGCAGGTGATGAATATGTTTGCCGTCAACTACTCTGTTCGAGGGAGCTCATGCCGGTCAGAGGAGGAGCGGGCAGTTGGCTACTGGAGGGACTGGCTCATCGATGTGGAAGGTATGCATACTTTGGTAACTTGAAATGAAAAATAGGGAATTGATGAAATAGGGCTTGGCAGTATCCACTACGCCCGATAGATTGCCTTCTTAACTGAGTTGTTCATAGGGAGCCTAGCGGTGTACAGACTTCTGTCTTTATTTTATCCCGTCAGACATTTTGGTCCATAAAAAAAAATGTAGGTCACAGAAATCCCATTTTTGGTGGGATTTCTGAGATTTTTTACCATTCATGGTTTTTTCAAAAATATGTGACCTATTCATCATGTAAGATCCCAATATTGCAGAAAGGATTTTGCAGGCCCCAACAAAGCACCCCTGCGGTAAACTATTAGAAACATTGTGCATTCATTTGATTGAAAGTGTTGTTTAGAATTTTTAGGTTGATATATTAATCTGTAATGATTATTTTCGGCTAGGTGAAGTGTACAAAAACATTTGCCTTGAGTAATTATATTGACTGAAGTCCTATCTTTTACATTGCAGGTGGAGATGCTGTATTGGTGGTGGAGGACACGGAGAACCGAGTGACGCTGAACCAGCTCCTCATGTTCGTCACTGGGGCGGACAGAGTTCCTCCCCTGGGATTCCCAGGAGAGCCAACTTTAAACTTTTTGCACACTGTCACACATTTGCCTTTTGTCTTCCCGGAAGCAAACACGTGTGCACGGATTCTAAAGTTGCCGCTTCACACCACATTTTAATCATTCAGTGATTCAATGATATCAGGAATCATCCAATCCCCCTGTTTTGGGTATGCTTAATGTTTTGCTGGTATTTAAACATTTTTTTTGCATGTTCTTGCTAATGTTTTGCATCTTCTTTAAATAAACAATGTTCCAGTTCCACGTTTTTATGCTTTGCCAGACCCTTATTGGATGACTACAATCAAAGCTTTTGTTTGGCCGTCTGCCAAAATAATACATGTTGGCTTACAACTAGTGACTCTACAATCAAGTCTTCTAACCGCCCAATAATTTTTTTCTTCTTTCTTGCCTTCTCAAATTCAACATTTGTATGGTTAATTATCTGCTGTCAGAGCACAGATTCTGTTTAATGATGGAAGCTTAAAATTTACTTTGAAACACAGATAAATGTGGTTGTCAATTCACAAATGCTTTCTGTTTCATCAAAGAAATTCCATTGTGATCATTTACATTGTTAAGGGTGCACTCACACTTGGCCATCTGGCCGTGGCCGTTGGCCGTTTTCACACCTAACCGTGCTCAAATGGCCCCATTGTTCTCTGGCCTGCACTCACACTAGGCCATCTGGCCGTGGCCGTTGGGCGTCGCAACTGTGGCCTGGCCACGGTAGGCTTCTTGTACATACGTCATCACGTCGTAAGTTACACGTCATCACCAAGCGTCCGCTGCATGGACCATAATAAAGTCTGCCGCCAGTCAGAGTTCTAACAACAATGGACAACAACACACAGAACACAGTTCACACTTAGCTGAGTCTGTTGCTTATTTGGATATATGTTTACCGTTTAATGGGAAAGAAGGCTCGTCGCCTTTATTATGTCCGTGGGCGTCGCATGGACTATATGTCATCCAGCTCAGGTTGCGTAGCCGTGCGTGTGCGCGCGTCGGCTCATTAGCATCTGTACCGTAGCGGCCCGTGCCGTAGCAGCACACCTCTCCCAAGTGGCCAAATTGGCCTGGCCTGGCATTACTGGCCACACTCACACTGGCAGATTTGAGCACGGTTTGGTGCTAAAACGGCCACGGCCACGGCCAGATGGCCTAGTGTGAGTGCACCCTAATTATCTGTCCTCTTGTTCCTGAGGGACCCAGGAAGTTGTTAACTAGGAGAGCCATACCGGAGTATCAACTATTCTGTACAATCCCAGGCCAATTACAAATGAACATACAGACATACATGCAGGGGTTCAAATGTCAGACAAAGTTTGTAGAACCCAATCTGAGCTCTGACATCCGCTAAAACGACCTACAAAGGACGATCTGGTCTCCTACATCCGCTAAAGTGACCTGCGAAGGAGCATCTGATCTCCTGCATCCGCCAAAGTGACCTACAAAGGACCATCTGATCTCCTACATCCGCTAAAGTGACCTACAAAGGACCATCTGATCTCCTACATCCACTAAAGTAACCTACGAGGACCAACTGATCTCCTACATCCGCTAAAGTGACCTACAAAGGAGCATCTGATCTCCTACATCCACGAAATTGACTTACAAAGGAGCATCTGATCTCCTAACATTTCTTCCTCCATGTGAGCTGTCTGTTGGTGTCCGCTATGTATGCACTTTGCACTTTAATACAGAAAGTAAGGGTTAGGGAAGATTCTTTTATGTGTGTAGCCTCTCATAGTCTATTTTTTCTGATGTTTAATGTTTGGTTTTATGTGGATATATGTCCTGTCTTGTAACATCAGGGACATTGATGGAAATAAGAGCTTGCACTTTGTCATGTTTTCTTATATCCCTTTTATATGTCTTTTATTTCGAATAAATCAAAATCAAAAATACACATCTCTAAAGTGTGACCTACAAGAACCATCTGATCTCCTACATGTCTAAAGTGTGACCTACAGGCAGTGATGCCAGTAACGCTTTAATTAGTTGTCACTCTAATCTGACCACTTTTTTCAGTAACAAGTAATCTGACGCGTTACTATTTCCAAACCAGCAATCTTACTACTATATAATGGCAGGCCTGTCGCACAAGTTACTCAAGTTGGTCAGTGCACATTTGGCAAGCAGCCTGCAGCTCACACACACCCACACAGCATGCGCAAACGCACACATACACACGTACACGCGCACACATACACGTTTACCTTACCAACAGGGGACTATCGGTTTTCATTGACCAAGTGTGGACCTCTATTTCTGGTCATTTAAAAAATACAAAAACATAATACAGAGTTTAGTTTTAAGTTCTTTTGTCATAATATAACTTCAAATGTGTTTTTTAAATTTCTTTAAAAGAAGTTGCCAAGAGGGGACTTGAATACTTAAGCGATATTTACATATCAAAGAGGGGACTCCATTCACTGCAGCAAGGGAGCTGTCTGTGCCTATTGTTTCACTCAATGAGTGTTTGCCAACTGCAACTGTTGCTTCTGTCAGTGCGTTTACATGGGAAAACATAAATGATGGTCCCCACTTGGATTGTAAAACATGACATGACAAGTCCCCTGTTAAATGGTATCGGGCGACCCTCACACTCCTGCATGGATCTATTCATGAAGTGTGGAAAATAATAAATGTTATCCTCATCAATAATCAGAATCATCTTTTAAGATATATTTAGAAAAAAATGTGCGTTTAATTTGCAATTTGCAAGTTAAATATGGACAATAATGCGATTAATCACGATTAAATATTTTAATTGATTGACAGCCCTAGTTAGCCCTGTTATGTATACGTCTTTTTTTTCTCACGAAAAAATGTCTCTTATGAACTATGGAAGAGCTGTCTAAAGGCTCTATGGCAAATTATTTATTTATCACACGCGCACACTGCACAGACGTTTCAAGACAGGACACTGCATACACACACACTGCACACACGCACACACACACAGTGGCGGACTCAGACTGTTTGAAGGGCAGGGGCGAAAAAATAAAAAGGGCAAATTATGGACAACATGGGGCCCCACCAGCGGACACAGTGGCTTTTCTAACTTGATGGTGTTTTGTTCCCCCAACGGAGCCTTAAAGGCAGCGCTGCCTGGAAGTTCCTATCCCCTAACCTTAGCAAGCGCTGCCCTGAAGGTCCCATTTGGGGTAGTTGTTACATCTGAACGCTACGGTTGAACGCTGATTGGCTGTTACGTTACACATGTCACTCAGTGGCCACGCTGTTGAACGCTGATTGGCTGTCATCACGCGAAATTCGTGTCAAAGTTGAAAAATTTCAACTCGAGCGAATTTGTCGCGCCACAAATCCTCGTGAACGCGCTTGCCTGTGCACGGCGAAAGTGAGCGCGACAAATCAAAACAAATCAAAAAAATTTGCCCGATACGCGTCTATACGTTCACTTTGTATGGGATCCTGTCGCCCCGTCGAGTGCAGAAGTTTCAAGACAGACAGCCAAAATTGAGATTTTTATTCAGAAAATAGCCGGTCCTTTTGCTTCCTGTAAAAAGCATGTTTGTGACACTGGATAACGATGTGGATACATCATCTACCCTGCATGTGGAGGGCCACATATGGTAAGAAATCGGTTTATGTAAACTTTGCTGCTGGTTCTGTTTGCTAGTAATGACCTGGCCAAAGGTTACCCACGGTCCTAAGCGATTGTGATCTGATTCTGGGTGGTGACTTGGAGCCTGGTAGGCCTATCCTGACATAAATATGTTCTTGCATAACCTGTGTGATGATCCTAAACTGTAGGGGATTTTATTTGCGGGCAATTTGCTTATGATGTTGTAACGAGAGAAGTCTACATTGGTCCTTCGCAAGTGTTTACTGGTGGTCAGGATTTGGCAGATGCAATTGTCCTCTGGGCGCTTGTTTTTTTTTCTTTTTTAATGCAACATAACATATGCTACCAGCAGCCCTTGCTTGTCTTCCAAAGGCTGATGCTCAGTACCTCGTTTCATTTCGTACCCCCTTTACAGTCTGGCATTGTTTGTCTGGTAAACTTTTTTGATGTCAAGATAAGTGTTAAATTGCCAACACTGTTCTTTGTCCTGATGTATTAGTATTACATATCCCGAGCCAATACCCTGGTGTTTCCAACGCCGTTTTGCAAAACAAGCCAAAACACAAACTGTGGTTTTCAACTTTTATTGTTCGAATTGGATTTTCAACACCTGACAATACACTGTAGATTATATTGTAATGCAGCGTTGAATGGATGCATAGCTTACATAAGGGTACCTAGCACTTTTCAAACCACACTCAAGCTTATGGTTATTGTCCCCACCACTTCTAAAAACCAAACTGACGCCCTTGAGCAGGAAGTCCCGAATTCGCAGGTACAGGATAACCCACTCTGTTCAATGCCAATCTTGCCAGTGTGCAGGGGAAGCATGGAGGTAGGTGGCAGAAAAGGTTTTACCATTAATCACTCACTAGAGATTTCATATTAGAGATGGCATGAAAGTTGTTTGCCCCATTGATGTCTGCCACAAATACCTCAGATTCAGACCATCCTTTGCCAAACAATATCCAGGAAGCACAAGCAGTCAGCAGCAGCTCAGTTGTCAACTTAGCCAGAACAAAATTGCTGTACTCAGCCCCCAGAGAAGAACCATATTCAATGTCCACGCAAAGGAGAAAGTTGATCATGTCTAAATTTTACATAATAATTTTTTATCTTAAAAATGCTCGTTAAAATGCTGATGCCCGCTTGCACCATACAGTGCATTATTGATGGGTTATCAATAATAATTGTAGATTGGTGTCACACGAGAACATGTTCTAGTGTTAATAATTCATGTTCACACTAGAACTACCAAAATTCATAGTTTACATATGTTAGACCTTTTTGAAACGTTGAAACGCAAGCTTTCTAAACATTCAACTGGTAACGAGAGTATCATTCATAATCTCTCTTGAGAGCATATCCTCAATGTATACACCAAATGATGCAAAAAAGGGGAAATATTTGAGGAGCAATATTTTGTCTACATTCAGAGCACCTCGATTTATCTGGGAACTGCTACTGCTGGAAAGGAGTGCTATAGGCAGAAGGTTTCTATCAAAGAGACCAGAGCGTCTCGGTGAGGGCCAGCCACAGAATCGTTTTCTGTTGATCCCATGCATTGGGTTTTGCTATGCAGAGAAACTTTATTCAAGACGTGAGAGGGAAAGTGTTCTCAAGCATTATAACAAACCTTATATATTTAGTAGATACAGGCATTGAGAACGATGTCGGACATACCCTAACCCTAGCAGCCTTCATTTCCATTTGTGTAGCTAAGCTTGAGTCACTCTGCATGGCATATGTCAGTACACATTTTTGTAGATACTGCTTGATTGAAAGACTTGAAAAGATACCTCTGAAGCCGAGCCCAAAAAGAACAATCAGTGATCACAAAAAGGCTGTGCAACAGCTTTCTGCCACTGGCCAGAACACGGCTCAGCAAGTTTAACTCACCCTTTGATGACTGAAATAGGCCCATGTCTGTTCAGGCCTTCCCCATGTTTCAGTCACAATTTAGGTAAAGGTGTAGTCTCTAATGGCTTAGCAGTATTGTCCATTTAGTGAAATAGGATAAGCGTTCCGATTATGCTCAACTAAACAGGTGGATCGCAGATTAAATACACACAAATATTTGTGATTCTGCATTGCATAACTGTTGTCTGTTGCATATGCTGCCTTGTTGGTTGGTGTTAGGGCAATCCAACGATAGTCAGGTGGGCAACTCAGTCTAGAGCTCAAGGGGATGATTGAGCTCAGTTTGGCTCCCCAAATCCACCATGATCAGGTCCCTCAGGCGAAGCATAGGTATTTCTTTGACTATAGTGATCTTATTTTACACTTTGAGTCACCTATTTGTTTGAAGAGTCTCAGCTGGGAGATATTTTATATTTGAAGAGATGAGCCTGGAAACTGCCCTTCCTCGATCACCTGTGTAGATCACAGAAAGGCAACCTTGAGGCGTACTTTAGCACAGGCTGATGTCCCCCCCTGCACATCAAGCAGTTGTCGAAGCTAGTTAATATAATGAGTATACAGTCTGATTCATGCTTTCAGGAAAGCTGGCTAGACAAAATAAACAGTGTCAGAGATATCAGCAGTAGTTTACAAAGGACTGTGGTATAGCAAAGGCCTTGTTGTAGTCATGGGCCATAATGAACACGGCAAATATTGAAATACTTAATCGTTATTCTCATTATTCACAAAAAAGTTGTACTGGACATGGCTCAGTCCGTTTGATTGATTGATTGGACACGCAGTTTGTATGATTGCTACCCTCTGCATGTGTATAAAACTTCTGGCCTGACTGTTGCATATTTAATATTCGGAAACACTTTATAATAAGTTGCCATAAGAATTAGCAAACTAATCATTACCTAACCCTTTGTTAATATTTGTTTATTGTTACTAAAATATCTATTTGGCACAAGTTCATATTTCTTTTTTCACTGACCACAGAGTGTCACTGGTTAGGGTTGTGTGTTATGGTTTGGGTTAGGGCCGTGTGTTAGGGTTAGGGCCGTGTGTTAGGGTTAGGGCCGTGTGTTAGGGTTAGGGTCATGTGTTACGGTTGGGTTAGGGTTACGCAAACAACTAATATTTAATTAATGAGGAAAAAAATATTCGTTATTGGGTTAGATATTTTTGTCATAATTAACAAATATTTACAAGCGGTTATGTCATGACTAGTTTGCTATTTATTCTGGCACCTTATTATAAAGTGTTACCAAATATTCTCCTCTTAAACCGATTGAAAACCAACTTGAAATTAACATGGCATCACCTGATCTGCATGAAGATACGAGTGCCCTTTTCTGAGCACCGAGAAATAAAAATGTTCTTTAATCCAATAGAGAGGTAAAGACTCATTCATGTTCTCCAGTTTTTCCCATCAGAAAAGTTGTGAACATTTTCTGTTAACGATTTAAAAAAAAATTATAATCGAATTACATTACGGGGGCTATGATTCTTGAAAGCACTCTCAATTAGTTTCTTGCATTTACATTTAGGGCAATTAGCAGACGCTTTTATCTAAAGTGACAATAAGTACTCTTGTCAGAAGAAGGAGAAACAATAAGTACAGTAAGTATGTTCATAGAACAAGAATAAGGTAGAATAAGGTACAGTAAGTATGTTCATAGAACCAAGTGCCAAGCACTAACAATTGCTAGCTTACCCATTCCCCGTATACATCAAAGCTAGCTCGGATAAGACTCTACACAACTGTGAAAAGGTAGCCCCTCCTTTTCACGTACATAGGACACTACCCGCAACACGTAAGCTGATCAACACGCACACACGCATTCACACATCTGTTTATGTTGAGTATGACGCACGGTGCCGGCAACCGCGTCATGAGACATATTGATCACAAACAACAAAACCTTTCAGTTACTTGCATGTAAACATCCGCACAATCGGTTAGTTACCAGCCGATATGCTCCATAACCCATTCTCTGTCATTAACCCATACATTTTGCATTACACAAACAGACAATGACAGCCACACCCACTTCCTGGGTCCCCAAACATTTTGAACCCCGGGCAACACGAGCACCTGGAAATGCAATCATTGCCTGATTGGGATGCAAGAATATGACTTTTGTAAGGGGGGGGGGGGCGTTATTTGCTATGTTTAATTACTATGGTATTTTTCAACAGTGAACTTCATCAACATTCAAACTGTTAAGATGGGTTATGAAGTGTGTGGTTGAATATGATTGGTATATGTTCGGTGGTTCTCATGTTAATGGAACTTTGCAAGTGTGAGCAACCCTCTGGTTGATATTTGGTTTTGTTTATCAAAGTATTTTGTTTGGCTTAGCCATTTCACTTTTTCAAGCGTGGAAAATAAATCACAGTTTCTCACCGAATCTATGCTGCTGGCTGAATTTTTGTGGCGTACTCAAGATCTTCATTGCGTCCTAACCGCTACATCCCGAAGTGGAAGTGATTCGGGAGGCTCATTTTCACATGTGGTGTCAGAAGTGGGATCGTGGCGCCCCCTGGAGCAGTGAAGAGGAAGCCGACGAGACGGGCTCTGATACGACGAACGATGTCAGTCAGACGGCGCGCACAGGATGACCTAGTCCAGCCGGGTGAGCAGGAAGAAGGAGCTGTGGGAGGTGAGCCAGATGAGGATGCTGGCATGGGAAGAGACCCTGGGTTGCTGGACCTCTCATCTCTGTTTAGCCTCCTACAGAAGACCCTGCAGACCCAGGAGCGTGAGGCGTTCAAGCAAGAGCAGGGGTGGCGGAGTGTCCAAATGCAGCTCAACAACTTCATGATGAGCTGGGGCGGGATCGGAGAAGCGGTGATGGAGATGGAGCGGCCCCTGCAGCGCTAGCAGCATCACCAGCCAGGCTGCCTGTAGCGCCACCCGACGAGCCGCCAGCCGGACCGCCAGCAGCTCCACTGCACCCAGCAGCATCGTCCCCAGTATCCTGGACCCGGGCAGCCGGGCCCAAATTGGCAGACGGCGATGATGTGGAGCAGTACCTGACCACGTTCGAGAGGCTGGTTACAGCCTACAGCTGGCCTCCAGCTGACTGGGCTGTCTTCCTTGTGCCCTATCTGACGGGAAGAGCACGGTCCGCATATGTGGCCATGGATCCATATGATGCAATGGATTACTTCCAGGTCAAAGAAGCCATCTTGGCGAAGTATGCAATAAATGCCGAAGTCTACCCTCGAAGATTCCAGGATCCAAACATTGAAAGAGGGGAGACCCCGAGAGAGTTCTACAACCGACTAAAGGATTTATTCCACAAATGCATTAAACCGGCTGGCAAGACAGTTGAAGAAATCAAGGAGATCCTCATCTTGTAGTAGTTCATGCACTCATTGTCCACAGAGGTGCGGGTGTGGGTCAAGGAGCACGACCCGCAAACAGGACACCGAACGGCAGAGCTGGTCGACACTTTTCTGGCTGCCTGCCTTTGACCAAAGGAGTTCCGCTTTCAAGGCTAAAGCAAACCTGTGGTGACGGGTAAGTCTTGGGGTTATGGGAGTGGGGCTAGTCCTAGAAATAGCCAGCAGAGTAGGGGCCCAAGCCACAGACAACATCAGCCTCAACCGAAAACACCACACTCCACAACACCTCGACCCACAGACACCTCAACAACCCGAACCCCCACCAACCGAGGCAGCGTGTTACACTTGTGGTAAGCCAGGTCACTTAGCCAGGGATTGCTCAGGAAAGAGGTACATTTGCTGGTGTATGTGTTGTGCCTGAGCTTAGGAAAGAAACTGTGTGCGGGTAGAGTGCAGATAATTGACATTACTGTTAATGGCAGACCAGTAAGGGCTCTTCTTGACACTGGCAGCACCCAGACCCTGGTGCGCCCCTACATGGTGGGTCAGCCAGACATGCTGAAAGGTGGGCGTGTCAGGGTATGCTGTGTTAATGGTGATGAGCATGAGTATCCCACAGCGGATATATGTGTAAAAGTGCATGACCAAACCTATAGGCTTAAAAATTGTATAGTTAAAGGGTTGAGCCATTCAGTGGTATTAGGTCAGGATGTCGCGATCTTGCCTGAACTAGTGCAGTCTACTCGGCCTGTGAGTATGGTTGCTACGAGAGCTCAGACTAAGAGGGCGTTGGGTGATGAGTCAGACACCCAGACACTTTTAGATGTCATGCCTTTTAGTCAAGAAGAGATTAGTCCACCTGAGAGAGTCAAGGAGCAGAAGAGTCGCAGTCAACGCAGACGGGAGAAGCTGTTTGGCACAGTTAAAGCTATGTCTAGGGTTGACGACCAAGCTGTTCCTAGTGAGGGGGAGGATATATGGGATGTCCCGGGTGATCTAAAAGAGCTACAGCAGCAGGATGAGTCCCTTAAAGAGCTATTTAGGAAGGCTACTGAGGTTGAGGGAGTAAGCACAGGCCGGGCAAAAGCACTTGCTGGGGAGAATTACTTTGTGCGTGGAAGCTTGTTATATCATCAACCTGAGGGTGATAGTACTGAGCAGCTAGTGGTTCCCTGTAGCTTAAGTCAAGGATCCTGCACTCCTACAGTTGTTCTCCAGAGTAGGGATTCCCCAGGAGATTTTAACTGATCAGGGAACAGTTTTTCTCTCTAACACCCTTAAGCAGGTATATAGACTGCTAGGTATAAAGGGAATTAAGACCACCCCCTACCGCCCCCAGACCGATGGCCTGGTTGAGCGGTACAACTAGACGCTTAAGGGGATGCTGAGGAAGTTTGTGGATGCTAATGGCAAGGACTGGGACCGGTGGCTTCCCTACCTGATGTTTGCCTACCGGGAGGTTCCCCAAGCCTCTACAGGGTTCTCAGCAGGAGGTTTGCTACCTGGGGCATGTGGTCGGGTGTGGGGTGATCCAGCCTCAGAGGGACAAGATTGAGGCCATCCGCAACTGTCCAAAGCCCAAGACACAAAAGGATATCCGGTCCTTCTTGGGGTTAGCTGGGTGGTACCCGCGACATCAGAAAGCCTTCATGGACTTTAAGGAAGCGCTCTGCAGTGGTCCTGTGCTCCAGAGCCCGGACTTTGAAAAGCAATGGACTGTACAGACTGATGCCTCTGGAGTTGGGGTGGGGGCAGTCCTACTTCAGGGGGAGGGAGAGCAGCAGCGGCCGGTGGCCTACATCAGCCGTAAGCTGTTTCCCCGAGAAACACGGTAGGTACTCAGCCATTGAGCTGGAGTGCCTTGCTGTGAAGTGGGCGTTGGACACTTTTTGTAACTACCTTTTGGGTCGGGACTTTGTGCTAGAAACAGACCATAGAGCCTTGAAATGGCTCGATACAATGAAGGACACTAATGCACGCATAACTCGTTGGTTTTTGGCTTTGCAACCTTTTAAGTTTCATTTACAGTATAGGGCGGGTAAGCAAAACATGGTGGCCGATTTCTTGTCTCGCCACCCCAGCGTCAAGCCTTGTGAGGTCGAGGGAAATGTGAAATGGAAGCCCCTCCTTTTCACGTACATAGGACGCTACCCGCAACACGTAAGATGAACAACATGCACACACGCATTCACACATCTGTTTATGTTGAGAATGACGCACGGTGCCGGCAACCGCGTCTCGTCATGAGACATATTGATCACAAACAACAAAACCTTTCAGTTACTTGCCTGTAAACATCCGCACAATCGGTTAGGTACCAGCCGATATGCTCCATAACCCATTCTCTGCTGTTAACCCATACATTTTGCATTAAGCAAACAGACACTGACAGCCACACCCACTTCCTGGGACCCCAAACATTTTGAACCCCGGGCAACACGAGCACCTGGAAATGCAATCATTGCCTGATTGGGATGCAAGAATATCACTGTTTGTAAGGGGGACGGGGACGTTATTTGCTATTTTTAATTATTATGGTATTTTGCATTTTGCAACATTGAACTTCATCATCAACATTCAAACTGTTAAGACGTTTTATGAAGTCTGTGGTCGAATATGATTTCATTATAAGATAGGGTTAGGGTTAGGGTTATAAATGTATTATGGTACTTGGGGTTGTTGGAGGCATAGAGAGACGGCTTGCTGTGAGGCTGGTATATGTTCGGTGGTTCTCATGTTAATGGAACTTTGCAAGTGAGCAACCCTCTGGTTGATTTTTGGTTTTGATTATCAAAGTATTTTGTTTGGCTTTGCCATTTCACTTTTTCAAGCGTGGAAAATAAATCACAGTTTCTCACCTAACCTATGCTGCTGGCTGAATTTTTGTGGCGTACTCAAGATCTTCATTGCGTCCTAAGCGCTACATCCCGAAGTGGAAGTGAGTCGGGAGGCTCATTGTGTAGTCTGTATAGACTGAAAATACAAAACTGAAGTTAAGGTATGTGTCTTTAGTACATGCTTATTATAGATGTGGTTGAAGAATTTTTTTTTTTTCTTTTGATTATGGTATGAATTATTAAATGGATAGGACTTGCTACAGTAAGCCTAGCACAGTAGTAACACAGTAGTAGCAAATGCATGTGTGTACTAGGCCTGCAGCGGATTCGAATTGTATCCGAATCCGTTTGGTTCGTTTACCACAGTTCGGAGCATTCTGGAGATCCGCGGATTTCGGTTTCATGAAGGCATTGCCTTATGTAGCGTATTTTTCCTACTGTAGCCTACGTCCGATACAAAAGGGTGTTTAGGACCCAGCGGAATGCATTCTCTCCAGTGCTGCCCGAGCCAATGAGACTTTTCCCGCCCCTCCCTTCATCCTGTCAGCGTTCAAAACAAACTGGGCTTTTCAAGCGCACGATTCCTAAATTTAAAGAAATTAATTGATACAATTATATTCTAAATATACGGGAGATAAATACAAACGGGTGATAAGCGGGATAACGGCCTTCGAGGTCGACCGGTTCGATGGAAATAATGGACAGGTAGAGGCAACTCTGGCTTCATGCTGCGCTCGTCGCCAGAGTTCTAAGCCTCGTCGGCCGTTATCCCTTACATGTTACACTCAGTGCACCATGTTTTCAAATGCATTTAGGGGAACATTTATTGCACAAAAAAGCCTTGCAAGTTGTCTGATTGCAGTCAATTAACACATTGCAAATAGCCTGTGGGTCTCATTCATTTTTGTGTTTCTCCCCCAAACCCTCCGTCAAAAAAAGTCTGCCTATTTACTATCACGGACATGATCCTAATCCGAACCGTATCCGAAACCGAGGCCCAAAACGGTTATCTGAACCGAACCGTGGACACACTGATCCGTTTCACCCCTAGTGTGTACACATGCGCACTCGCGCTTCGTGTGTCCCTTATTTACATTTCTGATTGTTGGCAACCCTATACAGGTTGCGGGCGGCAGTAGCTCAGGAGGTAGAGCGGGTTGGCTGGTAACCTGAAGGTTGTTGGTTCGATCCCCGGCTCCTCCTAGCTGAGTGTCGAGGTGTCCTTGAGCAAGGCACCTAACCCTGACTGTTAGCTCCCGACGCGCTGGCTGTCGCCTTGCATGGCTGACTCCGCCGTCGGTGTGTGAATGTGTGTGTGAATGGTGAATGTGAGGCAATATTGTAAAGCACTTTGGGTGGCCAATGGTTAGATAAAGCGCTATATAAATGCAGTCCATTTACATTTACAGGGCTCACCATGCACGGTTGCGCAAACACATTTGTTCAACAGACTATCAAACCACATTACAAAGACGAAGTTCACCAAAGGGTAGGCTACTTACAATTTCATCAGCAACAAAGCCAAGTCGGCGTCCGTTTTGCAGTCATCGGATTCCCTTACTTGACGCCATTCCGCAAAAGCTTGCCCTAGGTTCACTCGTGTCTGGTCTCTTCTCTGGTCCAACTTTTTCTTATTCTCCTTCTGTTCCACCGACAGTCGCCTCTTGGGTCCCTTATCGGTCGATGGATCCATGATGATTGTAACAATTGCCTCGCAACTGGCTGTTTATATACAGCCGGTGCCATGTTTGGGGGTGTGTCTGTGCCGTAAAGCATTTTCGAAACTACAATCTGACTTCATTTTCGAGGCGCGATTGGATACTTCCGCTGCGTCACATCCGGATTGTGTCGGTCCGAACAGAGCAAGTTGCATGTTCGCTTTTTCCTTGGAGAAGCGACTTGGGGCAATGACACACCCACCAAACGACCCAGAAATCAGAATAATAATAATAATTAATGTAATTTTGGCTAAAAAAGTTGCATAGTGGACCTTTAAGACTGTGCCTGAAAGGCCCACCCAGTTTTCTATCCTGTCCAGAAGTATTGTATGGTCTTCAGTGTGGAATGCAGCACTGAGGTCAAGTAGCATTAGTATTGAGGTTTTGCCAGAGTCTGTGTTAAGACGGATGTCGTTTACAACTTTAATAAGGGCGGTCTCTGTGCTGTGCAGGGGTTGAAATCCTGATTGGAAGGTGTCATAGCAACCACTTGATTCCAGGAAGTGATTAAGTTGCAGGAGGACCACTTTCTCAATGATTTTACTTATGAAGGGTAGATTTGATATTGGTCTGTAGTTGTTAATAATAGAGGCATCTAGGCTGCGCTTTTTTAAAAGGGGTTTAATAACTGCAGTTTTCAAAGCTTTTGGAAATTGCCTGACTGGAGAGAGTTGTTAACTATCTGCAATATGTCTACTACTAGGCAGTCGAAAACATTCTTAACAAGATAAATTGAACCTCCCAAGTCCTCATTGATACCGTTTTTAGAGTTTTTTTTGTTGTATACTTTATGTTATACTCCCATCAAGTTCACCAAGTGGCACGATTATATCATTATTGTCGTTGATGACAGAAGATGCATCTTCCTCAAAATGTATGTATTTTAGATTTGGGCCGTAAAATAAAATACATTTGTTAGCTATCAAGGCTTGACAACATTTACATTTACATTTAGGGCATTTAGCAGACGCTTTTGTCCAAAGCGACTTACAATAAGTACATTTGTCGTAAGAAGTGCATAGAACCAAGTGCAAGTACAACAATCGCTAGGCCAACCGATTCCCCGTGTTACAGCAATGATAGCAGCTACTGCAGTTGCTACACAAAGTACTATAATACAATGCAACACAATACAATACAATGTTGCTACACAGTTAAAGGGACTCTCACCTTTGTTGCATTTTCACACTTTTTTTGGATAAGGTTAAATTGGTATTAATAAGGTAATGACACTCTAAAATGCATGACAGACCCACCAGGAGTAAAAACAAACAATTATTTCACTCTCATAATATTTAGTGAAAACTTCAACCAATAAAATTCTTCGGACCGAAGGACCTTATTGGCCGACAGACATGTCTGTTTGCTGCATGGACATATAAGGTTTTCCGTCTGCTTCTTGTGGCGCATTCGGGCCCGCGTCATCAAGGCGCGTACTCAACTAGAGGGTTTGTTTTGATTCCACCGCAGACAGTAGCGAGTAGCGACCGTAGCGACTGACGATGGCAGATCAAAGTGGTCCACGGCGTACTGAAACTGCACCATTCAGTCCGATTAGGGGACTCATCTCGGACTCAGACTCACAGAGTTACCCTCCTCTGGAGCCTCAGGAAGACCTCCAGACTGTTGGCCACCAACTGCACCATTCAGTCCGATTAGGGGACTCATCTCGGACTCGGACTCACAGAGTTACCCTCCTCTGGAGCCTCAGGAAGACCTCCAGACTGTTGGCCACCAACTGCACCATTCAGTCCGACAAGGGGACCCGATTCGGCCTCAGAAGCCAAGTGGTCCCGCTCCCCTGGATGATTCTCAGGACCTCCAGACCGTTGGCAACCAACCGCACCACTCAGTCCGATTAGGGGACCCGTTTCGGACTCAGACGCAAAGTTGTCCCGCTACTCTGGAGCTCCAGGAAGACCTCCAGACCGTTGGCACCCAACCGCACCACTCAGTCCGATTACGGGACCCATTTCGGACTCAGACGCGACGTTGTCCCGCTACTCTGGAGCTCCAGGAAGACCTCCAGACCGTTGGCACCCGACCGCACCACTCAGTCCGATTACGGGACCCATTTCGGACTCAGACGCGACGTTGTCCCGCTACTCTGGAGCTCCAGGAAGACCTCCAGACCGTTGGCACCCGACCGCACCACTCAGTCCGATTACGGGACCCATTTCGGACTCAGACGCGACGTTGTCCCGCTACTCTGGAGCTCCAGGAAGACCTCCAGACCGTTGGCAACCATCCGCCACACTCAGTCCGATTACGGGACCCATTTCGGACTCAGACGCGACGTTGTCCCGCTAATCTGGAGCTCCAGGAAGACCTCCAGACCGTTGGCAAACAACCGCACCATTCAGTCCGATTAGGGGACCCATTTCGGCCTCAGACGCTACGTTGTCCCGCTACTCTGTTTGTAATGCTCATACACCTTTCTTATACTCAGTGGGACCACTGTCCTTCAACATGGGGCCTCAAAACGGTATCACACAAAGCCCATAAAATTACAGTGAGCCACCTGCTAAATTTCTTGTTTACTAGACCCCTGGTAGATATTATGACCCCTGGGAGTCTAAACACAACCCATGGGAGTCTAAACACAACCCATGGGAGTCTAGAACTTTTGTACGCTAAGTTTTGTACTCTTAGGGGGTGGGGCATTGGAGGAAGGCGGGATGATTTGAATGTGCTGTAATTCTCAAATGCAACAAAGGTGAGAGTCCCTTTAAGTACTATAATACAATACAATGTACATTGGTGGCCAGAAGTGGGAGGGTGGCTATGCAGAGTCGAGGTGGACTCTGAACAGGTGAGTCTTGAGCCTTTTTCGGGAGATAGTGACAACAAACAGCACAATGCCAAAGTAAACACCAACGGAAGTAGGTCATCCATAATAGTCTGAATGAATCAATCACAAATTGTAGGTGATGGGATTATTTCTGTCAAACCACTAGAGCACTCTGTTAAAAACAATTAGTCTGATTTCTCCAGATTTGATTAACACTCATCTCATCTTTGCACTCTCTGGGCCCGAAGAGCAACCAGCACTGCCCTAATTAAAACATATACCCTGAGTCTTCTCCAAGCACGCTAATTAAAACATATAGCATCCTCCATCTTCAGAAATAAATTAATTATATTGTCTGATAAACTATCACTGAATGGCTGCCTAATTAAAATATACTGCCTTCAGTTGTCATTGCCTGCTAATTATAACATCTACCTCTCGATTCATATCTTGGTAATCTTAAACTGCCCTGGTGTCTCTTAAATCCCACGGCGTTTGGCGTGCATGTGTGTGCGTGCGTGTGTGTATGCGGTGTCCTGCTGTGGGTGTGTGTGTGGGGTGGACTCAGGGGGGGAGCAGGGGGGGGGCGACCGCCCCCCCCCTAATCATGCAAAACATGATTAGGTGCCCTCTAGGGTGCTCCTTCATACAATAAATTATGATGATGTGCCCTCTAGAACAAGAAAATTCAATGATGTGCCTTAATGAGGGCCCTTATAGTACCCTTCTGGTGCCCTTTTAGTGCCCCCTTTAGAAGGGCACTATCAGGGTTCTAGAAGGGCACTAGAAGGGCACTAGAAGGGCACTAGAAGGACCAGACGGGCAGAAGGGCACTATCAGGGTACTAGAAGGGCACCAGATGGGCAGAAGGGCACTTGAAGGACCAGACGGGCAGAAGGGGACTATCAGGGGATTAGAAGTACCAGACGGTCAGAAGGGGACTATCAGGGCACTAGAAGGGCACCAGACGGGCAGTAGGGCACTATCAGAGTACTAAAGGGGGCACTAAAAGGGCACCAGAAGGGGACTATAAGGGCACTCATTAAGGCACGTCATTGAATTTTCTTGTTCTAGAGGGCACATCATCATAATGTATTGTATGAATGAGCACCCTTCGCCCCCCCCTGAGTCCACCCCACACACACACACACCCACAGCAGGACACCGCATACACACACGCACGCACACACATGCACGCCAAACGCCGTGGGATTTAAGAGACACCAGGGCTGACTGCTACGATGGAGAAATAAGCTATTGAGACGTGATATCCACTGAAAGAAAGGCTATGACAGCTCCAGCACATGGTCAACGGGAAAGCAACTAAGGAAAGCTATTGGAGACATTTAACTTGAAGATATATCTCCATTGGAGAAAACAGAAAGAGGCAATAGCAAGACAAAGAATCGTTGACTCTCTCTCTCTCTCTCTCTCTCTCTCTCTCTCTCTCTCTCTCTCTCTCTCTCTCTCTCTCTCTCTGACAGGAACAGAGGATAAATAACCTGGTCTTTAATGAGCAGCGTGTCACAGTGCAACAGAGAGGAAATAGCAATCTCTCACTTCACTTTTTGTTCATCATTCTGTCTTTCTTTCTCCATCCCTTTCTGTCTCTCTCTTTTCTCTCTTTGGCTAAAGAACACATCACAACCTAGACCCACCCGCCAGACCCTGGTGCTTTACAGAGAAGTGATTTCAACTTTTAAACAGTTTCTGAGTGACTCTTGTATATTCTGTAATTGTTATTCATAGATCTGTCAGGGATGGGTGCGGGAGGAAGATCTCTGAAAAGATATTTGCGCCCCCAGAATAAGTTGAAATTGTCAATAAAGTCCCTTCCTCTTTCATTGCAGACTCTGGAAAGCCATGTATTCAGTGCAAGTAGACGACTGAATCTGTTTATTCCCCTGTCAACTGTTGGTATGGGTCCACTGATGGAAGACTTGATGTGTATTTTGTCCAGTGTATCCAATAGATCAGTGTAATCCCTCTTCAGAAGTTCTGACTGTTCTCTTTGAATATCATTAAATCCTGCATGCACAATAATCTGTGAGATTTTGGGGTTTTCCAATATGATTTTGGCTAGTTTATGGTTGATATCACTAACCATTCCATATGGGAAGATGCATGTTTTGATCTTCTTACCGGTTATATCCTTGATAGTTGAGTCTCCTATAATCAGAGTGTCTGGTTCATCTGCTTTCTCTGAGATGGGCCCTTGTTGGACGGTGGCAGACACACGCATGGCGACTGGTTGTTCCGTCTCTGTCCGCACTGTCCGTCCGGACGCATCTCGGGGCTCAGGGGTGCATCGGTGGCAGGCGCGTTCGTGGACTCTTGAAGTGGCAAGAACCGGTTCTTCAGTGGCAGGGTTGAATTGAATGACGGGCTAATCCGGCTGATAACTTTAGCTTTGGGTAGCTTAGCATTTGGTGTTGAGTGAACTTGTTGATTCACTTTGGTATGTTGCTTTGGCTTAGCGCCGACTCTGTTCCAGTGAGACGCAGCTGGAACTGTCTCTCTCTTGTCCAGCTTCGGGAAGGATACAGTGTAGCTTTGATCATCTTGCTGTATCTGAGTGAGCTCAGCAAACTCACCCATCGGCACTGTATCCTGTGATAGTCCTTTGCATTTTTCTACTGCTGCTAGTCTCGTTTCAATTAAAGCCAATGTCTGTTTCAGTTTGGCGCAGTCTGTGCATTTCCCAGTCTCCGTGCCTGAGATATCCGAATACAGAGGCATGTTGGCGATAGGAAAGTCCAAGGCTTTTTCTGCGGTCTGATCCGGGAGTAAAAAGTGCCAAAATGTATTGTTGAATCGAGCGATTGAGGACGACGGAAACAAACTATATACTGTTAGGTAAATAAAATAAGATAAAGTAGATCTGAACGATGAATTAAGTAGTTCTTTCCAATGCCCAGCGGAGCTTCGGGAAACATGACCTCTCTCCTTCCTCTCTCTCCTCCTCGTCTAGTGTGAAAAGGTATGTTTTGGGGGCAGATTTGAAAGAAGAGAGGGTTGGAGAGACTTTGATGTGGGAGGGGAGTGAATTCCAAAGGGTGGGGGCAGCAACTGAGAAGGCCCGATCACCCCAAGTCCGTCGCTCAGTCCGTGGAACTTGTAGCAGGTTGGCAGAATTGGACCTGAGGAATCGGGAGGGGGCGTGGTGATGGAGGAGGTCGGCAAGGTAGGGGGGGGCTAGGCTGTTGAGGGCCTTGTAGGTGATGAGTAAGATTTTGTAGTTGATTCTGTGTTTAATTGGAAGCCAATGGAGTTCACGGAGGACAGGTGTGATGTGTTCTCTGGAGCGGGTACCAGTGAGGAGGCGTGCAGCTGAGTTCTGGACATATTGAAGTTTTTTGAGGACTTTGTTGGTGGTGCCGTAGAGAAGACCATTGCAGTAGTCAAGCCTGGATGAAATGAAAGCGTGGATGAGTGTCGCAGCAGCGGTAGTTGACAGGTTGGGGCGGAGGCGGGCGATGTTTCGGAGGTGGAAAAAGGCAGTTTTGGTAATATGGTTAACATGGGGGAGGAAGGAGAGAGTGGGGTCCAGGATAACTCCAGGTTACGGATTTTGGTGGAGGGGGTGATGGTGGAGCCGTCAATGTTGAGGGTGAAGTTCAGAGTGGAGTGATTGAGGTCGTCAGGACCAATGATGAGGATTTCGGATTTGTTGGAGTTGAGTTTGAGAAAGCTGTTTTGCATCCAGGTCTTGATGTCAGTCAAACAGTTGGAGAGGGTTGAGAGGGTGGAAGGACTGATGGTTTTGGAGGGGAGGTAAAGCTGTGTGTCATCGGCGTAACAATGGAACTGGATAATTCTATAATATACAATTATATTATATTATATACTATTATATATAGAGATCCGAGACTCGCAAACGGCAACAATCACTTACTCCTCCATGCTGCAGTTCCCCCCGGACTGCACTGCACTGAGTTTGACGGTTGAACGCTGATTGGCTGTTACATTACTCATGTGACTCAGTGGCCACGCTGTTGAACGCTGATTGGCTGTCATCACGCGAAATTCGGGTCAAAGTTGAAATATTTCAACTCGAGCGAATTTGTCGCGCCACAAATCCTCGTGAACGCGCTCGCCTGTGCACGGCGAAAGTGTGGTGCGACAAATCAAACTTGTTGCCGGTTTTCTCTTGCGAAAAATTCGCCTGATACGCGTCTATACGTTCACTTTGTATGGGATCCTGTCGCCCCATAGCGTTTGGTGTGAACACACAGTGAACGCACTGGAGAAGTTTCAAGACAGCCAAAATTGACATTATTATTTAGAAAATAGCCGGTCCTTTTGCTTCCTGTAAAAAGCATGTTTGTGACACTGAATAACGATATGGATACATAATCTAGCCTGCATGTGGAGGGCCACATAAGGTAAGAAATTGGTTTACGTAAACTTTGCTGCTGGTACTGTTTGCTTGTGATGACCTGGCCAAAGGTTACCCACGGTCCTAAGCGATTGTGATCTGATTCTGGTTAGTACTCCAGCTAGTATGCATTGTATATATAAATTGCAGCTATTAGCAGCTACACAAGGTGCGATTGCTATGCCAATGTGGTTATAGTTGTTTTGTCTGATTGAGACATGTGACGACTTGGAGCCTGGTAGACATATCCTGACATAAATATGTTCTTGCATAACCTGTGTGATTATCCTAAACTGTAGAGGATTTTATTTGCGTGCAATTTTCTTATGATGTTGTAACGAATGAAGTCTACAGTCTACATACATGGTCCTTAGCAAGTGTTTACTGGTGGTCAGGATTTGTCAGATGCAATTGTCCTCTGGGCGCTTGTTTTTTTTTCTTTTTTTAATGCAGCATAACATATGCTACCAGCAGCCCTTGCTCGTCTTCAAAAGGCTGATGCTCAGTACCTTGTTTCATTTCGTACCCCCTTTACAGTCTGGCATTGTTTGTCTGGTAAACTTTGTTGATGTCAAGATTAGTGTTAAATTGCCAACACGGTTCTTTGTCCTGTGTGTATTAGTATTACATATCCCGAGCCAATACCCTGGTGTTTCCAACGCCGTTTTGCAAAACAAGCCAAAACACAAACTGTGGTTTTCAACTTTATTGTTCGAATAGGATTTTCAACACCTGACAATACACTGTAGAGCATATTGTAATTAGGGATGGGAATCGAGAACTGGTTCTTGTTCAGAACCGGTTCCGAGTCAACCGATTCCTTGGAATCGTTAGCAAGCCTGCTTAACGATTCCGCTTATCGGTTCCGGTCGCGGCAAATGCGTCGTGACGTCACACACACGCTGCTTTGATTTGGTTCAGAACGCAGCAAACATGTCGCCGCCGAGGAAGAATCGCATTGTGCGTTCACACCAAACGCGACGGGGCGACAAGATCCCATACAAAGTGAACAGTAGAGACGCGTATAAGGGCGAGTTTTTCGCGGGAGAAAACCGATGACAAGTTTTTGTCGTGATGACAGCCAATCAGCGTTCAACAGCATGATAACTGAGTGACATGTGTAACGTAACAGCCAATCCGCGTTCAGCCGTCAAACTCAGTGCAGTGTAGTCCGGGTGAACCGCGGAATGGAGGAGAAAGTGATTGTTGCAGTTTGCGACTCCCGGAGCTCTATATATAATAGTATATAATATATTATATACTATATGATAATTGTATATATAATATCACGGCCAACAGCTCTGTCGCCTCCGGATGGCCGTAGCGTGGGGAGCTCTCATAGGGATTGGGCTTCTCGGGGTTTGTTTACCGGCATTGCTATGGTTTCCGGTCTTGTGTGTTCCAACGGTTTATTAGGTAGGCCCATCTAATAAATCTCTGTCTAATCAATGCTTCATTTTGTTTATGTCAGTTTAATTTTGTTACAAGTTGAATGCAAATGAGCACTGTTAGAATTCCAAAAGGCACAAGCTCTTACTTGGCTGTTTTCAGTCTGTGTTTTTAGTTGTATGGCACATAATGATGGCATTTGGGCTAAAAAAAGCGAAACATATATCTTTTCGTCTAGACCAATTGATTTAAAAATGTACAATTTCCTAATACTAGAAGCACTTCTGATCAGATATTAAAGAGATGTAATGCAAACAAACACATTTATACTTATTTTCTCACCCAATGAGAATCGATAAGAGAATCGATAAGGAATCGGATCGATAAGCAGAATCGGAATCGGAATCGTGAAATTCTTATCAATTCCCATCCCTAATTGTAATGCAGCGTTGAATGGATGAATAGCTTAAATAAGGGTACCCAGCACTTTTCAAACCACACTCAAGCTTATGGTTATTTTCCCCACCACTTCTAAAAACCAAACTGACACCCTTGGGCATTTTAACAAGAATTTATATTGATGTAACGAGAAAGGATGTAAAGATAACACCAAGAAAATAAAGGCTTCATGGTTACAATAATTTCAATATAATTAACTTGTAATGCGTGTTACCAGACTACGTGGCGATTTAGTTGTGGGCCAGTAGAGACTGAATTTTAACCTAATTCGGCCTTGAACCTCATACATATATCTAAAGTCTATCTCTGTATACGTGTCAATTGTGTGATATGCTGTATATAAAGCCTAGTTTTTATATTATAAATATTTTTATATTGTCTGGGTATAACTGACAAAATTAATGTTAGTTTGTTACAACTCTCTTCGTTGATTGGATTGGTGGAAGTGGATTGTCAATGGTCTGATAAAGATCTTGTTATAACGATACTAGCTACATGGTCTACCTCTAATATTGTAACTAAATAATTGTATATTTACTAGTGCTGTCAAGCGATTAAAATATTTTATCGCGATTAATCGCATTAATGTCATAGTTAACTCACGATTAATCGCGAGTAATCGCAATTATTTTTTCTATGCTAAATATCCCTTGATTTCTTTGTCCCAGTAATTGTTCTCATTTTAATGCTCTTGTTAACATGGAGAAGTGCATCAGCTTGCCTTGTGCAACTGTTTTATTTATTGATAACAACATATACATATACTGATCGAACTGATCGAAACAGGACGATACAAAAAAAAGCCTATGGTGCAATTAAGCGATGAATATACAAATATACTGCCTTGAACATAGCAGTCAGGCTACTGCTTCTTTGTTTTGAGCCAAAGAAAAAAATAAATAATAATCACGCGATAAAAAAATTAACGGCGTTAAAATTGGTGTGCGTTAAAGCCGTTAACGCGTTTAACTGACAGCACTAATATTTATGTATAATGTTTATATATTTTTATTTAATTAATTCAATATTAAATCAATGCATTTCAATCTGGAGATTATTTTCGACTTCAGAAGGGGGGGCTGGGTTGCACAGAATTCGTCAAAACAATCTGATTTATCCGATTCTTTCAGCAAACCCCCTCAAAAACTGAAACTAACCATGTCCCTTGAACCAAGTCTCACACCAGACTGTAGTTAAACCTTTTTTGGCCTATTATTTTCAATGGGCCTGCGTCCAAGTCACATGACTGTCATGGATGCTATGGTGGTTACCACCATTTTCCACACTGTAGAATTGTACTTAATAAGTTACTTTTGTAATCAACGTTACTCATTTTCTTTTTAATCGCTGTCTGGTGGCTAGTTACGTCACTCTGAGAGATGCGTACGGACATATTTGGTAGTGACAAAGCCTATAACCTATTCATTTACATTTAGGGAATTTAGCAGACGCTTTTATCCAAAGCGACTTCCAAATGATTGGGGGTCTGATGTATTTGTAATGTCTCAGAAGATTTCCCTTGCAGAAGCACCTTAATTATTCAGATAATGTTTTATTATTTTTACTTTTGTTTAACGAAAGCGTGTGAAAAGCCGCATTCAAAACCTACTTGAGGTGAAATGCTCGTTCTCTGATTTGGCCAAACTTAAATGATCAAGCAGCAAGATACCCAATCGGTCTTAACATGAGGGTTTTATAACCTGCTGATCCCCAGCAGTTTGACAGAATGTTGATATAACTTCTGAATATTATTGCTGCAATGTGGCGGCCATGCGACACTGAATGTGGCAGTAGAGAGGATCTCCCATTCTTCTGATGTGATGCTGAGCCCGAGAGTATCAGCGGGAGGAGGGAAGATGAAGGGAGGAGAATATCAAGAGTTAGAGAGAGAGAGGAATAACCTTCTCAGATTAATCCCCCACACCATTCCATTTAGCATCAACCGGTCTCACTCAATGTATTTTTAATGAACTGATCTTTCATTGCAAATCGATTGTAATTTAGTTTTTTATGAATCCTCTTTGCTTGTTAGCCAATGCGCTAAAGATGACAGCTGCCAAGAAATGCCTTTTTGGGGGGGGGGGGGGGGGGGGGTATTTGTGTGTGGACTTTTGATTGTGTGTGTGCTTCTGTGCGTTTGTTTGTTTGCATATGTGTGTCCGGCTTCACGGGAGAGAGAGTGAATGTTTGTGTGTGTAAATGCATGTGTGTGTAGTTCAGCCCATTTCTCTTGCGAAGAAGGGTGCAAGTATGGGTGTGAAAATGGGTAACAAAGAAAGGGGTGAATTCATTATTTGGCCTACTGTTTGGGTCCTAGTGTTTATGTGTGTGTTGAAAATGCAAATACAGTTCCATACCAGTTCCATGTAAGACCAACTTTAACACGAGTTACACTGCATTAGGTACACTCTTCAAAGTCAAATTGATGTGTGGGTCCAGAAGGATTCACTGCCAGACACAACATGAATGACTCCTGATTTTCGAGGGAGGGTATGTATGACCCAGTTGACCCATTTGGTCGGACGAGCTGGCCTGACGAGCTGGCCTGACGAGCTGGCTGTTGCCTTGCATGGTTGACTCTGCCGTCGGTGTGTCAATGTGTGTATTAACTAGGCCTGCAGCGGATTTGAATTGTATCCGAATCCGTTCGGTTCGTTTACCACAGTTCGGAGCATTCTGGAGATCCGCGGATTTCGGTTTCATGAAGGCATTGCCTTATGTAGCGTATTTTGCCTACTGTAGCCTACGTCCGATACAAAAGGGTGTTTAGGACCCAGCGGAATGCATTCTCTCCAGTGCTGCCCGAGCCAATGAGACTTTTCCCGCCCCTCCCTTCAGCCTGTCAGCGTTCAAAACAAACTGGGCTTTTCAAGCGCACGATTCCTAAATTTAAAGAAAGTAATTGATACAATTATATTCTAAATATACGGGAGATAAATACAAACGGGTGATAAGCGGGATAACGGCCTTCGAGGTCGACCGGTTCGATGGAAATAATGGACAGGTAGAGGCAACTCTGGCTTCATGCTGCGCTCGTCGCCAGAGTTCTAAGCCTCGTCGGCCGTTATCCCTTACATGTTACACTCAGTGCACCATGTTTTCAAATGCATTTAGGGGAACATTTATTGCACAAAAAAGCCTTGCAAGTTGTCTGATTGCAGTCAATTAACACATTGCAAATAGCCTGTGGGTCTCATTCATTTTTGTGTTTCTCCCCCAAACCCTCCGTCAAAAAAAAGTCTGCCTATTTACTATCACGGACATGATCCTAATCCGAACCGTATCCGAAACCGAGGCCCAAAACGGTTATCTGAACCGAACCGTGGACACACTGATCCGTTTCACCCCTAGTATTAACCGATGTAAGTTGCTTTGGATAAAAGCGTCTGCTAAATGCCCTAATTGCAATTGGCCTCAGCAGAATTGAGGAGCCCCCCCCCCCCAAAAGGAGGCCCCAAGGTTTTTTTTGTTAATCCTGCAAGCTGCTCAACTTGAGATGTCCCTGCTGCTTACTGACCTTGCTAGAGGGGTGTTTGATTCTGCCATTGATTGAGGTGTCTGCATTATCTCCCTCTATTTGCCGCATGAGTTGAACTGATATGAGGGGTGTTGAAGATCGCAGATGAGCTCTCACCTCTTTGGCATTTCCCTATGAATGGAGAGTACGACTAGTTAGAATGGAAACCATGAGCTGTCAATCAAGTTCCACAAGGAATAGCTCTCCTCTCCTCTGGATAGAGAATCAAACATTCAAACCTCAGGAAATAAAAGTACTAGTGCTGTCAGTTAAACGCGTTATTAATGGCGTTAACGCAAACCAATTTCAACGGCGTACATTTATTTATCGCGCGATTAACGCAAATCTTTTTTCTTTTTTTTGCCTCAAAACAAAGAAGCAGTATCCTGACTGCTATATTCAAGGCAGTATGTTTGTATGTTCATCGTTTAATTGCACTATAGGCATTTTTTTTGTATCGTATTGTTTTGATCAGTATATGCCAATGTTGTTATCAATAAAAAACCATTTGCACAAGGCAAACCAATGCACCTCTCCATGTTGATAAGAGCATTAAAATGAGAAATTTATGGGACAAATAAATCAAGGGATATTTAGCATAGAAAAAAGAATCGTGAGATAACTATGACATTAATCGCGAATAAATATTTGAATCGCTTGACAGCACTAAAAAATACTTTACATTGGAGAAATTAATGCAATTGCTCTTTCAGAAAGCAAAATTATCGCCAATAATGACATTTCCTGTGTAGTCACACATTATCGTTTTGGATCATCTGTAAACTTGAGCATTGTAAAATTTGTATTTTGTTTTCTTCTTTTAATGATCACCTTTAAATGTAGGGGGAATCTTCAAATAAGACTTAGAAGAAGGCGTTTGGCTGTCAGTCTGAAGGGATAATTGAATACGTGCAGTTGTCTCCGGAGAGGTCTGTGTGACAAGTTCATTTGCGGCCGTCTAAATGTAACCCCAGGCAAACTGTTAAGAGCAGTTAACACTCCCGAAATTGATTTGACGCTGGAATGCAACGGCAGAATTAAAACTTGATGTATTATTTAGCAGCGGGAAGAGATAACACCAGCCACGGTAAGCTGCAAGGAAATTAGTTATTGACGAAAGGTTGAATCTATCTTTTGGAAGTAGAGATTGATTGTACGCATTCATCAGAGTCCTTTTAGGACTATCCTAATGTCATGTGTACATTATTTCAGTCTCGACCTGGTCAGGCCACTAACACAATCCATCGCTGGATCATATGTGGTCCGGGTCTTTGCCAAAGACACTCTGCCATCACTATACGGAAGTCGCAAAGATCTAATAATTTTTCTAACGGCTTTCAAAATGAATGAAAACAAATTAAGCTTTTAATGAATTCCATCAAACAGTGTCTCTCATTCAAAAATATTTTGTTGAGGCAGAAGTTATGTAATGAAATTGGCATGTACTACAATGATTGTGTGCACACTGTGTGTGTGTGTGTGTGTGTGTGTGTGTGTGTGTGTGTGTGTGTGTGTGTGTGTGTGTGTGTGTGTGTGTGTGTGTGTGTGTGTGTGTGTGTGTGTGTGCAAACACGTGTGCGTGCGTATACAAAACTGAGAGCTTGAACCAAAGTTGAAGGCAAAGTACATACAGTCTATATATATATATATATATATATATATATATATATATATATATATATAGACTGTATCAATTTGCTATATATTTATACATATGTATCATACATTTAAAATAATCTCTGGTATACTTTATACTACATTTTTTGTCACATCCTCTTCCCTGAGCTTGGTCTCTCTGGTCCACCTGTCTACCCCTCATCCTCCCCTCCTTGCTTCCAATGTCTGTCATTCCATTATGACAACAGCCCGCCCGACGCCATCAACACTGTGCCCTCCCCCATCGCTGATGCTGGCTTGGCGAGGAACGGCCACCCCCCTCCTCTGCATTCCCCCATCGATGATGACCTCCAGCCTCATCTCTCCCATAGCCACAACAACAACTCCAGCTCCGATGTCTCCCTTTGCGATTTTCCAGCCGAATTTAAGAAACTGGAACATGCTGGCATCAAACTTGCATCTGTGTCAATGATAGCATCGCCACGTCATGGCCGCAGGCTGCTAACACTGCTAACACCCAGGAGGATGGCGCCCCACCCCCGCCCCCGTGCTGATAGTAGTCCTGAGTATTACTGAGACAAAAAAGGGTTCAGCCGTAGACACAGTATAAAGGAAGTTTCTCATAATCTGCTGAACCCAAGGTTGCCTACGTCAAAGCAGGGCAACTTTCGCTTAACCACTAAGAGAGTAAACAAAGGGAAACTTAGACACACTGCTAACCTCACAAATCTCATATCTATTGCCTCCAAACCAAAAACAACCTTAAAGCCTATCAACAGCACCATCAGGATGGCTCTACTTAATGTGAGGTCTCTTAATAACAAATCATTTTTAGTTAATGATTTTATTAACACTTCCAAACTGGATTTTATGTTTTTAACTGAAACATGGCTGGAACAAAATAACAGTGCAACCGTTCTGATAGAGACAGTTCCTCCCGACTATAACTTTTTTGATGCATGTAGATCTGGAAAAAGAGGTGGAGGGGTTGCTGCTATATTTAAAAATGTATTTCAGGGGAAACAGATGTTATTTGGTGATTTTCCATTGTTCGAATACCTTAGTGCTGTATTGAAATGCTCCCCCAGAGTTATCCTATTAATTATTTACAGGCCGCCCACATATTCTGCAAATTTTTTCGATGAATTCACAGAATTATTGTCTAGCATCTCCACAGAATTTGACTGTCTAGTTATAACTGGTGACTTCAATTTTCATACTGATGATTTGAATCACAAGTGTGCAAAAAAACTTTTTACCATTTTGGACACATTTGAACTGTCTCAACATGTGAAAGAGGCTACTCATTGTAAGGGGCACACTCTAGACCTGGTTATCACAAAGGACCTCAATGTTTCTGATCTCTCTGTGACTGATCCTTCCTTGTCTGACCACTTTTGTGTTTTCTTTAACATATCTTTTATTCCCGACATACAGACAAAATCAAACACTGTCAAAAAACGGTAGATCAATGAAGATTCTAATGTACTTTTTAAAAAGACCATCTCCTTGCTACCACCTCTAAACCCATGTTCTGCTGATGATCTTGTAGAAAACTTTAATTTGAAAATTTTGAAAATCATAGATGTCATTGCACCTTATAAGGTTAAAACGATTTCTGGAAAGCAAAAGGCACCCTGGAGAAAAGCTGCTTCTGTAACAGCACAGAAAAAGGAATGCAGGAAGGTTGAACGCATCTGGCGTAAAACAAAACTTCATATTCACCATGATATCTATAAAGAGAGCCTCCGTGCCTACAATTTAGACTTAAAAAATGCTAGAGAAACATTTTTCTCCAATATCATTAAAACCAACACTAATAATGCAAAAACCCTATTTGTTTTATATTTTATATTTGAAATGCAATGAGTTTGCAGCTTTTTATATTGATAAAATTGAAGGTATCAGACGCGCCATCAATATCTCCACATCAAACAAAAATGTTGGACTACCACCCTGTTCAGGCAAAAATTACTTGGCAAGGATGGCATGCTTTAATGTTATAGACTCTCAAAATCTTGTGGAAACTGTGACACAACTAAAGCCATCCACCTGTTGCCTTGATACTATACCTACCAACCTCTTTAAGAATGTTTTCGACTGCCTAGCAGTAGACATATTGCAGATAGTTAACAACTCTCTCCAGTCAGGCAAGTTCCCAAAAGCTTTGAAAACTGCAGTTATTAAACCCCTTTTAAAAAAGCGGAGCCTAGATGCCTCTATTATTAACAACTACAGACCAATATCAAATCTACCCTTCATAAGTAAAATCATTGAGAAAGTTGTCCTCCAGCAACTAAATCACTTCCTGGCATCAACTGGTTGCTATGACACCTTCCAATCAGGATTTTGACCCCTGCACAGCACTGAGACCGCCCTTATTAAAGTTGTAAACGACATCCGTCTTAACACAGACTCTGGCAAAACCTCAATACTAATGCTACTTGACCTCAGTGCTGCATTCGACACTGTAGACCATACATTACTTCTGGAAAGGTTAGAAAACTGGGTGGGGCTTTCAGGCACTGTCTTCAATTGGTTCAGGTCCTACCTACAAAATAGGAACTACTTTGTTTCCATTGGCGACTTTGTATCAGAATCAACCAACGTGACATGTGGAGTCCCACAAGGTTCGATCTTAGGACCCTCTTTATTCAACATCTACATGCTCCCACTAGGGCAAATCATGCAAAATAACAATATTGACCATCATTGCTATGCTGATGACACGCAAATCTATGTATCACTATCATCAAATGACTATCGGCCCATAGATCTGCTGTGCCAGTGCATTGAGCAAGTGAAGGAATGGATGTGCCGAAATTTCCTTCAACTAAATGAGGACAAAACAGAGATAATTGTATTTGGTTCTAAAACGGAAAGGCTTAAAGTAACCCAACACCTTCACTCTCTGTCCCTGAAAACCTCAATCAAAGCCAGAAATCTAGGGGTTATCATGGATTCAGATTTACATTTTGACAGTCACATCAAATCAGTTACAAAATCGGCATATTATCACCTTAAAAATGTAGCAAGACTTAGAGGGCTCATGTCGACCGAAGACTTACAAAAACTTGTACATGCCTTTATCACTAGTAAGCTTGATTACTGCAATGGTCTCCTCACAGGTCTCCCAAAACAAACTCTGAGGAAGCTTCAGCTTGTTCAGAATGCTGCTGCTAGAGTTCTAACAAAGACCAAAAAATTTGATCATATTACACCAATTCTGAAATCGTTACATTGGCTTCCTGTAGGTCAGAGAATTGATTTTAAAATCATGTTGCTAACCTATAAATCCCTACATGGTTTAGGCCCAAAATATTTAACTGATATGCTTCCACTACATCAGCCTTCTAGACCACTAAGATCCTCTGAGACCAATCTGTTAATTATCCCCAGAGTAAACACAAAACATGGGAAAGCAGGATTTAGTTACTATGCAACAAATAGCTGGAATAAACTCCCAGTTCCCCACCTAACTCCCACCTTATTCTTCATGTTTAACCTCTGTTTTTATTTTATTCCTAGTCTTACATAGTTTTGATAGGGCAATATGTAAAGCCAGGGCCGGCGCTGGACGTTTCGGAGCCCTAGGCGACTCGAAATCAACTTGCGCCCTGGACAGGTCTTGCGAGCGGGGGGGGGGGGGTGCTACGCTGACGGTTTCGGGCCGCCCTGACAATTGCTCACGCACCCCCTCGCTTCTCCGTTCGCGTCGTATATTTTAATTGATATATTTTTTAATTAAGGGCGCCACCAGAGGGCGCCCCCAACGCATTTGTCGCCCTAGGCGGTCGCCTAGCTCGCCTATGCCGATCGCCGGCCCTGTGTAAAGCGTCTTAGAGTACCATATTAAGCGCTATATAAATTTCATTTATTATTATTATTATTATTATATATAATATCACGGCCGAAAGCTCAGTGCGTCTCCGGATGGCCGTAGCGCGGGGACATCTCATAGGGATTGGGCTTCTCGGGGTTTGTTTACCGGCGTTGCTATGGGTTCCGGTCTTGTGTGTTCCAACGGTTTATTAGGTAGGCCTATCTAATAAATGATGTCTTCGTGCGCGCCTTTCGGTTGAGTGTGTGGGGATTTTTTCAGTCGCAATTGGTTTGCACATTTTTAAAAGTGGTGGGGACAAAATTTGTATTTTAAATAGTGGGGGGGACATGTCCCCCCCCATCCCCCCCGAAATCGACGCCTATGCTCTGATGGCTATAAATGTTCGGAGTGCATTCAGGAAGGCGTCTGTGGTTAAATCATCAAGTGTTTCGATGTGTACTGCTCTTGAGCATAAGCAGATAAACAACAATCCATATAGTTTCATTTCATTTCTTCCTTCCTTAACACTGAAGGGGCCAAAACAGTTGATGCCACAGTACGTAAAGGGAGGGGATGTCTTCCGATAAATCTGCCATTTGTTGAACTTTTGTAGCTCTTCTGTACCTTCTACATTTTACACACTTGAAGTTGTGAGATGAGACTACATTTCCACATCCTAAAATCCATACTCCGTTGACACGCAACTCATTCATAGTCACGCCTCTTCCTTGGTGCTGTACACGCTCATGATGATGTTTGACTATCATAGATGAAATGTGAGACTTCTTCGGAAGTATGGCGGGATGCTTTACGTCATAGTGCCAGGCTGATCTGGTTAGCCTTCCTCCCACCCTGAGTACACTGTTTTTATCCAAAAAGGCATTCAAATGGTGCAACTTGTTTTGCTTGTTCAGGGAGTTGGATTTTTGTTGCTGAATTTTCTGGATGTCTTGAGCGAAAGCTTCTTCTTGCACCAGCTTGATAATAAAGATTAAAGCTTCTCTTCTATCTTTAAGGCAAGTCGCTTTGTTCGTTCGTGGCTGAAGTTTCTTGAATTCTCTGAAGAATCGCTTGAGCCTGGCTACAGCTCTCACTGCTCTGGACCAGTCGGAAAACTTACTGAGGTGGTTCAAAACTGAATCGAGTTCACTCATCTTGACTCTGTGAACACAAGCTTTACGAATCTCAGGGTCAGTTGTTTCAACTTCTCCCATCCATTTCTTCTTTGCATGGAAGATCCTTCGGCCAGAGAAAGTTGGGTCCTTTCAGCCAGTTAGACACTTTAAGCTGGGCTGCATTTAGGCCTCTTGAGGCATAGTCTGCCGGATTTTCTTCAGAGCTGGCGTGTTGCCATTGCTCAGGTTTTGTACTAGACTTTATTCTTGTAATCCGTTTTGCAACAAATGTACCTGTACTAGGGCTGGGCGATAAACCGATTTTATCGATTAACTCGAGTGTGTAGCTCACGTCGATTTGTTTAAATGAAAATCGGTTTTCTCTTCAACATCCGCCAACGCTTCCCTCTCAACTCCCGTAGTTCGGAATGAGCTCAGCCCTCCCCCCGCACAGAGCGCGCATTTACCAAAGTGATGCACAAACAAACATGGCAGCGAGTTGGGAAGATTATGTTCCTAAGAAAGGCACGGTGTCATCCGTTATTTGGAATTGGTTTGCGTTCGCGAGGTCAGATTTAGAGCAGACAACACCCCGCTGCAAAGTCTGTTCGAAGTCTGTTCGAAGTCTGTTGCTAGCAAAGGCAGCAGTACGACGAATTTACTGCAGCACCTCAGGCAAAAACATCCCGCCGAATGGGAGAAATGTTGCGCGCAGCGGAACGCACAGCTACTAAAATACAGACCACCGTCACACAAACCTTTGGCAACTGCATCCCATATGAAAAGAATTCGGCCCGCTGGAAAGCCATAACTGATGCGATCGCTATGTATATAGCAAAATATATGGTCCCAATGTATACGGTGGAAAAGCCAGGTTTCATAAATATGCAAAAAGTTTTGGACCCCAAGTATGTGCTACCAGGCCGAAATTTTTTCTCTGACGTTGCCTTGCCCCAACTATATAATAGCACGAGACAACGGATCGCAAAGGAGTTGGAAGAGGTGTCCTTTTATTCTGCCACCACAGATTTATGGTCAAGTCGGACGATGCAACCATACATGAGTCTTACTGTGCACTTTATCACTAACGATTGGACTCTGCGAAGCATCTGCCTTCAAACGGCATACTTTCCAGAGGACCACACAGGTGAAATAATAGCCCAGGGGCTAAGAGATGCCCTAAATTCATGGAACCTTGCCGAAGACCGACTAATTTGCATGACAACTGATAGCGGCAGCAACATGATCAAAGCTCTGAAGGACAATGCGTGGCCCAACCTCCAGTGCTTTGGACACAGATTGCACAATGCTATCGGTAAGTCTAAATAATGGCTATGAATCAAGTGATATTTTTTCCATTCTCAAGACAATAAATGCATCCTGTAATTAGTACATTATATCAGGCCAATATTTTTACAAAAAGTGTATTGAAATATTGCAATTCCCTCGGGATCTATCTATCTATCTAAAATACGGCTATGAATCAAGTGATATTTTTTTCTATTCTCAAGACAATTAATGCATCATAATGTAATTAATACATTATATCAAGCCAATATTTTGACCAAATGTGTATTTAAATCTTGAAGTTCGCTCTGTATGTATCTATCTATTTATCTAATAGTGTTATACATTCTGTGTGTGTGTGTGTGTGTGTGTGTGTGTGTGTGTGTGTGTGTGTGTGTGTGTGTGTGTGTGTGTGTGTGTGCGTGTGTGTGTGTGCCCTTTGTGCATGTACATTCATATTTTGCAGTAATTGTAGCATGACAACAAGTTTGTGAATGTAGTGTTAACACTAAAATGTATTTGATTTATGTATTCATTTACTACAGAGAATGGTGTGAAGGACCCACGGATAGTTCGTGCTATCGGGGTATGCAGAAAGGCTGTCTCTGCCTTTTCTTACAGCTGGAAAAAAAGAAGAGACATGACTGAAGTACAGGCAGAGCTTTGTCTACCCACTCATCAGCTGATAACGGAGTCCCCGACCAGATGGGGTTCACGCCAAAGGATGATAGAGAGATTTCTCGAACAAGAGAAGGCTCTAGTCCGTGTCCTGGGTTCGGACAAGAAAAGTCGCCATCTTGTGCCCACTTGGCAAGATCTGGATGTGTTGGAGTCAACAAATAAAGCAGTAAAATCCCTCCAAGAATTCACTGATGCACTCTCCGGGGAGTCTTATGTCAGTGTTTCCTACATTAAACCAGTGCTCCATCTGTTCAAAACCAGTCTCCTACAGCCAGAGGAGGAAGACACAGAGCTCACGAAAACAATAAAAGGAAATATCATGCAGTACCTTGACGAAAAATACAGCGACCCTGTAAAAGATGAAATCTTGGACATGTGCTCACTGGTTGACCCAAGGTTCCGTACAACCTACATTGACCCAGACAATGTGGAACAGGTCAAAAACAGAGCTCTTGCTGAGCTGATGTCTCCTGCCAACAACAGTACACCACAGCAGCCTTGCACAGCTGTACAGGTGCGCCAAGAAGATGCACAGCCTCCACCAAAGGAGAAGATGACTTCTTCAAAAAGAATGCAGTGTCATCTCCCAACCAGTCAGAGGAAGAAAAGATAGAGACTGAGCTGAAATCCTACTTATTGACCCCTGACGTAGACCCAGACACCAATCCTCTTGAGTGGTGGAAGCGCCACCAACCGAATTTTCCTAGACTAAGTGTCCTGGCAAAAAAATACCTCTCAATCCCAGCAACAAGTGCGCCCTCAGAGAGGGTTTTCAGTGTCGGGGGGGCCATTGTTACATGCCACCGGGCATGTCTAAAGCCAGAGGTCGTAGACAGGGTCAGAAAATCGATTTAAATCGGAAATCTGATTTTTGGTGAAGAAATCAAGGATTTTTTTTTTAGGCCATATCGCCCAGCCCTAACCTGTACCACGAAGCTCGATTAGAGGGTTAGCGAGGTATTTTGAGCTGAAAGCCTGGGTTAGCTGTACCACGAAAGTCAATCTCTTTAAGCGTCGCTGTATCACCATGGTGACTTATGCTCGCAACCAAACCTGGTCGGGAGCAGCTTTTCAGCTTAGTCTAGCCGGAGATCAGCTACTTAAATCGGCGTGCGCAGCATCCTAGCCCCTCCTCCGACAATGGCGTCACCATTTTTGGGTGTTACCGTGGACCTCGCGCACGTATCGTACAGGCGTCTCTCCGGAGACAGGGTTTTTCGGGACAGAACTGATCCCTTGGCATTTTCTGACCAAATTATTTATGAGAGATACAGATTCTCATCAGAGGGTATTCGTTATCTGATCGACCTTGTTGGACCTGTGGCAACCCGGTGCTCGGTGGGGCGGGTTCCAGGTACAAATGAGTCGATTAGTCAGGGTTCTAGCCGTGCTTGGCATTTATTCACAGGAAAACCGGGGTATACAGGGTCCATTAACAAGAACGACTTAGGGTCTCCGTGAGCCTCTAATGGGTCGTCGTCTCGTGGGCTTCCTCGCTCTCCATGGTTCCCGGTCCCTTCTGCCTGTCCTCATGGCCCTTTTAACATGGCTCCGGTCCCATCCAGCAGGTGTCCCCCAATCACGCTGATTAGGGAGAGAGAAGTGGTGCTCTCTGTCGCCGGTCGGTGGGTGGCGGCAGTATATGCCGTCCACCACCTCCCCTCGGACCCGCCCGGGCCGAGGTTCATGGGGCGGGATGCCACACTCCTCCACTGCTTGCTCTGGCCTCTGGTCGCCGGGGAACCCGCCCAGGCAGTTGTCCCGTCGGGAAAGGGCGTCGGCGTTGGCGTGTTCCCTGCCCGGTCTGTGGTCCACCCTAAAACCGAAGTCCTGGAGGGCCAGGAACCACCGCGTCACCCGGGCGTTGGTGTCCTTGGCGCCGGCCATCCAGGTCAGAGGCGCGTGGTCGGTGACCAAGGTGAACTCCCTACCTAGGAGATAATAACGCAACTTATCAAGGGTCCACTTTATGGCCAGGGCCTCTTTCTCTAGGGTCGAATAGTTCTTCTCGTTAGGCAGAAGCTTCCGCCTGACGTATGTGATTGGGTGCTCGTCTCCTGCCCGGACTTGGGAGAGGACGCCCCCCAGCCCCACCTCCGAAGCGTCTATATGCACAATAAGGGGGGAAGCAAAAAATCTGGGGTTATGAGCACCGGCTCGGAGCATAGGGCCTCCCGGAGCGTCACGAAGGCCTGGTCGGCTGCCTCGGACCAGGCAATCCGATCGGGCAGGGCCTTCCGGGTCAGGTCATTCAGCGGGCTTGCCAGTGTGGCAAAACCCGGGATAAACCGCTGGTAATAACCGACCAAACCCAGAAACGACTTCACCTGCTTCTTGGTGCGAGGTTGGGGCCAGTCCCGGATGGCGGCCACCTTGCTCTCCTGCGGTCGGACAGTTCCCCGTCCCACCTGGTACCCCAGGTACGCCGTCTCCTCCTTCCCGAGGTGGCACTTGGCCGGGTTGGCCGTGAGGCCCGCCTTCCTCAGCTCCCCCAGCACCGCCCTCAGCTGGCGGAGGTGGACATCCCAGCTGGGGCTGAAGATGATGATGTCGTCGATGTATGCCGCGGCGTAGGCCTGGTGGGGCCTCAGGAGCTGGTCCATCATGCGCTGGAACGTAGCCGGTGCCCCATGGACTCCAAAGGGGAGGACGGTGTACTGGTACAACCCCCCTGGAGTTGAGAACGCCGTTTTCTCCCGGGAAGCCCGGGTCAGCGGTACCTGCCAATACCCCTTGGTCAGGTCCAAGGTCGTGAGGTAGCGGGCCGGTCCCAGGCGTTGGATGAGCTCGTCGACTCGGGGCATCGGGTAAGCGTCAAACTCGCCACGTTTAGCTTCCTAAAGTCATTGCAAAACCGAAAAGACCCATCCGGCTTCGGCACGAGGACCACCGGGCTGGACCAGGCACTGCGCGACTCCTCGATGACCCGGAGCTGTAACATCCGGCGTACCTCGGCCTGGATGGCCTCCCTCCGGGCCTCCGGGATTCTGTAGGGGTGTACTTTCACCTTCACTCCCGGCGCCGTCCGGATATCGTGTTGCGCGATCGTGGTCCTCCCGGGCACCTCCGAGAATACGTCCTGGTGCTGCATGATGATGGTGGCGAGATCCTGCTTCTGGGCCGGGCTGAGGTCCTCTCCAACCGGAACCACTGGGATCTCGCGGCGGGCCGACAACGCCAGGGGAGCCGGGTTCGGGGGTTCTCCTCCTCCTCTCCACTGTTTCAGGATATTAATATGGTACAACTGGGTCGGCTTCCGCCTCCCGGGTTGTCTAACCCGGTAGATGACCTCACCCACCCGTTCTACCACCTCGTAGGGCCCCTGCCATTTGGCGAGGAATTTACACTCCGCCGTGGGCACCAGGACCAGGACCAAGTCGCCGGTTTGGAAGGTCCGCAGCTGGGCTCCCCGGTTGTAAACCCTCGCTTGGGCCTGCTGGGCTTGTCGGAGGTGTCCCCGGACGATAACCCGGGCCATGCGGTCCCTCACCTGTTCGACGTGGTCCAGAGTAGTGCGATGGGGGGACGGCTGGCTCTCCCATGCCTCCTTGGCCAGGTCGAGGAGGCCGCGGGGCCTTCGTCCGTACACAGGTCGAACGGCGAGAACCCGGTGGACGCCTGTGGCACCTCCCGGACGGCAAACAGGACATGCGGCAACAGCTGGTCCCAATTTTTCCCGTCTGCGTCCATGGCCTTCTTTAGCATTTGCTTGAGCGTTTTATTAAAACCCACAATTTTTAATAAAGTCGACGGCAGGGAGTCGATGGTCGGTTATTACCAGCGGTTTATCCCGGGTTTTCCCACGCTGGCAAGCCCGCTGAATGTCCAAAGCTATCCGCTCAAACGGGGTCTCGATGATCGGCATGGGGATGAGGGGGTTGCGGACAGAAGTTCTCGGCGCTACCCTCTGGCACTCGGGACATCCCTGACAGTACCGCTCTACATCCTTCTTCACCCCTGGCCAATAGAACCTCGCTAGGACCCGGTCTCGGGTCTTGTCCATGCCCAGATGGGCTCCCAGGAGGTGGGTGTGGGCCATAAACAGAATCTTGCTCACGTATGCTCTAGGGACTACAAGCTGTTCCGTGACTCCCCCCTCTCCTTCCACTACCCTGTATAGTAGCCCCTCCCTAGTGCTAAAATGTGGGTGCGGTAGGTGACTCACCGAGTCTCGAGTCTGTCCGTCGTGGGCCAACACATGGCTCCAGGCGTGTTTCAGGGCCTCGTCTTGGAGCTGGGCGCTGGCGATCTGGCCTGGACGGTCCGAGCTCCCCCCCCTCACGGGGAAGAAGTCAGAGAACTCGTCAGAGGGGAGCTCTCCGGCTCCCTCGGTGCGCCATGTGGCTCAGACGCAGTGAGGGTGTCCGGGGTGTCGTGGTGGGGGCCCGTTGAGCCGGTCCTGGCGGTCCCTCCTCTCCCTGAGGAGATCGGGGATCCCGGTGGTGAGGGACCGTTCCCGTCGGATCCCTGGTCCTCTGCCGTCGACTCCCTGGGAGATGCTGGGATCCGCGCGGCCCCGCAGGCTTGCCGAGCTCCCCTCCCCCCTCGGCGGGGAGGCTCTCTCCTTCCCCGGCCTTCCCGCTCCGGGTCCCACAGCCGGTGGAATATTGGGCAATCTCTGCCAATCAGGAGCGGTACCGGGAGGTGCGGTACGATCCCCGCCCGCGCCGTGAACACGCCATGCGGCGTCCGGACGACCACATGGCAGGTCTTGTAGATCCGTGTGTCCCCGTGCACGCAGGCCACCTCCAGGGGCCCCCCCTCCTTTCCACCTGCCAGGTCGGGGCGGAGAAGGGTGACTACGCTGCCGGTGTCTAGTAGGGCCTGTGTGTCCTTATTCATGACCCGCGCGGGGATGGTGGGGCTCCCGGTCGTCCCCCGTGTCCAGCAGGTCGCCAGCAGGCAGGGCCGGCTCGTCCCCTCGCCTGCGTACGCCGACGGCATCGACACATCCCGGTCTCCTGGGCAATAGCGGGCTATGTGGCCGGCCTGGCCACACTCATAACACCGCCTCCCCTCGCGGCTCCCGCGGGTGCCGCGAGGGGAGGGTGGTGGAGCCGGGGCCCCGGTCGTGGGTCCCCGTCGGTCTCGGCGGGTTTCGGACGGCCGCGGACTGGTCCCGGTGCCGGCGCTTAGCTGCTGGGCCACCTGCCAGTTCTCCAGCTGCTTCACGAGGTCATCCACTGTGTCGGGATGCTGGTGGGCCAGTACTCTCCGGGCGCACAGCGGTAGCTGCCGGATGGTGTTGTCGATCAGGACCCGGTCGATAGGACTGGGCCCCTCCCCTGTCGCCAGCCACCTTTTCGCCAGGCTTGCGTGCTGAGCGATCTGCGTTCGGACTGCCCCCCGGACGTCAAATCGCCTGTCGTGGAAGCGCTGGGCGCGGGCCGCGAAGTTGTGGCCATAGTAGGCCAGGATCGCCTGCTTGAGGGCGGGGTACTGTCGGGCCGTCTCGGCTGGTAGGTCTTGGCTCGCCTGTTGTGCAGGTCCGGTGAGGAACGGTGCCACGATGTGGGCCCACTGATCCTCCGGCCAACTTTCCCTCTGGGTGGTCCGCTCAAACGTCTCCAGGTACGCCTCCACGTCGTCATCCGGGCCGAGCTTGGTGAGCCGGCTGGTCGGGGCGGTGGTTGGAGCTTCGCGGATGGTGTGCTGAGTGAGCCGTAGTACGGCCTCGCCGAGCAGGGCAAGGCTCTCCGTGGTCTCCCGCTGCAGGGCAGCGGCTTGCACCAGCGCTTGCTGGTGTCGCAGGTTGGCGGCGGCTGGGGTTCCGTCCGGGGTCTGCATGCTGGTTCGGTGGGTCGTCTACCGTGGGGTTGTAGTCGGTTCTTTGACTGCCTGCATTCTCCACCATATGTGGTAACCCGGTGCTCGGTGGGGCGGGTTCCAGGTACAAATGAGTCGATTAGTCAGGGTTCTAGCCGTGCTTGGCATTTATTCACAGGAAAACCGGGGTATACAGGGTCCATTAAGAAGAACGACTTAGGGTCTCCGTGAGCCTCTAATGGGTCGTCGTCTCGCGGGCTTCCTCGCTCTCCGTGGTTCCCGGTCCCTTGGAGCAATTGACTGCACCCATGTCCCCATCACTGGACCTTTAGGGGAACATGAGGCTGACTTTGTAAACAGAAAGTCAACCCATAGCATCAATGTGCAGGCAAAGTAGGCCTATTATCTGGGCTATAGGCCTGTCATATGGGAAGTGAAATTGCATGCAGGTAGCCTACTAAAACTGTTATATGCTTCATAATGGCCCAACTATTGTAACAGAAATGCCGTTTTCAGATGACTTGTGACCATCAAGTCATGGTTACCAGTGTGGATGCGAAATGGCCTGGCTCGGTCCAAGTCTTTGCCGACTGTTTCAGCAAAGTGTGGCGCAATACACAAGATCACTATAAGGCACTGGTCACATTTTTCTTTCTGATAGGCCGTTATGATGGAATTCTTGTTGGGGACAGAGGGTATGCCTGCATGCCGTTCTTAATGACACCATACGGCGACCCACAGAGTGAATCGGAGGCATGGTTCAACAGGGCCTTAAACACATGCCGGGTGAGGATCGAGATGACCTTTGGAGTTATCAAGGCCCGCTGGAACTGCCTCCGTGGTTTGAGGGTCAAGCCGGAGAGGGGAAGCCAAATTATTACGGCATGTGTGGTGCTCCACAATATAGCAACAATTCGCAAAGAGAGAGCCCCACATGTGCCATTGGTGGCAGATGATGTGGTGGACCCCATCACGGTGGATCATCCCACAGGAACGGCGGTCAGACGGGCCATCGCTAACCAGTTTTTTGGTTAGTTTTTTTTGTTTCATTTAGTTTCCCTCTTGGAAGGATGCGATTGTTTATTTTCTTTTTTTAGGGCTGGGCAAGGCAACGCGTTAATTACGCGATTTATTTAACGGAATTATTCCAAATTGACGCACGTTCTCTTTTGTAGCCTTTTTTTTCCATTTAGATTTTCCAAGGTCTTGCCCACAGAATGTCAACATATCAGAAATGATTTTAGTTTAGTTTCACTTACTATACATTCAATTACACTTGCAGGGTCCTGCCTGTTTACAATTCCCTATCTGTGGTGTTCCGTAAATGTCATATTCAACCCACACACTGGGTGAAACTCTCTAGATCACTTGGTCTATTTTTTGCTTATTAAGTAGGCTACACTTGGTATGAATGTTAATGTGTCATTCCATTCATTCCTGTCAGTCGAGCTTAACCAAAGAAAATCAAAAAATAGCCTATCCTCTCGATGAGCTGGATCTCGATCATCCATTTTTTTTTCACCAAGACTTTTATATCGTTGTCCAGCTCCAAGTTGCGCTTGTAAAGCGCCCTTATAGTGTCTGTTCCAATCTAAAGGAATTATGGGTTAAAATCGTAATTCAGTTACCATGGTCAAAGCCTTGTGGCGCACCTTACAAAAGGAATAACTTAAATAAAAACCTTGTCTGTCCCTCGAGAAGGCCTGGAGGAGGTTGAGGTGGAGGTGGATGGCTCATCCAATGCCATTTCCCTCTATAGAATAAATGATCAAAAGGAAGAGTCATGTGAAACAGTTGCAGCACTGCTCGGTTGAGTTCCCCCATTGTGATGGCTCTTTAGAAAGTTCAAAGATGGCCCCACGTTCAACGTACATTAACCTTGGTTAGTCAAGTGCCGTGTTGTCCATTATCCCTTACATAACCGCTATGTCAGTGACTCAATTAGGCCGAGGCATTTTTTAATCTACAAATTAATATTATAGCTGTGAGAATTGTTAAGAAAAATCACCTCCATAGTCGCCCTGGAGTCACAGGCCGACAGTGTCTCCTGCAAGAATCAGGGAAACCTATTGTAAGACATTCTTTCAAAAAAATGTAACATTTAGAAGAATACCTGACACTGCTTTGATAGTTATATACCTCTGATTGGAGATTAATTGTCGGCGGCACCTCCAAAATAATGTTTGTACCTTCAACTAAAAATGACACGATTAATTTACACTCAATCATTTCACATTTGATTAGCAAGACAATTATTTATGTCCATTGCCAATACATGAATACATACTCATTACGAACGCCTTGGATGTCGAGGCAGTGGGGTCAGAGGACATCCCTCCATCCACTCCTACCATCATCGGCCGACCTTTGTTGTTGGCGAGAGCCAGCTCCTCCGAGGTGGTGAAGGGCGTTGGAGCGGTCCCCCTCCCAGTCGTATTCATTTGTGTTTTCTTTTTATTTGCTAGAGGTAATCAACATGAGATTGAAGGTTGGAGCCTATGCCAATGAAAATCATAGGCTAGATTCACCTGAAATTATTAAAATGGATGCTTGCAAATTACCACATTTAATTATGTTTTTATATTTATTTTTGACTTGGCCCCATGTTCGTAGGCGCGTGCTGGCACCACATCTATGGGGGTAAAAGGCATGATGATAGGCCTGCATGATATTTTTTAGACAATATGCAGAATCTTTTCACTTACGAATCAACACGGTGGGCTATTCTTTGCCAGCACGCAACCCTAGCCTTATTATGGGCAACCGTGTTCCCCTTGGCTCTAATTTCTAGTTTAAATTCCCTGTATGAATTCATAATGATGCATTGCTCGTCTTGAGTGAAATACACTGCTCTCGCTCGATTAATTTTGCATATGAGAAACGCCCCTTTTATGTGAACGCGCATTGAACCTAAAGCGGAAAACCTGGTTCAACTAATTGAATCTAAAGTGAGCTTCGTGGTACCATTTAACTCTGATTGCGAGTTGCGGCTCTGTCGAACCAGGTTTTCTCAAGAAAGCCTGGGTATGTTCAGCGAGGTTCGTGGTATACCCCCCCGATCTGTCCAGTTTTACTTATAGCTCGAAGATAGGAGCATGCATCATAACCACTAAAACATTGCAGTGGTTATTGCATCTGAGAAGTTGTGAAGCTGGTATTGCAGGACCTCCCCAAAGCTTGATGGAAGGTAGCTTCTTGGGATGATCTTCAGAGCTGCTAAGTGAGGTAGATCTTGAAGCCATGACTCCCATTGTGGCAGAATGTGCTCAGTAAGTTCTTCGTCCCAGCCTACTTTATCTCTGCATAAAGCTTGAAGTATTTGTTTGCCAACTAGTTTGAAGGGGGCCACAAACCCTAGTGGATCGTAGAGAGAGGCGACGGTAGAGAGAACCCCTTTTCTTGTCAGTGGATTCTCTTTAACTTCCACTTTGAATTGGAATTTGTCTGCTTCTATGTACCACTGGACTCCAAGTGCGCGCTCAATCTGAAGTTCTCCTAGGGCCATGTCTAGATCCTTGGTTTGGGCACGTTCTTGACGTGGTACAGCGTTGGTCAGCTCTTTGTCATTGGACATAAATTTGTGTAGCGAAAGGTTTCCTGTTCTGCACAAGGCTCTTGATTCTTCTACCAAGTGTATGGCTTCAGCAGGTGACTTGACGCTTGTTAAGCCATCATCAACGTAGAAGCTTCTCAGAATGAACTTGATAGACTCTTCGCTGAACCTTCCATGACCCTGCAATTCCAAATGCTTGAGGCCAAAGTTGACGCAGCCTGGGGAAGAAGCTGCCCCAAACAGATGCACCTTCATGCTCGATGGAGCGGGTTTGGAGTCCACATCGCCATTGTCCCACCAGAGGAATCTGAGATAGTCTTGATGCTCCTTTGCAATGTGGAATTGGTGGAACATCCGTTTCACGTCGCACATGATGGCTATTGGACCCTGTCTGAATCGACATATCACTCCAACCAATGTGTTGGTCAGGTCTGGACAAGTCAAGAGATGATCATTTAGAGAGGTTTCTTGCAAACGCGCCGAGCAGTCGAAAATCACACAAATCTTCCCTAGTTTGAGGGGGTGGTAGATCCCGTGGTACGGAATGTACCATGTTGGTTGTTTATCAAGCTCAGGCTGTGGTACTTTCTCAGCATCTCCTCTTCTGATTATGTCATTCATGAAACGGACATAATCCTTGTAGTACTGCAAATTTTTTCTCAAACGTCCCTCTAATGACGAGATCCTTTGGACTCCACATTGCTTATTTTCTGGGAGAATTGGTTTGTCCGTCTTAAAAGGAAGTGGGAGTTTGTAGTGTCCGTTTTCCTTCTGCCTTATCCCATTTTTCACAATAGACAAGAAGCAAAGGTCTTCCTGAGAAACTGGGTTATCGTCTGCGGTGTGATCCGTGAAATCAGATTCGAGAACCCTGATTATATCCGTCGGAGTGGTCTCTTTCATTTGAGTTCTGCATACAAAGTGTACTTCCCCTTTGAGCTCAACTGATGGCTGCACAGGAGGGGTTACTTGCATTATGATTCTATGAATGGCTCCTATTGCAGCAAAACAAAGTCACTTGATGGGTTTGAACAGCCGACGATGCTCCAGCCTAGATCGGTTCGCTGAGCATATGGGTGACTTTCCTCACCAGACAGGATCTCTCTCGGCAAAAAAGCGCTTGTCGGCAGTTATAGCCAATCAGAGAGGCCTACTTCACAGTTTAATGGCAGTGGAATTTTGTCTGCCAGTTTTTCCCAGGGTTTGCGGTAACCCTAGCTTTTCCGTTCCAAAATTAACACGGTATGTTAGTTACTATAGAAACATATGCTCTGAATCAAACCTGGTCGGAGCAGGTTTTGCGCAGGTTAAGTTTGGAACATAACCCGGAACATTTAAACCCGCGTTAACCGCAGATATCATGTGTTCACAATGGCATGCCCTTTTGATGAGAGGCTTTTTGATATCGGAGTGAAAATTATTCGTGCAATCCACCGGGAGCGATTAATAAGACCACGCTCGACATCTTGGCATATCCGGATGACATTTTGCTGAAGAGATATAGATTCCCGCGCATATCTTAAAAATATTTAAATAGCCTTCTCCAGCCTTACATAGCCAACACTACCAATCGAGGACGTGGCCTCAGTTCACTCCAGACTATTTGTGTAGCCCTCCGTTTTTTGCAAATGGTAGTTTTATCTATAATGTTGGAGATGCTGAGCACATCTCAGTCTTTTCAGATGACTCATCGACGTCCGGACCAAGATTTTCATCGGCCTCCTATCATACAAAGAGCAATATTGGCTTAGTACTATGCCGAGAGGCGCTTACAACAGAAAGTATAAAATAGTCCTAACGGACTTACATCCACTGGAGAATGTTCGATTGTAGCCGGCGGCTACTTACAGGCACTAATCCATCTTGATCTGTGAAGTTGATGAATTGTTACTTTTCTACCCAGTTACCAAAAAAAAACATTTGGAACATTTGCGCTGTGGCACGCAGACGGTTTGCATGTGTTACTTTGAAGTCAAACAAATCTAAAATACAAGAAAAAAAGTTAAACCTACATTCAACCAGTGGGGTACCCTCACATGGCCCCTGACTCTCTGAGGAGGTACCTCCAGGTATGCCAGAGCGCCCTGAATTTATGTCTATTGCCAGCTCCTCCACCGGGGTCAAGACAATTTGAGTGCCAGATCCAGTCTGCCGACTGTCTGCCTTTTTACAATTGGTTTAAAAAAAGAGGGCTTATTTAAATGCAGGAGTGACAAATATGGTATGACAATTTAAATGCTGGACTGACAAAATATACCAATACGATTAAGGGAAAAGCTTACCAGTTTGTATGTTTTTATGCTTCATTTTTACTTGATCCACTGACCGCTTGGGAGCCATCGGAGTACATCTTTTTTAAAAGAAAAGGGTTATGTGGTAGGAACGTTAAGAATGCTTAACTGGGATATTAATAGATTCATGGCTCAAATATTAAGGATCATGCTTTTGACATGTAACTAACGCATTTACGGTCAGCGATCCGCTGCCAGGCTTTAGCGTTCCCTTTTCTTGTGATAATGTCCTTCTCCTCATCATAGCTCTCCAGGAGAACCTGGAGTTCCATTGCATTGAAATAAGTGGCTTGTTTCGCCATTTCGATCAGGGTTTCGTGATCCATACATCACGTCTTTATAGGTTTGGCGTGGACGTGCACAACCCTGTGTTAACCAACCCTGTGTTGAATGAACTAATGCATAACCCGTGCGGTGGAACCGACAGCTCTGGTTTAGTTGGCACAGGGTCAATCAACCTAGAGTTCAGCGTCAACTCTGTGTTGTTTAAACCTCCATTGTGGAATGCCCCACAGTCTTCAAGCAATCAAAACAAAGCTTTGCTGCCTGGACTAACTGGACACGATCTTGAACTGTATTTTCTGCTAACTTTCTGCACTTAACAAAGACATGTCCTACTCTTTTGCTGGGATGATGATGGGATGTTGTTCTGTGTTGAATTGGTAGACAACGTCTTTGCTTGAACAGTATGGCTTCGTGGATACTTCGGTTTGTCACTTTCCACACCTTTGAGTGCTTGTGCTGAGGAGATGGGATCACAAGCGAGTTCTGCTTCTTTCGAAATGTACAAACTCTTTTAATGGTGGGTACTCCTTAATGGTGGTAGTATGCTTGTCTTTCTTCCATTGCTTTGCGGTTCCACCTGGATACCAACCAATCTGGCCACTTCAGCAGAATCTTTTTGTTCTCATTGCAGTCGTTGAGAACTTCCAAGGTCTTGATGTAGGGCATGGCAGCCTCACAGCTTCGGAGGAAGTCTGCAAAGTCTCTCAGTTCAGGAGCATCCTTAGAATACATTTTTGAATATAGACTTGAATATCACACCAAGAAAACCCTTTGAACACTCAAATTATCTTATCTCAAATTAACTTTGATTATCAAAAACAAAGTAAGCAAGTTTAAATTACTTTGACAAATTATCCAAAATAAACCTTTGCAAATTGAATAATTTTGCTAAAAGATTAAAAATACTTAACCCTTGAAAGAAATAGAGATATTTTTTTTGAGTAGGTGAAACTGTCACGCTCCGATTAGGAGACAGACAGGAGGTGAACCCAGAAGCACGACCCAAGACAGGGGATGCGAAAGTTCAAGTTTACTTCAATTAAGTAGGCAAGGGGTCGGTAACGGGAAGGCAGACAGATAGGCGGGGAGCCGGGCGCGGACGAGTCGACCGTCGGGTTGGGGACCGAAGGTCGACAGGAGATCAGACAGGCGATGGTTCGGCAACGGGCAGGCAGGCAGAGGTTCGACGACAGGTGGGAGGTCTGACAGGCGATTGGTCATAACAGGTACGCAGGCAGGATCTCGGCGACAGGCGGATGGTCGAGCGGGCGAGGATTCGGTAACCGGTAAGCAGACAGGATCGACAGGGACAGGCAGGAGGTCAGACAAGCGAGAAAACGGCAACAGGCAGATATGAGATACATGGAGATAGAGAATGCGGGAAAGCTCAGTCAAGACTAGAGACGATCTGGCAGAGACTGGTTGGGGGCAGAGGGTTAATATAGAGGGAACACATGTGAGGATGGTTGGGTTGATTAGGGAATTGCAGGGTGAATGGGAAACTCCAGGTGCCTGGTTTTCCTGTTTGCCCTCAGTATCTGTGATAGGGCCTTCTCTTGTTCAAGCACCCTCTGGATCATCATCTGGCGTGAACCCCACCTTGTTGGTGTTTCTGTGATGAGTCGATGTAAGGGAAGATTGTGCTCTGCCTGGGCTTTCTTCAACTCTTTTCTTCTATTCCAAGAGTGTGAAAAGGAACTCACAATCTTCTTGCACAAGGCTACCGCGCGGTCGATTCGGGGGTCTTTCACGCTTTTTTCTGTTGACAAATTTGTAAGATATTATTAGTTAATTTAATCTATAATCTTCAAATCCACACACACACACACACACACACACACACACACACACACACACACACACACACACACACACACACACACACACACACACGCTCGATTAGGATTGAATGAACGTTACTTAACACAAATGCAACATTAAAATAGCATTGGCTATACAACTGAACAGAGGCATAATCTACATCTCTCAACGCAAATGCAACATTACTATTAGAGCTATAACTTTTGAGAAAAATTGCAGCTCTTTTTTTATTCATGATGTTAGCTGCGGTGGAGAACACGCGCTATTTGCGGACTATTTCTCTGCTGATCATCACTACGAATGGTAATTGTAAAAAGACACACCGTGTGAAGATATTTTTTCGTTTTGGCAATTAGCCTTGTAATAAGCGGGATAATATATAGAACGTCGCCGGTCTTTATCGAAAATAATACCCTTCAGGGCGAAGCGCACCTCCGCTGCGCGTCGGGGTCCGGTTCGCCCTGTCGGTGCTTATTTTCCCGATAATGACCGGCGTTCTGTACAACATTATCCCTTACAAATATCATATAAGTCAAGACCAACATAACAGCGCGAGAGACATACGAACGTACGCTCACCACTTTTGTGAATGCCATATATAGGCCTACAGTAGCTTACATTAAGATTGCATGATAGGAATAGATCTATTCCGATTAGAAATATAATCGGATCAGAAGGGTCCATTTAAATTTTGCTATCTCATGTTAAAATATTATTATATTATGGACAAAATGTTTTAACCTACCGATGGCAAGGTGCAACCTGTGTCCAAAGCATTGCAGCCTGGTCCAATCATTCAGAGACGCGGCCTTGACCACGTTCGATCCATTATCTGTAGTGATGCACACTTGGCGTTCTTCTTTAAAACCCCATGACTCAAGCGCTTCCTTGAGTCCTTGTGCTATCTCCTCGGCCGTATGTTCAGAGGGGAAGTACGACGTCTGCAAACACCGGCTGCCAAGATTCCAATCGTCCGTTATATAGTGAATGGTCAGGCTGAGGTAAGGCTCCATGGTACGGCTCGACCACGGGTCTGTTGTAGTGGCAAAGTATTTCAAGTCACACAGCTCTTTTTCAACCTTTTCGCGGAGCTCGGCATACAATTTTGGCATCTCTGTTTCTGTAAAGTATTTGCGGCTAGGCACCTCGTATCGTGGATCAATAGCTCTGATCATGGCGTTAAAGCCGCGCCTCTCTACTGCTTGAAAGGGGACCATGTCCTCACACAAGTAAACAATTATGGCCCTTGTAATTTCCATCCATCGCGGGCTCTTCCTATTGTAAGGTGTTCCCTTTGAAAATCATTGTTGGATGTAGGACTGGACCGGTTCCTGTTTTTTCTTTCCTGCGTTCTTCAGACTTGAGTTTGGGGTTGGCTGCATTGCCTGGCTCTCATGGTATTCACCGATATGTTTCGTTTTGAGGTGGTAAAACAGGTTAGTCGTGTTACCGCTCTTAGCCAGAATTGTTGCCCCACACACTCTCCAGAGTATAGCTTGCTGCTGCTCGTCGGTCCGCTTAAATCCAAACCAATTCCAAATGATGGAAGTTGCACCTTTCTTTTTCACCAGCTCCTCCGTTTTGCTTTCAGCCATATTTACTTGATGAACGCGATGATGATGCGTTGATGCCGGTTGCAGCTCATGGCTTTTCAAATTTCGCGGGTCCCGGATGATGCATGCAGCTGGTCGCAGCTCGTGGCTCTTTTTAAATTTGGCGGGTCGCGGACGATGCGTTGCAGACGGTTGCAGCTCGTGGCACTTTATATTTCGCGGGTCATGGATAGATTGCATCAAACATGCAATATCGCGATAGAGCAATATAACTAAGATCTCTATCGTAGGCCATTTTTTATCGTTTATATCGTATATCGTTTATATTGCGCATTCCTAGCGGAGGGCTGAAGAGAACTCATGGACCGGTTTCATTTTAGATACATGAAAAGTGGGGTGAATTTCATGGAGCGTGGTAGACGGAGGCGGACAGCGACAGGATTGATTACTTTAGATATGGGGAATGGACCCACAAACCTGGGTGCGAGTTTTCCACAAACCTGGGTGCGAGTTTCCTGGACACACGGAGAGGGAGGTCGCGTGTGGACAACCAGACTCGTTGTCCTGGTGTGTAGGAGGGAGCCGGAGTGCGTCGTCGGTTGGCGGATCGTTGGTAACGGTCGGAGGAGCGGAAAAGAGCGGTGCGAGTGTTGGGCAAAATAACCTGCTGAGTACATCACATGTACATTATAAATCTAGCTAACTCCCACCCTAGCCTGAGGAGCACAACACATGGCAGTCACATTACAATATAGTCAACTTTTAATGCCTGAGGAGCACAACACATGGCAGTCACATTACAATATAGTCAACTTTTAACGCCTGAGGAGCACAACACATGGCAGTCACATTACAATATAGTCAACTTTTAACACATAACACACACATGATAATATAGTCAGGTGAAGGCCAGAGCCAAGGCCCCATTTCTCCTCCAGGCAAATGGTAAACACTCAGACAATGCACCAGTCATCCTCAAGAACGGGAGAGCCACAAACAGGAGACTCTTTGAGGCTCTCCCCCGTCAGGAAGAACACAAGAAGATACACATGCATACACTAGGGCCTGGGAGGCAAGGTCAAGCAAAGACACACAGAACCATACACATCTCAAACGCACACACCTCATCGAGAGGAAGATACAGCATAAAACTGTATCACACAGGGACTCTCCTGCAGTCTCACCTCGCGTACGCCTACAAAAGGTAGGCAGAACCTGTTGATAAAATCCAAACTCTGCATAGTTATATAGGAACCACATTAGGAGGTGAGACTGTGAGAGCGGTTCGCTACGGGATATCTCGTGGGGACGAATAGGACTGCATCCCAGTATTTCCCCATAAACCCGATTGACCCTGAACGCGTGACACATCGAATATCGGCTCGTTGCATGGTGAAAGAATACCCTCGAGACCATAGGGCCTATAAGAATCGGTCATAGTGATACAAGACTACCGATGGCCGAGTAATGGATGACTGGGCCAAGAGTGGAACCCAGAGGGATGCCTGGGCCGCGGGTGGAACCCAGAGGGAAAGAGAAGGGCCTATAAGAATCGGTCATAGTGATACAAGACTACCGATGGCCGAGTAATGGATGCCTGGGCCAAGAGTGGAACCCAGAGGGATGCCTGGGCCGCGGGTGGAACCCAGAGGGAAAGAGAAGAAAAAACTAGGCTCGTTGCATGGTGAAGGAAATACCCTCGAGACCCTAGGGCCTATAAGAATCAGTCATAGTGATACAAGACTACCGATGGCCAAGTAATGAATGTGTATTAAAGATTCTATGTGGTAAGAAGGTTAGAGTCCTTTATCAGGGTTAGAGTCCCTTTGCAGAGGAAACAGTATGCCTGGGGCACGAGTGACACACAGAGAGACAGTGTGTGTATGCGCGAGAGAGAGAGCGACGGAGTGGCTGTGTGTGTGTGTGTAAGAGGCCCAGAGAGAGAGAGAGAAGAGAACGAGCGTATTTGTGGGACGGCGAAATATAGAAATAAATCAATCAATGATAACCCGGCTATGTGTGCAACGCTTGCCTGCTTTGTTATGCCCAACGCTATTTTGCCATGTCTGATGATTGTGGGTGCGGGACACAGAATGAGAAGTCTGTTGATATGTTTCTGTGTGCGTCTGCGAGAAAGAGGGAATCTGTGAGTGAATCAGTGGGTGTGTATGCGTGGTCCGCTCTATCTTCGCCCGTTAAAACTGGTAAAGGAAAGAATAGATAGATTGATAATAATGAATAATGTCTCTCTGACGTATTGCTTCGGTCTATGGCTTAACCTGCGGAAATAGATAAATTGACAATGATAAATAACCTTTTTACTGTGTTGCTTCCATTTACTGTTGGACCCGTTAAAACTAAACTTAGATAAATTGACAATGATAAATAACCTTTTTTACGGTGTTGCTTCGATTTACTGTTTGACCCGTTAAAACTAGACCTAGATAAGTTGACAAGGATAAGTGATATCTCTTTTACGGTGTTTCTTTGAATTACTGCTGGACCTGTCGCATAGATAAACTACGATACTAAACAACATCTCTTTGCCGTGTTGGTTGACGGTTTAGTCTGTTGAAGCAGATTAATCAATAAGGATAGATAACGATTATCGGCTATGAGGAATATCTGGATGTATTGAATAACGTCTCTAGGCCCTGTTGTTGTTTTTTGCTTCCCCCCCCTGTTTTTTCCTCCTTTTTTCTCGTTCTCCTCCTCCAAAAGTGACAAGAGTTACCCCCTAGTCTCTCATCCGCTCTCGTGTGTTAGACAGGCCACACAGAGATATAGCACCACGGCCGCCATTTTTTGAGTTCTCTCACTCAGTCCCAAGCCACACCTCCCCCTCCGCCAAATCTGGACAACTCCAACCCTGCCCTTCCCCAACTACACCGCCCCCTGCTGGACCACTCCAGCCCTGCCCTTCCCCAACTACACCGCCCCCTGCTGGACCACTCCAGCCCTGCCCTTCCCCAACTACACCGCCCCCTGCTGGACCACTCCAGCCCTGCCCTTCCCCAACTACACAGCCCCCTGCTGGACCACTCCAGCCCTGCCCTTTCCCAACTACACCGCCCCCTGCTGGACCACTCCAGCCCTGCCCTTCCCCAACTACACCGCCCCCTGCTGGACCACTCCAGCCCTGCCCTTCCCCAACTACACCGCCCCCTGCTGGACCACTCCAGCCCTGCCCTTTCCCAACTACACCGCCCCCTGCTGGACCACTCCAGCCCTGCCCTTCCCCAACTACACCGCCCCCTGCTGGACCACTCCAACCCTGCCCTTCCTCAACTACACCGCCCCCTGCTGGACCACTCCAACCCTGCCCTTCCTCAACTACACCGCCCCCTGCTGGACCACTCCAACCCTGCCCTTCCCCAACTACACCGCCCCCTGCTGGACCACTCCAACCCTGCCCTTCCCCAACTACACCGCCCCCTGCTGGACCACTCCAACCCTGCCCTTCCCCAACTACACCGCCTCCTACTAGACAGCATCAATACCAATCCAACCCCGACTCTCGATCACCCCCTGCTAGAAGAATTATCCCAGTTACTAATAAAGATAAAAAGACAAACCTCCCCGCATCCGGCCTTCAGTGTAAAGGCGTCCACAACCCCGACCACCCCATACCAGGCTGTTGTAAGAAGAAGCGGTGAACGCGCCCACCATGTCGGACGAGCAACGAACCAGAGCGCTGGGCTGGTTGTGCCTCCACGCCGAACCGGGGAAAATATTGAAAGGCCAGAACCGGAAGAAATGGGAGGACCGATGTGAGGTCTACATTAAAACCTGGCAGAAAGAGGGCGTGATCCGAATGGGACCCCTCGACCAGACCGGCCGGGCCGCCATACGCGCGCACATTGGCAGCCAGTATGAGCAGGCAAAGGTCCGCCGCGACAACGCTGGAACCAAGGCGGGACGAACGGATGCACTCGAAGCCCAAGACCGGATAAAACAAAAGAGAATCTTAGTATTAAATGCATTGGCCTCTTGCCTCCCGCCCCACACCCTAAAACCAGCCCCCTCCGCCAGGAACCCCTTCCTAGCGGACCAAGTAACCCCTGCCCGACCGAACCTGATAGCCCCAGTCTATCCAACCCCTGGCCAACCGAGCCTGACAGCTCCGCTCTATCCCTCCCTACCGGAGGCCGATGTGCAGGCCCGCCCACCTCCGTACTCCCTCCCCTATGCCCCGACCGACTTCCCGCCCCTGCCCACCCAGGTACCCGCAGATGGAGTAAGTGGCACCGAGATGGGTCCTACCCAGGTCCCTGCGCCCCCCCATCTCATGTACCCAGTTATCGAAATAACCCACGCCACACCTCAGTCCCCGGTCACGGTGACCTGGCAAAACCCCGCCCCCCTGGAACCGGAACGAGCCAAAGAAGGGATCCACTTCACAAAGAGAAACCATCCACAAAGCAAGGAAAGCCTGAAACTGGCAACAGCTTCCGCCCCATGCCCGATGATACCAGGAAGAGCCGGACCATTGGGGCAAGAACCACCCAGCACCGAGAACTGGACACCCCCCTCCTCCAGCTACAGCCATGCCCAGGCCCCCGAAACCAGGCCACCACCACCAGAGCAAGCCCAGTCGGAAGCAGAAAGGATGCTGACGCGGATCGGCGTCCCTGGCGCCAGCGCATTGGACTTGGCCGCCTTCCTGATCAACCTATCGTCTAAAGAAGAAGAAGCAGAAGTGGCAGGAGCAACAAAAGAAATGAGGAGACACTCCGGAATTCCCCAGGGGAGACACGGAAGACACGAGGAAAGAGATGAAGAGGCCGCAGACACCTTGGAGTGGGACCCACTGGGAACAAAATGGAAAGAAGAAGCGCTGGAAAGAATGACCCACAGCATCGAGACAGAAGTCCATCTCCTGTCTCGACAGCTGCGGGAAAGGGACGAAGGCAGAGAACAGAGGTGGGGAAGAAGCTCAATCCACAGGACAATTGGCCCGGGCAGATCACAAGCCCGAAGTACCGAAACCCCGATCACGACCCCGGTCGCCACCAGCACTCCACAAACTGGCCCCCCGACACAAAGGAGCCAAGCCCCCAGCCGCCGGATGAACCACAACCAGGATGAGGGCCCAGAATCAATGTACCCACTAATGGAAACCCCTGCAGGACGAGCCATGTACGCTCCCTGGACCCACCGCGACCTCAAGGGACTAGTGGAAGACCTCCCCTCGCTCAAACTGGGGGCGGGCAAGTGGATCAGGAACCTCGAGCGACTGACCACAGCCGACCGGCTCACCATGGGGGACATCCGAGCGGTCCTCATGAGAGGAGAAGGACCCCGAGCAGTCAACGACGTGGAAAACGTGGCCAGAACCACCAGAGAGCCAGTCGACTCCACCTTCGACCCCTTCCGCCCCATATGGTGGGATGCCCTGAGGGGCCTCTACCCACCCCAGAACTCGGCATGAGCAGCATGCATGACCGGCCTGAAAAGAAAACCCAGTGAATCAGCGGGCGAATACCTTACAAGAGCCACTGAACGATGGAAAGACGGATTCGGAACCCTACCAGGAGCCTCCGCCGCCACCGAAGCCATGTTCCGGATCGCGGTTGAGACGGGTCTCTGCACTAAGGTCCGCAAAGGCCTCAAAACAGTGATTGGACTCGGAAGAATGAACGCCATGGACTGGGAGGAGGCCATTACACACCACGTGACCCAGGAGCAAGACCGAGAAGACGAAGACGTCAAAGAAGACCGCGACCTGAAGAAACGACTCTTGCGCATGGACGTGAAGAAAGCAACCCAGGAACACAACCGGGACAAGTTAGAGTCCAACAAAGACCACGCCTCCGAGATCATGCCCCTCGAAGTGGCCCAGCCTCCGGCCCCGCCGCCTACCCCCAACCCCTTGGTACAGCCAAGCGGACCTCCTCCGACCCAGGTGCAAGCCCCTCCCGCTCAAGCATGGGGGCCCCAACCCCCGCCGTACCCGTACCCTTATCCCCGAACCCAGCAACACAGATGGGACCCGGGATGTACCAGAACCAACAGTCCAAATATAGAGGCGGATCCAAATGGAGAGGAAGGGGCCGGGCCCCAAACACAAACCCTACCCGGTCCTACCCCTGCTTCGTTTGTGGGCTCCTAGGACACTGGGCGAAGGACTGCCCCCAGACGGGACAGCCAGGGATGCAACACGACCAACAACCGCAACCCGGTCCGCCCTACGGTAACCCTGGAAATGGATCAACGCATGCCTCAAACCCCGGAACCCCGATGTACCCTCTCTGGGGGGACCCGGGATACGACAGCCAATACTGACGGGACCCGAGGACCTCGAGAGGGACCCAGGTGGTGAACCTGGGAACGGGAGCCCCAATGGTGGATGGACTCGTAAACCAGACCCCGATTCGATTCATGGTCGACACCGGAGCCACAGTTTCCACCATCGGGAACTTGAACCATGAAATCCCACCCCTCTCCACTCGAACCCTGACTACCATGGGGTTCTCGGGAATAGAAAAGAACTACCCCCTCACCACCCCCTTGCCGCTCACCATCCTGGGGCAAACCTTCTACCACTCCCTCCTATATGCCCCCAAGTGTCCCACCAACCTCATGGGTAGAGACATCCTGAGCAAGATCAACTGCCGCATCAGCTGTTCCCCCGAAGGAACTACAATGACGACAGAAGCCGACCAACCCCTCCAGATGATGCTGGTGCATGAACCCCCGCCCCTGAGCCCCCCGTCAGACATATATTGGATCCGGAACATGACTACCCCGGACGGACTCAAGCCCCTAGAAGAAACGTATCGAGAGTGGGCCCCCTGGATCCATCAACAAGGGGACTTCTACCCACCGCACGACCCCCTCCACACGACCCTTAACGTCCTACGTGACCCAGACGAAAGCTACGACGAACAATGGAGACGCACAATGGAGGGAACCGGCCAGAAGTGCCTCTATGAAGCAATGTACATCGGACCTGAGGGGGTGGCGGCCCCCACCCTTCTCACCCCGGATCAACAATACTGGTACCGTCTCAAACCCGAGTCCCGACCACACGTGACCCTGGCAGTAGCCAAGCACCACACGGCCATGAAGCTGGGGCCCATGGTCTGCCAAGCAACTCAAGTACGAGAGTGGGCCCCCACCGACAACCCACACATACACCTAGCCCCTGACCAAGGCTTGATCCGAGTCTCCTTCCCCCAGACGGCCTCCTGGGGGGTGGCAGAACGAGTGGAGCGCGAACGACCGCTCGCTCCCGAGGATGTCGACACCCCCAGCCCCCTGGAAGCCGAAGACCCCGACGTAAAGATCATGCTAGACGACCTCCCTCCGGAGCTCTGGGCCACCGGCGCCTACGACATGGGGTTTACCCCCCAGCACAACATCCAAATACCTCTCAAACCCGATCAAACCCCGATTCACCAGCCCCAGTACAAGGTCAGACCCGAGGCAGAAGCAGGGATCACAGCCACCATACAGGGACTCAAAGAGGCAGGAGTCCTCCGACCCTCTCAGTCCCTTTGGAACACCCCGATTCTCCCAGTAAAGAAGGCGGACGGACTCACATGGCCCACGATCTCCGTCTAGTAAACGACGCCACGGAAGGACCCCCCGAGAGGGTGCCGAACCCGCAGGTGGCGCTCCACGTGGTTAACCCCGAACACCTCTGGTTCTCTGCAATAGACCTGGCCAACGCCTTCTTCTGCATCCCCCTGGACAAAGACTCACAAGACATCTTCTCTTTTACCTGGAGGGGAGAAAAACTCACCTACACCTGAATGCCGCAGGGGTACCGATCGACCCCCACCATATTCAACGACTGTGTGCGGAAGGACCTCAAGGACACGGTACTTCCCGACGGAGTGGTTATGGTCCAATATGTAGACAACATCCTGCTCGCTGCGCCTACCAGACAAGCCTGTGTGGACGCTACCAAAATCCTGCTCAAGACCCTAGGGAAAGCAGGGTACAAGGTCAAGCGGCCCAAACTACAGGCTGTCCGGACCAAGGTGAAATTCCTGGGGAGGTTGATCGGAGGAGATACCAGAGACATGACCCAGGACACCCGAGAAACCATCCTGAATTACCCAAAACCCGCCACGGTTCAGCAAATGTTGGCCTTCCTGGGCCTGTGCAATTACAGCCGCCAGTACCTCCCGGAATTCACAGAGCGGACGTCCGAACTCCGCCAGATGGTCACCACAGCCGGGGCCCGACTCCTACGGGCCCCGCTGGAATGGGACCCAGGAAAAGACACCGCCTTCCATCAGCTGAAGCAGGCCCTCCACTCAGCCGCCGCCCTCCAAGCCCCCGACTATACGACCCCCTTCCATCTGGACGTCACACAAAGGAACGGAAATGTAGCGGCCACCCTCTGGCAGGCAAAGGCAGGCACCCGAAGGATCCTCCTCTACCACAGCTCGGCCCTACCCACCCCGGGCCTAGGACTCCCTCACTGCGCCAGACATCTCATGGCCATCACCATCGCCCTACGAAAGACACAGTTCCTCACCATGAACAACCCCACGGTGGTGCACACCACCCACGGAGTTAAGGCTGCGGTGGATAGCTCACTCTTCACCCTGTCGGCCGCCATCACCCAGATCCGGTTGACCGAGGCCCTGACAGACCCCTCGGTGAGCTACTCAACGAAAGGAGTGAATATGACCGGAGAGTATCCCGCAGACACGGACGGCACCCCCCACAACTGCACGCCTCGCATCCTGTCGGAACTCCGAGCACGACCAGACCTCCAAGGGTCACCCCTAGAAACACCCAAAACAGTGTGGTACACCGACGGCTGCTGCTACAAGGATGCCCTGGGGACCAACATCGCCTCTTGGGCGGTGGTGGAACAGGGGCCGACAGGGGTCTGCCACACCAGACACTCGGCCCAAAGGGCTGAACTCACGGCCATGGTCGTAGCCCTCGAAGCCGCGAAGGGCCTACGCCTCGACATTTACACCGACAGCAACTACGTGTACGAGCTCTGCCATCTCAACGCTACCCAAGCAGAAAGGCGGGGTATGCTGACCTCTACAGGGGCGCCCCTGAAGCACAGGGACCTCGTCGTCCGCCTACTCCTCGCCATCCAGCTACCAGAGTCAGTGGCCATCATCAAGTGCCAGGGCCACACAAAAGGAGACTCCCTGATCACCCGCAGTAACAACGCCGCCGATGCCGCCGCCAAGAAGGCGGGGGGCTACACACCGCCGCTAGTCCTTTCCCTGCTGGACCCCCTAGACGGGGAGCCATACCCGAGGAGCATTAGCGACCTCCTGATATACCTTGGCGAGATGCAAGAACACGCCGGTCCTTATGAGAAGAGCTGCTGGATCGCACGAGGATGCACTCAGGACGAATCCGAAATCTACCGCTACTCAGATGGCAAACCGGCACTCAGCTCCCGAGCTCTCTCTCTCATGGCTCGGTCACACCACTCCCGCACCCACCAGGGCACCAACGCAACAATGGAGACAATCCGGCGAGACTGGTGGCACCCCGAAATGAAAGCCAGCATCCAGGAAGTGATCAAGGACTGTCACGCCTGCCAAATACACAACCCACGCCCAACCCACAAACCCCCCAAAGGAGTTTTCCCAGTTCCCCAACTACCCTTCCAAGGACTCTACATAGACTATACCGACATGGGGCCGGACAACCGCGCCCAGGGGAAACGCTACCTCCTGGTGATCGTCGATAGATTTACCAAATGGGTAGAGGCCTTCCCCACCAAACGTGAAGACAGCGCGTCCGTGGTCAAAATTTTGCTAAATGACATCATTCCCCGTTGGGGCTACCCCAAGCTACTCTGCTCAGACAACGGGTCACATTTCTCTAACGCCAAATTGCAGGAGGTAGAGGCCGCGCTAGGAATAGAACACCGGTTTGGCTCCATCTACCAGAGCCAGGGACTGGTGGAAAGGGCGAACCGGACTCTCAAAAGCGTGATCGCGAAGGCAGTTCACCCTGGGGACACAGGTCCCCAGCAGCAACAATTGCTGCAGGAAGAGCTAGCGGGCTACGCCTCTAAGAAAAAGATGAGCTGGATAGAGGCTCTCCCATTGGCGTTGTTCAGCGTGCGCTCCCATCCTAGCTCCCGGTGCGGGCTTAGCCCCTTCGAGTTAGTGACAGGTAGGCCCATGCCCGGGCCACATTCTCCCCCCAGGGGCCCGGTACTAGACCATCATGATGAAGCCCTCTTAGAATATGTACAGGCCCCGACTCTCGCCTCCCGAGCCTTGTACACACAGGTCACCTCCCTCCCGACCCCCGCAGATCCCAACCCCGTCCTCGTTAATCCCGGGGATTGGGTCTGGGTCAGGGTCCACAAGAGACAATGCCTTCAGCCACGGTGGGAAGGCCCCTATAAGGTACTTCTGGCCACCCCCTTCTCTGTCTCCCTTTCAGGAAGGAGCGGCGCCCGCTGGCACCATCTGTCTACCACCCGCAAGGCCGACAACCCACATGACCGCACCCTGGCGACCGTTCAACGCGACCTCGCACGGCTGCACCATGAGGCCACCACTGACGCCACAGGAGGCCCGGACCAGTAGACGTTGCATCATCGGCATGGTAGGAATAACCGGGGCCATGATGGGTTTCTTCATCCTGTGGGGAATGGACTTCCATACGGCCATCCCGGAGAAGTCCTCCACCATCACGCCCCCGTCTACGACGATACAACCCTCATCGGGACCCCCAACCCAGGGTCCACACCGCCGCAGGAGACAGACACCCCTGCAAGCCGCCAAGTCCCCCAGCGACCCCTGCCTCAACAAATACGGTGGGCTATCCCTAACCTATACTTATGGTTCCAGCGCCGCCTATACCTTCCTCCTATGCGACGTCGTTCCGTGCGTAGGCGGACCCGCAGCCTGGGAGAAGTACGATGCATACATCTGCGATGCTCCCAAGGGTTCCTTCGCGGGAGTCCAGGGCAACGGGGTAATGACGTCCCCGGACAACAGCCAGAGCTGGTGTCGAGGATGGGGAAATGTACTATGGATGACGGGGAGGCACCAGGGGTACTATGTGACTAACCGCTCTCAGACTCTCCCCAGGCCGGACGTGACGGCCGCACTACAGGCGAATGGCTTCCTCTCGGGAGGCAACGGCAGAATCACCCTTACCCTCAGGAACATTACCAGCAACCCGTACCAAGGATGGGGCAACCCCGCATTAGGGTCGACCCGGGCGTGCGGGGTAAATACGGACTCTGCCTATCTCGTGTTCGGGGTATCCCAGTCCGGCCCGGACACGACGGCGTTGTTGAAAATAAATTTCAGAAAGGCCCCCACCACACCCACCGCACCAGCCTCCAGGGCCAACATGACTCCTAAACTCCTAAACCCCCGGTCCGACCCATAATGACTCGCGACGGCCCGGTCACGATTTTTGATTTAGATTCCGTGGGGCGGCTCCCCACCCACGATTCCATCGCGCTCGCGACCGGCTACGCAGACGATAATGCATGGCTTAGCTGGATTGCTGCTACGGTCCGATTCCAGGGGCTGTCCGACTGCGTAGCCTGTGCGTCAGCTCGCCCCCATCTAATCTCGACCCCAGTACTGTTCGATTTTACCAGCGACCCCATCGGGTCTCACTGCATGTTAGCTCTGTTTGTTACCCCCGAACCGGCCGGCTGCGGCCTCCTTAGCTCTCTGTTTCCACCCGGCCTTAACGACTCAATTCCCCCGGTGTACTCCCCTGGGGAGTACACCCACTCTTGCATCACCAGGGTCGGTACGGTAAATGTTGGGGCGGTACCACCGTCGTGGTGCCACTCCATGACGAACGTTACGCTTTGGCCCAACATGACCGAACCGGGCCTCGGACGCCAAGACCTATTCTGGTCCTGTGACAAATTCACCCTTAGACTTACACTTCCGGCACAATGGTCCGGAACCTGCATTATAGTGCGCCTACTTATGCCCGTCACGCTCTTTACCCGGGGTTTGCCCGGGCCCGATAACCAAACTACCTCTCGACACCGCCGCGACACCGCTCTGACCGACCACTTTGACCTAACCAAGAACACCCCCACGTACATGAATAGCATAGGCATTCCCCGGGGCGTTCCAAACCAGTTTAAGTTAGCAGATCAGATAGCCGCGGGTTTCGAGAACATACCCCTTATCTCTGCCATATTTCCAATCACCCCCAACAAAAACGTAGATCGCATTAATTACATTCACTACAACGTCCAGCGCCTATCCAACCTGACTCGCGACGCGGTAGAAGGGCTGGCCTCACAATTGGCCGCCACCTCTCTAATGGCGTATCAAAACCGTCTAGCCCTGGACATGTTGTTGGCCGAGAAAGGGGGGGTCTGTTCGATGTTTGGGGCTCAGTGCTGCACCTTCATTCCCAACAACACGGCCCCTGACGGGTCAGTGACAAGGGCCCTGGCCGGCCTTCGAGCTCTTTCCGTCCAGATGGCAGAGGACTCTGGGGTCGACAACCCCATGGAGAAATGGATGACTGACATGTTCGGCAAGTGGAAGGGCCTTCTCATGGCCGTCCTGTCATCCCTGGCTTGCTTCGTCGGAATTGTGGTCTGCTGCGGGTGTTGCTGCATCCCCTGCGCCCGCACCCTCTGCTCACGCCTCATCACCACGGCCCTCGAAAAGGAGAAACAACAGCCCCCTCCCTACTCCGAAGCAGCCCCCCTCATGCCCCTTCTGGATTGCCTGGACGAGCTTCCCCTGGACGACCAGATGGTGCCTGCAAAATTTGACTGTGAGTATGGCCTCCCTCGCCCTGCAACCCCTGACTTTGAGTACGAGCTCCCCTACACACTCCCAACCCCCGCCATCGACTGTGTCCCCGCCGAGCCGGACACCTACCCGTGAGTGCTAGTGGCCTCCCCAGGTGCACGGCCCCGGCGTCCTGTTTCCACCACCGTATGCTGAAACCCCACCACGACACCCCCCTTCCCCCCTCCCCGCCTGTGACGTGTTAGTAACCTCTCCAGGTGGGCTGCCCCATTCCCGTCCCCGCCAACGGCACCACCCCCCTCCCACCTGACGCACCCACGTCGCCCGGACCAGGGATCTGCGTTCCGGTACCAGGGGCTGCGGCCCGTTCCCTTAAGGCTTGAGGGCGCCCCTGGCTGTATTCGCTTCTGTACGCTTCACTGTTTTTAGCCGCTCCCATATCTACGCCCGCGTCTACGCAACCGACGCCGGGAACGCAAATGTTGTTGTTTATATCGCTGTCCCACTAGATGGAGCTCGGGGATACACACGGGCGAGATTCCAGGGGCCTTGATTGCCCGTTTATCAGATGAGGTCCTGAGCGCAGTTGAATAAAAGGGTCTAATGCTCAGGTGGCGCCTTGCGTCCACCTGCCCGTGATGACGCTCAGGGCTATTCCGTGGTTTCAGTTGTTCCCGTGCCCCGTGCCTACCCTGGATACCCCATGCGTGTGATTGCTTATTGTTACACGACCAGCTAACTCCTCCTCACATCCTTAGTGTGTGGTCATCTAGGGATGGGTTGAGGGGGATTGCCATTCATTATCTACCTCATATCTTTCTATTATTATTACTATTATTTAGGGACACGTTTCATGGTTGCATTTCTTTCCTGTGATTGTTATTGTGTAGTATTTCTGTGATTGTTGCATTTTTGTTTATTGTTTACTGTTTGTTTTATTGTTGCATTTCGTTGTTATTATTATGGTTTGGTGTTAGTTTTGTTGTGTGGCCAGCTTTGTTGTTGGTTGCTGTTGTTTTTTGGTATCGTTTGATATTTGTTTTTTGTATTAGTGTATGCTTGTGGTATGTTTTTTGTGTATTACCTGCTGCCACTTTACTTGGTATTGTCTGCTCGCGATGTAAGGCCGGGGTGGATGCCACCCCCTAGGTGGGGTGTGTATGGCATACCCATGTCTGAAGCATGGGTGGCGTTTCTCCCACGTGGTTCCCCATACACCCGGTCCAGCGAGTTGTTTTAGTCCCATGCTCATGGATGTTTGTTTTTATGATCATTTTGCCTTCTTTCTGTTATTTCTAAAAGTGTTATGATGATAGTCCCGCGCTGGAGTCCTATCCCTCGTACCCCTAATGAGTAAAAGTCGTCTTGCGACGACTTGAGGGGGATATGTTGGGCAAAATAACCTGCTGAGTACATCACATGTACATTATAAATCTAGCTAACTCCCACCCTAGCCTGAGGAGCACAACACATGGCAGTCACATTACAATATAGTCAACTTTTAACGCCTGAGGAGCACAACACATGGCAGTCACATTACAATATAGTCAACTTTTAACACATAACACACACATGATAATATAGTCAGGTGAACGTCAGAGCCAAGGCCCCATTTCTCCTCCAGGCAAATGGTAAACACTCAGACAATGCACCAGTCATCCTCAAGAACGGGAGAGCCACAAACAGGAGACTCTTTGAGGCTCTCCCCCGTCAGGAAGAACAGAAGAAGATACACATGCATACACTAGGGCCTGGGAGGCAAGGTCAAGCAAAGACACACACAACCATACACATCTCAAACGCACACACCTCATCGAGAGGAAGATACAGCATAAAACTGTATCACACAGGGACTCTTGACCCTTTTTCTTCTGAAGCAGACCTTCCACGGAGGCGAAGCTCTGGACGAACCATCAGCGCTGATTAGGGACTTAGACATATTCGATCTCTCACGCTTTATGACTCTGTATAACCGTTGCCACTTTACTTAATAAATCCAAGGTCCTCGTGCCGACAGACTTTATTACCTCTCCGTCTCATTTCATCTGGTCCAGTAACTAGACAGACCGTTTTTCCCAACACGAGCCAGATTCCAGGTGCGTCGACATCTTCGAATGAACGTCTGGACTGAGGGAACCCTTGCCTCGCGTTCCTGTTCTGGGAAGAGGGGTGGTTGGAAACCCTGGGAGCATTGAAAAGGGGAGAGACCAGTGGCAGAACAGGGAAGGGTGTTGTGGGCATATTCAACCCACAGGAGCTGTTTTGACCAGGAGGAAGGATTGCGAGAGACGAGGCAGCATAGGGTAGTTTCCAACTCTTGGTTCATGCGTTCCGCTTGACCGTTGGTTTGGGGGTGGAAACCAGACGACAGGCTGACCTTGGCCCCAATGAGGGTGCAGAACTCGGACCAGAAGTGAGAGGTGAATTGTGGACCTCGGTCCGAGACCACGTCACAGGGAAAACCGTGCAGACGGAAAACATGATTGAGCATAACCTTGTCTGTCTCCTTGGCAGAGGGTAACTTGGGTAAAGGAATTAGGTGAGTTGTCTTAGAAAACCTGTCAACAATAGTTAGAATTACCGCGTTGCCGTGTGAGGCAGGCAGTCCAGTGACGAAGTCTAGGCCGATTTGGGACCAGGGGCGATGTGGGACGAGCAGGGGTTGGAGAAGACCCGACGAAGCTTGGCGTGAGCTCTTGTTTTGGGAGCAAGTCGTACAGGCGGCAATGAACTCCTTGGTATCCCTCTCCATGGCCAGCCTCCAGAAATGCTGACGTAGCACGGCCCAGGCCCAGGGTGCGTCTCACCCCAGGGTGACAAGCGATGCGGGAGACATGGGCCCACTGCAGAACCTGAGAGCGGAGATCGCTGGGGACAAACAGGTGGCCACTAGGGCAAGAACTCAGAGGTGGGTTCTCCTGCAGGGAGCAATTAACCCTATCGTCCACTTCCCATGTTAGAGATAACCCTAACCCTAACCCTATGCATGTGGATGGGAGAATATTTTCCGGATGAGGGGGATAGGGATTTGCCTGGTACTGACGGGAAAGGGCGTTGGGTTTAACATTATTAGCCCCTGGGCGATAGGAAAGGGAGAAATCAAACCGGTAAAAAAAAGGGCCCACCTGGCTTGTCTAGAGTTCAGTCTTTTGGCTGATCGGATGTACTCCAGAATCTTGTGTTCTATCCAAACTAAGAATGGCTGTTCTGACCCTTCTAACCAGTGCATCCATTCTTCTAGTGCCAATTTCACCGCAAGTAGTTCTTTATTACCCATGTCGTAGTTCCTTTCATTCGGGGATAGTTTTCGTGAGAAGAAGGCGCACAGATGGAGCTTCGGTAACACTTTACAATAAGGTACGCAAAACGTGGGTAGTTACTGAGGAACGAATGAGTAACGAATGATGAACTATCAGGGCCCTAAGTGAGTTACTCAGTAACTACTGAGGAGTTACTGGTAAACAGACTAGGGGATGTTATAAATGTTTAACTAAAGTGGCTGTAGATCCCTCATTGTCATCAACAGTGGTTTGGCGTTTAGCTAACCCTAAAGTGCTTCACTACTGGTAAACGAATGATTCAAAAAGCTTCACTACTGGTAAACGAATGATTCCAAAAGCTTAACTACTGGTGAACGAATGGTTCGCGAAAGAGTAACAACTCAGTATGATGCATAACTTTACATGAAGGTACACAAAAAGCTTCACTACTGGTAAACAAATGATTCAAAAAGCTTCACTACTGGTAAACGAATGATTCCAAAAGCTTAACTACTGGTGAACGAATGGTTTGCGAAAGAGTAACAACTCAGTATGATGCATTACTTTACATGAAGGTACACAAAAAGCTTCACTACTGGTAAATAATGATTAAAAAAGCTTAACTACTGGTAAACGAATGGTAAACGAATGGTTCAAAAAGCTTAACTACTGGTGAACCAATGGTTCGCGAATGAGTAACAACTCATCATCAGTCAGATCCAGCTCCACCAGTCGATCCAGTGTGGGACCCAAGCCAGCCCTCGACAGCGCTTGAAACCAAGGGCGGCAGGTTTAAAGCGTGCCCTGCAGCGGTGGACAATTGCTTTTAAGCCATCAGCATTACTAAAGCCACATAATAAACCTTAAATGTGAATATTAATGTGTGTATTGTGTGTATATGTGAATATCTTTATTAAAATATGACAATCATCCCGTCTGTGTCCTGTTAATTTAACAACTAATTGTGAAATCCCAGGAAAATTAAGTTGCTTTCATAATCAATTGGTCAGTTTGCTAATTCACAGAATGATTAATTAATACAGTATCCCCTAGTCTTACCAGTAACTGATCAGTAGTTACTGAGCAAGTCACTTAGGGCCCTGTTAGGGTCCTGGTTGTTCATCATTCGTTACTCAGTAACGAATACAGTAGTCCCCAAGTCTGTTTACCAGTAACTCCTCAGTAGTTACTGAGTAACTCACTTAGGGCCCTGTTAGGGCCTCCTGGTAGTTCATCATTCATTACTCATTCGTTCCTCAGTAACTACCCACGTTTTTGCGTACCTTATTGTAAAGTGTTACCGGAGCTTCTGCTCCTTTGCGACAGGACCGCTCCTACTCCCGTGTCGGAGGCATCCACTTCCACTATGAATTGGCGTTCTGGGTCGGGGAAGATGAGAATAGGGGCAAAAGTGAAGCGCGTCTTTAAATCACTGAATGCCTTCTCCGCCTCAGAAGACCACCGGAAAGGAATGCTGGGAGAAGTGAGAGTTGTGAGCGGAGTTGCAACCAAGCTGTAGTTGCGGATGAACCATCGATAAAAGTTTGCGAAACCGAGGAACCGCTGAAGCTCCTTGCGGTTAGAGGGTGTGGGCCACTCCGTGACGGCCCGGGTCTTGGTCGGGTCCATCTGGATAATCCCCGTTCAAACGATGAATCCCAGAAACGACACTTTGGAGACATGGAACTCCCATTTCTCGGCCTTTACGAAGATTTGATTTTAGAGAAGTCTTTGGAGAACCTGACGAACGCACGTGATCCTGTTTGTTCTTCGAAAAGATCAGGATGTCGTCCAAGTAAACAAATACAAATACATTGAGCATATCCCGGAGGACGTCATTAACCAGCCCTTGGAAGACCGCGGGGGCGTTAGTCAGGCCGAAGGGCATGACCAGATACTCATAATGACCACTAGGGGTGTTAAAGGCTGTCTTCCACTCGTCCCCTTCACGGACGCGCACAAGGTGGTGCTTCGAAAAGATAGTAGCTCCTTGTAAGAGCTCGAAAGCGGAGCAAATAAGGGGAAGAGGGGTTTTTAATGGTGATATTATTGAGTCCCCTGTAATCGATGCATGGCCTTAGAGTTTTATCCTTCTTAGCCACGAAGAAGAATCCTGCGCCAGCAGGAGAGGAGGACGGTCGGATGAGTCCTGCTGTCAGTGCACCCTGGATGTAGCTCTCCATGGCCTTGTTTTCTGGGGCTGACAGGGAATAGAGCCTCCCCTTAGGAGGCAAAGTGCCTGGGAGTAATCTATGCCACAATCATAGGATCTGTGTGGCGGCAGGGAAGTAGCCCGAGTCTCATTGAACACCTCTTTAAGGTCTACGTATTGCTCAGGTACATTAGACAGATCAGGGAATTTAGTGGGGAACAGGGGATGAGAGACGGGTGAGGACGCAGATCTGAGACATGAAGCGTGGCACTGAGAACTCCACTGGAGAATGGATCCCATGACCAGTCGATGTGCGGGTTAAGTCTTTTTTTTTTTTATAATTATGTTTTATTGATTTTCTGTTATCAAACAAAGAACAACACAGCACAGATCTTGTCAAGTTACAAAAGAGTAATGAGATATAAAGGTCACATAAATACATATTTGGATCATATAAGCATTGTTTACAGTGGAGTCATGTCAAAGGAGGAGATTATACAAACTATTTATTTGTGAAAACAAGGTGTGGGCGTCCTTTCTGCAAGAGCTCAGCAAGATCATTAGGAAGATAATCAAGAAAGGGTTGCCATACATCATAGAAAGCATTGGTGTTACCTTTTAAAACAGCACTAAGACATTCCATAGGAAAAACACAAAATGTTTCTCTGTACCATTGTGTAACCGAGGGAGGCTTCTCCTGAATCCACTGGAACAGAATACATCGTCTTGCTAAAAGCAGAAGTTTATACAATAAAATCAACTGTCCAGTGGGTGAGCTGTGCCAAAGTTATACCCAGAAGGAACAAAACTGGGTCCAACTTAATTTCTTTGTGAAAAATTGAACTAAGCTCCATAGCAACGTTTTTCCAATAACTGGATATTAAAGGACATTGCCAAATACAGTGGTAGTAGGTTCCTTTTTCTTTATTACACTTAAGACAGAGGGGGGAGAACTCAGGATACATGTTGTGTAGAAATTGAGGAGTATGTTGTATTCTGTGTAATATTCTATATTGACTCTCCCTGAGTCTGTTGCATGTATATATTTTCTTAGCAGACATAAAAGCATTGGACCAGGCAGGCCTCTGTGCTAAGTTCAACCTCCAAGTCCTTTTCCCATAGATCCCTCGCTCTGTCAGAATTAGCAGAGTTAAAAGGCATTAATTTTTCATAAAAGAGAGAAATAAATTTCTTGTCATCGAGGGTATTCAAATTGAAATGAAGAAGGAAGCTTTCAATAGGACTCAACATTGGTTGAACATTCGGTAATTTAAGATTAGATTTTACAAAATGCCTCACTTGGAGAAAACCAAAGAAGTGGTTACGTGGTATTTTGTACCTATTCTGAATTTCAGTGAATGACATGAAATTACCGTTTTCAAATAAATCAGAAACAAATCTTAGGTCCTTTGGGAACCAATCATCGAAAATAGTCATCCAATACCTGGGGGGAAAGCTTTGTTCCTAGTTAAAGGTTGTAACGCTGATGAAAACTCTCTTCGGCCAATGTGTTTATTGATGTCACGCCAAATCCTAAGTGTGTTAAGCATAATAAAGTTAGTTTTAAGCTCTGCTGGGAGTTCGCCTAAGGCAGTTGAGGTAAGGCTAAAAATAGATAGAGGGGTGCAACACCAAGCATCTACGGGGGGCTCCCCTTGATGTAGAAAATGTCTAAGCCAGCCTGATATTATACGGGCGTGACAAGCCCAATTGTAGTATAGAAAATTAGGGAATGCCTGACCCCCCCTGTCTATTGGTAATTGCAATAACTTCATCTTTATTCTAGCTTTCTTTCCGTGCCATATGAATTTAGACAACAATCGTTCAATATCCAAAATGACTTTGCTATTGATCTTTAATGGCAGCATCTGCATAGGGTACAATATCCTGGGAAGTACATTCATCTTAATTAAGCTTATTCTACCCATCCAGGACAATGGGAGATCAAACCACGTGTCAAGGTCACTTTTAATTTTTGTCAAGGTAACTTTGAAATTTAGTTTGTACAGCTCCTTAATATCTGCTGATACTTTGATGCCCAGGTAAGTAAAACCTGAGACCGACCACCTGAAAGGGAAATTGACAGGGGCTGCCCAGGGTCCAGAGCCACCTAATGGTAAGGCCTCTGACTTGTTGTAGTTAACTTTATACCCCGATATCTGGCCAAATTGATTAATGATTGATATTAAGGTAGGGAAGGAGTTCTCATGATTTGTAATAAACAATAATATATCGTCAGCATAGAGGGAAATCCTGTATTCAATGTCTCCTAACTTGACACCAGAAAGCCCCTGGTGGGTCCTTATAACTTCTGCAAGAGGCTCGAGGGCGAGTGCAAATAATAAAGGCGAAAGGGGGCAGCCCTGACGCGTACCCCTGCACAAGGGGAAAGCGTCAGACACTGAACCATTCACAAGGACCCTCGCAGCCGGAGATTTGTGTAACACTTTGACCCACTCAACAAAGCCTGCACCCAAACCAAACCTGTTAAGAACATCGAATAGATACTCCCACTCCACCCGGTCGAACGCTTTTTCAGCATCCAGTGACACTGGAAGAACCTTGTTTTTTGTATTTTGTGCGAATTGAATAACATTTAGGAGCCGTCGGACATTGGAGTGAGAGTATCTACCCTTGATAAATCCTGTCTGGTCCCGCTTCACCAGGAACACCTCTTCCAACCTCCTAGCCAGAAGCTTGGATAAAATTGTACAGTCAACCCCGAGGAAGCTTATTGGTCTATAAGATGCACAAAGATCAGGGGGTTTATCTTTCTTTAAAATTAAAGATATATGGGCAAGATTTAAAGTTGGTGGAAGTGAGCCCCCGTCAAATGACTCCATAAACATTTTAGTTAAAGGACCCACCACAAATTTTGCCATCTTTTTATAAAACTCGGGACCAAAACCGTCAGGACCTGGAGCCTTACCACTTGGTAAGGATTTAATTGTATCCAGGACCTACACATATCTATTCTGCTTTCCTCAGATAATGAAGGGAGTTTAATATTATCAAAAATACTTTTCCTTGGAACTGACGTATTTTGACACTCAGATGAGTATACATTTTGGCAAGGCAAGGCAAGGCAACTTTATTTATATAGCACTTTTCATACACAAGGCAGACTCAAAGTGCTTCACATATAAACATTGTTATACATTAAAATAAAATAATAGATAAGTAAAAGAAAACATATGCAAAGAAATTAGTAAAATAGAAAGTTAAATAGGAAAGTGCAATGTAAAGTGAGAAAATTAAATTGAAAGTTAAAAAGGCATTTTAGTAAAATAAAGCTAAAGTATTTAAGATTTAGCAGAAAGCTAAAGCAAACATAAAAGTCTTCAATCTTGTTTTGAAGGTGCTCAGAGTTGGGGCAAGTCTTAAATCCTCAGGGAGTTTATTCCAGCTATTTGTTGCATAGTAACTAAATCCTGCTTTCCCATGTTTCGTGTTTACTCGGGGGATAATTAACAGATTGGTCTCAGAAGATCTTAGTGTTCTAGAAGGCTTATGTAGTGTAAGCATATCAGTTAAATATTTTGGGCCTAAACCATGTAGGGATTTATAGGTTAGCAACATGATTTTAAAATCAATTCTCTGACCTACAGGAAGCCAATGTAACGATTTAAGTTTTAATTTTTTGGTCTTTGTTAATACTCTAGCAGCAGCATTCTGAACAAGCTGAAGCTTCCTTAGAGTTTGTTTTGGGAGACCTGTAAGGAGACCATTGCAGTAATCAAGCTTACTAGTGATAAAGGCATGTACAATTTTTTGTAAGTCTTCTGTGGACATGAGCCCTCTAAGTCTTGCTACATTTTTAAGGTGATAATATGCAGATTTTGTAACTGATTTGATGTGACTTTCGAAATGTAAATCAGAATCCATGATAACCCCTAGGTTTCTGGCTTTGATTGAGGTTTTCAGGGACAGAGAGTGAAGGTGTTGGGTTACTTTAAGCCTTTCCGTTTTAGCACCAAATACAATTATCTCTGTTTTATCCTCATTTAGCTGAAGGAAATTTCGGCACATCCAGTCTTTCACTTGCTCAATGCACTGGCACAGCAGATCTATGGGCCGATAGTCATTTGGTGATAGCGATACATAGATTTGCGTGTCATCAGCATAGCAATGATGGTCAATATTGTTATTATGCATGATTTGCCCTAGTGGGAGCATGTAGATGTTGAATAAAGAGGGTCCTAAGATCGAACCTTGTGGGACTCCACACATCACGTTGGTTGATTCTGATACAAAGTCGCCGATGGAAACAAAGTAGTTCCTATTTTGTAGGTAGGATCTGAACCAATTTAAGACTGTGCCTGAAAGCCCCACCCAGTTTTCTAACCTGTCCAAAAGTATTGTATGGTCTACAGTGTCGAATGCAGCACTGAGGTCTAGTAGCATTAGTATTGAGGTTTTGCCAGAGTCTGTGTTAAGACGGATGTCGTTTACAACTTTAATGAGGGCGGTCTCAGTGCTGTGCAGGGGTCGAAATCCTGATTGGAAGGTGTCATAACAACCAGTTGATGCCAGGAAGTGATTAAGTTGCTGGAGGACAACTTTCTCAATGATTTTACTTATGAAGGGCAGATTTGATATTGGTCTGTAGTTGTTAATAATAGAGGTATCTAGGCTCCGCTTTTTTAAAAGGGGTTTAATAACTGCAGTTTTCAGGGCTTTTGGGAAGTTGCCTGACTGGAGAGAGTTGTTAACTATCTGCAATATGTCTATTGCTAGGCAGTCAAAAACATTCTTAAAGAGGTTGGTAGGTAGAGAATCAAGGCAACAGGTGGTTACTTTTGCCTGAACAGGGTGGTAGTCCAACATTTTTGTTTGAAGTGGAGATATTGATGGCGCGTCTGATGCCTTCAATTTTATCAGTATAAAAAGCTGCAAACTCATTGCATTTCTGCGTGGAATGGAGATCAGGTGGAATTTGTGTTGGGGGGTTGGTCAGTCTGTCAACAGTTGCAAATAGGGTTTTTGCATTATTATTATTGGATTTAATGATATTGGAGAAAAATGTTTCTCTAGCACTTTTTAAGTCTGAATTGTAGGCACGGAGGCTCTCTTTGTAGATATCATGGTGAATTTGAAGTTTTGTTTTACGCCAGATGCGTTCAACCTTCCTGCATTCTTTTTTCTGTGCTGTTACAGAGGCAGCTTTTCTCCAGGGTGCCTTTTGCTTTCCAGAAATCGTTTTAACCTTATAAGGTGCAATGACATCCATGATTTTCAAAATTTTCAAATTAAAGTTTTCTACAAGATCATCAGCAGAACATGGGTTGAGAGGTGGTAGTAAGGAGATGGCCTTTCTAAAAAGTACATACGATTCTTCATTGATATACCGTTTTTTGACAGTATTTGATTTTGTCTGTATGTCGGCAATAAAAGATATATTAAAGAAAACACAAAAGTGGTCAGACAAGGAAGGATCAGTCACAGAGAGATCAGAAACATTGAGGCCCTTTGTGATAACCAGGTCTAGAGTGTGGCCCTTACAATGAGTAGTCTCTTTCACATGTTGGGACAGTTCAAATGTGTCCAAAATGGTAAAAAGTTTTTTTGCACACTTGTCATTCAAATCATCAGTATGAAAATTGAAGTCACCAGTTATAACTAGACAGTCAAAGTCTGTGGAGATGCTAGACAATAATTCTGTGTATTCATCGAAAAAATGTGCAGAGTTTTTTTTTTGGTAGAACTTTCATTATTTTACTGATCATTTTGGTTTCAAAGTGTTGTTCACCCCTCCTGTCTCTGAGCGAGGGTATTGCATAGAACCCTGCCTTGCCCTGGGCTAGTCTAGCAAGTAGCCGGCCAGGTTTGTTACCGGATTCAAACAGTCTATGCCTGGCATAAAATATTGCTGATTCTGCTTTTTGAGTTAGAAGTTGATCTAAAGCAGATCTGGCGGCTTCTAATTTCTTTAACACAGATGTGGAGGAAGAAGCTTTAAATTCTCTGTCTAAGCAAACAATATCTCGCTCAAGCTCTAGCTGTTTCACTAATGTAGTCTTCCTTTTTGCGGCCGTGTAAGAAATGATGGACCCTCTAAGAAATGCCTTGCCTGTTTCCCATAGAGTAGATGCAGAGACCTCAGGTGAGTCATTTGTGGAAATAAAGAGTTCCCATTGATTTTCTAAATAAGTCATAAATGCAGGGTTGGTAAGAAGAGACGGATACAGACGCCAGTGTCTAGAAAAAGGGTCATGGTAAGGTGGCATTACTTCAATAGAGACTGATGAGTGGTCCGAGAGAACACGTTAATGGAGCAAGCTCCGGTTCTATCTAGTAGTGGTCTAGAAACAAAGATATAATCAATTCTAGAAAAAGAATGGTGGGGACGAGATAAAAAAATGAAATCTTTTCCTCGTGGATTAGTGATTCTCCCTGCGTCAAAAAGGCCAATATCAGAGCAGAGCTCTATCGTAGCTCTTGCCATTTTAGATGGAGGTCCGTTTTTAGGTGGGCCATAATCCATCTCAGGCACCAGACCACAGTTAAAATCACCTCAGAGTATTACATAAGGCGGGGATATGGAAGAAATATCAGCCAGTAACTTTGAATAAAATGAGCAATCAAAAGTATGTGGTGCATAGACACTTCCTATAAGAACCTGTTCGTTCACCATATAGAAACCCAGTGATTATAACAAACCTTCCTTCTGTATCTCAAACAACTTTATCTAGTGTGAATGGAAGACATTTGTGGATAAGTATTGCTGCCCCTCTGCTTCTTGAATTGAAAGAAGAAGCATACATTTGACCCACCCAGTCCCGCTTTAATTTTAAATGTTCAATATCTGTAAGATGCGTCTCTTGTAATAATGCCACCTGTACCCTGTCTTTCTTAAGAATGGAAAGTAATTTGCGTCTCTTAACAACATGGTTGATTCCTTTGACATTTAACGTCATGAATTTCGTGCTACTCATTAACTATATGATTGAACATAAAACAAATAAAAGTTATCCATATCTAACTGAAAATGACCCCTTACCATGAGCATAGTACAATACAGTGTTATTTGGCGCATGAAATGAATGAGCTGTGCTGGTATGAACACAAACAACAAGAACCTTCTTCATACTCAGAGAATGAAGTAAACATGAAGAAGATACCAGAGTATGAGAAATATGAACACACAAAACAAAAAGCTACCCACTGGGTAGGTGCACATGCGGCTAAAATTAGTTTCCACTTCTGGAGCAAGATAAAAAAAAAAAAAAAAAAGCTCCATATCCCACCCCCGCCCCCACATCAAAAAGTTTGTTACCTGCCTATTGTTATTCTGGCCACATATCAATATAAGGTATCAAAGTATATTAATAGTAGCTTGTGGAAGTGTCCTCTCAAAATACAATAGCTGCTGTTATAATAATTAAAACGAGAACAAAACAAAACTTACGTAGACCTTAATGATATGTGTCCATATCAGTGGCGGCTGATGCTAAAAAAATCTGGGGGGGGCGCACTGGCGGGCGGGGATTACAACACAACAATAAACTACTTGAACATAAATTTTGCTCTCCTCTCCTTCAGGCCAGCAATTTTTTCAAATGACTTTCTGATTGAAATCTGTCATTTCACAAACAAGTCTCTTTTCCATGGAGAGCATGGCCAGTGCATTCAGCCTCTCCTGGGTCATGGTGTTTCTGAGGAAGGTTTTCACTCTTTTCAAGGTTGAGAAGCACCTCTCTGCTTCAGCTGTGGTCATGGGTGTGGTGATGAGGATCATTAAGAGAGTGACAGTTTCTGAAAAGACATCTTCAAGATTGTTTACCATGAACAGCTGGAACAGGTCCACTGCACCACAACAGGCTCTGAACTCTACTTTGCTGTAGATCAGTGGTTTTCAAACTGTGGGGCGCGCCCCCCCTTGGGGGCGCCAGAGTTCTTCAGGGGGGGGCGCGACGTGAGAAAAAAATAAACCCGAAGAAAAACCTGAAAGTCGATGATTCAAATCATCAATCGTACTTCAACTGTAGAAGTAACCTAACTAAATCAATTTTCAACCGTTTATCTTCGTGCAAACCATTTAACAAATCTACACACTTGTATCTTCAATAATATCCAAACAGAATTTCGATATCATTTAAAATTTCTTCAAAACCACCGTTTTAGTTTCATACCGCTTCGTTTTCAGCTGTTTTCATTGAAGACGTCTGCCCATTCTGATACACCTACTTCTAGACATCGTAACTCATTCATTTTTCAACCGTTTACCATCGTTCAAACCATTGAACAAATCTACACACTTGTATCTTCAATACTATCCAAACGGAATTTTGATAGCATTTATACTTTTTTCAGAATCACAGTTTTAGTTTCAAACCAGCTAATAATTTAGGTCACCATAGCAACGCCGGTAAACAAACCCCGCCGAATAGTCGAATCTCTGGACTGAAAAAGCAGATCTGATTCGACTCAGAAAATTCAGAGTCAGGGACCCTGAAGGAATCTGTGTAAACTGGCAGTTAACACAGATTAAGATGTTCAAATGTATTTAAAAAAGGTTAAGCTAAAATATGCTTAGATAAAGTTGTTAAGAAATGTGTTTAAAAACGCACAAAGATGTTGTAATGTTTCAGAAATATGTTTAAAATGTTTAAAAAATATGTTTAAAAAATATGTTTCAAATGTTTCAAAAATATGTTTAAAATGTTTTAAAATTATGATCAGTGATGTATGTAAAATAATTAAGATAGCTTTCAAAACACAGGTCTTTAGAAAAAAAAAATTGGGGGGGGGGGGGGCTCAGCTGAATTTTTTTCTCTGAGGGGGGGCTCACTCTCTCACACTTTGAAAACCCCTGCTGTAGATGACACTGAGCTCTGTCTTCAGTTTGCTTCCATTCAGCATTTTGTAGGCCTTCAGCGTGCTTTGTAGTGTCTCTTCAGGAAATGCCCCCTGATGGTCCTCAAACCTGTCCCCCTGCAGCAAGGTTGCACAGACAAGATGGTCGGTGAAGCCCTCCCTGGTGTGTCCCAGAATGGTGTTGCAGATCTACAGAGAGAAGAATACAAATATATAGAGAAAAAATAGATGTCTCTTTAACAATTTTTTTTTTTTGCATTTGCTCCTCAGACAGTACACTGTTGGCTATATTTTGTGTACATATAGTTATGGCTCCCCTGGACCTATTTATTGCATATTTCAGCTTTTTGTATTGCTATTACTTATGTATTGGTGATAGTACTACTTTAAACAAATAGTTTAATTGTGATTAGGTGATAGGCTACATCTCTGCAACATGAGGCTACATCTCTGCAACATGACAATGACATATTTTAAATTGTATTTCAAAACACATTTCTCCTCTAACAAACATTACAACCTCAAATGAAACATGGACTATGACAGATTTCTACAACAAAAACTCACCTCTTCTGCAACATTTTGACGATCCTCTGAACTGAGTACCCGACGCCTCTTTGCTGTCAGAGAACCACTGCTTTGCTCACCCATGGAATGGCGAGAATTTCTGTGTGAGAAGTCATAATAATAATCAAAAAGGGGAAAAGAGATAATATTGAAAAATGTGATGATCATATTACTGATAGGAATACTTATTACCTGATGTTTTGTATGTCCTGTTCAAACTGCTGGATGCTCCCTTTGATGTGGACTGCATCTATGTTCTTCTTCTGGAGCTTGGCATAGAGGAGGTCCACATGTGGCATGATGTGGTGAAAAAGTTCCAGAAAGAACTTAAAATCCTGATGTTCCAGCAGCATGGCCATGCCTCCTGCCTCTCTCATGGTTTTGGGGTCAAAGTCACCTGAGTCGCGTATGTTCTCAAAACACTGAATGAGATCCTGTCTGTGCTCAAACACAGTGTTGATGGCTCGGCTGTGAAAGTTCCATCTGACATTGCTGGATGTTGGCAGTCTATGGGCCACCATTTTATCAAGAACAGCTGTACGCTTGGGTGATCTGGAAACAAAGCTGGCAAATCCACCCAGGTCAGAAAAAAAAATTCTCACCTTGGAAATGAGAGGTGGCCTGTTGCATGATCAGGCTGAGTTGGTGTGCATAGCAGTGGATATAGTGGGCATTTGGGTACTCATCTTTGATTTTCCTCTGAACACCTGCAGTGGCACCCCTCATCACACTGGCTCCATCAGATGCCTGGCAGATTAGCTTGCTTTTCTGATCCTCAGGAATGATGGCAGCAAGACGCTCTTTTAATGCAGTAGCAATGGACTCAGAAGTAGATGACTGCAGAGGAATGAACTCAAAAAATCTTTCCTGCACACTGTGTTTGTCATCAATGTAGCGTAGTACAAGCACAAGTTGGGTCTGTGTTGAAATATCTGTTGTCTTATCTGCCTGGATTGATACAAAAACACTCTTTTGAGCTTCTTTAATTATTTGCTCCCTTGCAACAGACAACATACAATCCAGGAGCTCATTTTGGACAGTTTTTGAAGTACCCTTAAAAACAGTGGCAGTCTCAAGGTGCTCTTTCAAAGCTCCATCCAGAGAGGCAACAAAATCCACCAGCCCACGAAATATCCCGGGGTTGACAGAGCTCTCACTCTCATCATGGCCACGTAAAGCCAATTCAAAGGCCCCACAACATTTCACACAGTCTATTATCCTGGACAGTATGTGACGATTTTTTGTTACCTCTTCATTGTGCCTTCTAATGCCAACTCTGTAGCCCTCATCTAATTGTTCAGCAATGCTAACTCGGCCAAAAAACTGTAGCTTCATGCTGTTGTCAAGGTGGCTACGGCTACTTTCATGCCCTTTGCATTTTTCAGAGAGATGTTTCAGGTCTCTGACCCCAGCTGTTGTCCAGAGCTTCAGTGCCACTGCCAACACTTTGAAAAAGCAAGCATGGAAAGCAATAGAGAGCATTGCTAACTCCACATCCAGCTAGCCAACTGTGTTTGGTGTAACACAAACGGGAGAAGCCTCTAGTGTAACTCCTTCCCCTGTCACTTGCCTGCTGCTGGATTTGTATATCAGGCTGCTCCGGTCCAAGCTCCTTTATTCTTTTTTTTTCCTCCACCGAACGCCTCGAGAAAGGATTACTGCGTAACGAAACAACCGAATTTTCGTTTGCGGTCGCCATGTCTCCTCCTGTCTTCTCGTTGTTGTTTTTTTCTGTCTGCTCCGTGTGCGCGTGGGCGTGTCTGTCGCTCTTTGAGTGACAGGCATGGCTCCGTTGCCAGGGGAGAGACTTTGACTGACAGGTATCATGAATCAATCAGACTGGATGAAAAATGAGCCCAAGCACGCTGATTGGCCAGGGGCGCAGAGAGCTGCGCCCGGAGGAGAATCTTGAAGTGACCAATTAGAGACCAGCATGAAGTCACATGGAAGCCAAAAGTTTAAGAGGCCACATACACACTTATTTGGCCGGCGCCCCTCACTATTGAAATGCATGATACAACCCAGAATAAACCCAATATTGAATGGAAAGGCATAAAAATTTAAAAGTAAAACCCATTGTATGAGTGAACACTGAACAGACGTGGTAATTACTTTTTATTATGTAATTTATGTTTACTGTGTCTATACTTTTTTCCTGAAATTTTGATGGGGGCGGCGCCCTAGCGCCCCCTATTGACCGGCCGCCACTGGTCCATATAGTCTCCCAGATCAAGCATGATAAAAGTCATACTTCAGGCGTCTCCTGTCCGGCTTTACTCCAGCGTGTTGAGAACGTTTTCTGCATCTCTTTGTGATTCAAACTTGAGCTCCGGTGCGCACGGTCAATTTTGATGCGGCTTTTAACGCCGGGAGTCGCTTCCAAGCCAAGCACGGTAGGCAGCCAATCTTCAAAGAAGTGAATGGTTTTTTTTCCCTCGGTGCTCTCTTTCAGATTGAGAACACGAATGTTATCCCGCCTGCTGCGGTTCTCCATATCATCTTCTCTGCTTCAGCGAGCCTCCCCTGTAGACCGGTCACTGTATCCTCCACATCCGACACTCTCTGCTCGGCCTCGGTGATGCGCTTTGATTGGCTTTCCAACGTAGTGGATATTTTTTCCAAAGTCTCCTTGAATTTGGAAAGTTTTTCTTCCATCATGTCGCCAAAGTTTTGAGTTACCTCGTGAATCAGAGCTGCGGTGTTCACCGTCGGGGAGGGCTCCTCTTCACCTGCTCCTCCGGAGCGGGAAAGTAATGGCGAATCCGTTTTTTGGCTAGTAGTTGCAGTAGTAGCCATTCCTCGTGTGTTGATTTTCGTCTGTTTCGACATCACTTGTTGCCAAAATTGTACTTTTTCTGCTTGCCGCTATTTCTTACACTACAGAGTTAATGTGATTAGCCGAAATTGGAGCGATAACTTGAAATAAAATATATTTAAAGACGAGTGGGAGCGGGAGCTCAGTGGAAACACGTCTTCTAGCCAGACATCGTCACGTGACCCCGGGTTATGTCTTTTTAACCAAGGGAACCCTAAAATGAGAGGTAGTTGTGGCGAGCGATGAGGTGGAAGGTGAGTATCTCAGTATGGTTACCTGACAAGGTAATCGAAAGGGGAACAGATCGATGGGTAACCCGACCCAGGAGATGACCATCTAGTGCCGTTGCGTGGATGGGCTTTTCCAGAGATTCCAGATTGGCGCCGGAATCTATGAGGGCACAGATGGTGTGAACCTGCCCGTGGCAGTGGAGACGGACCTGGAGTAGGGGTCGAGAGGGCTGATCAAAATTCAAACCTCAGCTCACCAGCGCCCTCAGGTTTACTGGTGAGCCTTGTCTTTTAACGGACAAGAGGATACATAATGGCCATTCCGACCACAGTACATGCAGAGATTCACCCATTGGCGGTGCCGTTTCTCCTCCATGGAGAGTCGTGCCCTGCCTAGTTGCATGGGTTCAGAAGAACCGCTAGAGACATGTTGGTCAACAGAACGTGGGGACGGTAGTAACTCAAGAGGGGAGTGGAAACGGCCTGGAGAAACAACGGGCCAACCTCTCTCTCTCCACCGTTCTCCAAGACGGCCGTCAGTACGGATGGCAAGAGCAACTAAACAGTCCAGGTCGGTAGGAGGATCCCGGGCTGCCAACTCATCTTTAATGCGGTCATAGAGTCCATGATAGAACGCGTCAAGGAGAGAAGGGCCGTTCCAACAGCTCTCGGCAGCGATGGTGCGGAACTCAATAGCAAAGTCCGCAACGGTCCTTCACTCTGTGTCAACCGGAGCAATTCCCGAGCTGCCTCTCTACCGGGGGTTGCGTGATCGAAAATCTTGCGGAATCCCGTAGAAAAATAATCTACCATAGCGCAGATGGGTGATTTCCTCTCTCTAGCCCTCTCGGTGAGCAGAGAAATGATGTACGCCACACAAGAGCGCTCGGTGGGGAAGGCTGAAGGTTGGAGCTCGAATGCGAGAGAGCATTGTACCAGAAAGGGACGGCAGGAACCAGGTGTACCAGAACAGCGTTCAGGAGAAGGAACACGGGCTTCGGAAACCGGTGAGGGATGAGTTGGGGAACTAGGAGGAGGAGAGGCAATGGTTATTCTCTGTTAATGCTCCCGGATCGATTCCATGTTGCTCTTGTGACTTTCCGCCAGCGTTTGTAGTCCCTCTGCCATGGAGTTCAGTTGTTGGCTATGGGACTGGATGGTGCTGGCGTGAGTCTGTAGTTCCCTTTGGAGAGGATCGGAGTCGGCTGGGTTCATGTCTGGCCAGATCGTAATGTCACGCTCCGGAGACGGACCGGAAGTGAACCCAGAATCACGACTCAAGACAGGGGTTGCGAAAGTTCAAGTTTACTTCAATTAAGTAGGCAAGGGGTCGGTAATGGGAAGGCAGACAGATAGGCGGGGAGCCGGGGGCAGACGAATCGACCGTCCGGTTGGGGACCGAAGGTCGACAGGAGATCAGACAGGCGATGGTTCGAAAACTGGCAGGCAGGCAGAGGTCCGACGACAGCTGGGAGGTCGGACAGGCGAGTGGTCGGTAACAGGTAGGCAGGCAGGATCTCGGCGACAGGCGGATGGTCGGGCGGGCGAGGATTCGGTAAGCGGTAAGCAGACAGGATCGACAGGGACTAGGCATCAGGCGGGAGGTCAGACAAGCGAGAGAACGGCAACAGGCAGGCAGATATGACATACACAGAGATAGAGAATGCGGGAAAGCTCAGTCAAGACTAGAGACGATCTGGCAGAGACTGGTTGGGGGCAGAGGGTAAATATAGAGGGAACACAGGTGAGGGTTGTTGGGTTGATTAGGGAATTGCAGGGTGAATGTTAAACTCAGGAACGGATCATGACAGAAAGTACCCTTTAAACATCGTCACGTGTAACAACAATTAACACCAACAAATATGCATCCTTAAAACATGTAGGCTAAGCACAATATAATACAGGGTTAATAGATCGAAGTTCTTTGTTGTAACAATTTCACCACTATTCACACCATTTAAACTTGAAGGAAGTGGAGGAAGGACTTATTGCCTAGGTTTGAAAAGTTGCCCTTCTAACGGCCTAATCACCGCTGCATGCAGTCGCTATGCCGACAGTGCGTCATGGGCTTTCCTTATCTGATTGCTGGGTCCTCGATGTGTCGGTGCGCACTGCTGACTTGACGTATCTCCTACCCGTGAGGAGCAGTCCGAGTTATCACTGTAGTTCTCGTCACAACACACAGACACAGGTTGGCCTCTTTCAAAACGGGCATTCTTTAATGGCACTCTTTACTAGGGTTGAGCACCGAAACTCGGCTCCAGTAGGGAACCGGTTCCGACGTAAACGGTTGTAACGAGATCGAATAAGAACTAGGCCTGCAGCGGATTCGAATTGTATCCGAATCTGTTCGGTTCGTTTACCACAGTTCGGAGCATTCTGGTGATCCGCGGATTTCGGTTTCATGAAGGCATTGCCTTATGTAGCGTATTTTGCCTACTGTAGCCTACGTCCGATACAAAAGGGTGTTTAGGACCCAGCGGAATGCATTCTCTCCAGTGCTGCCCGAGCCAATGAGGTAGCTGTAATAGGTTGTTTTCTGAAGTTCAAGCGCACGATTCCTAAATTTAAAGAAAGTAATTGATACAATTATATTCTAAATATACGGGAGATAAATACAAACGGGTGATAGCGGGATAACGGCCTTCGAGGTCGACCGGTTCGATGGAAATAATGGACCGGTAGAGGCAACTCTGGCTTCATGCTGCGCTCGTCGCCAGAGTTCTAAGCCTCGTCGGCCGTTATCCCTTACATGTTACACTCAGTGCACCATGTTTTCAAATGCATTTAGGGAAACATTTATTGCACAAAAAAGCCTTGCAAGTTGTCTGATTGCAGTCAATTAACACATTGCAAATAGCCTGTGGGTCTCATTCATTTTTGTGTTTCTCCCCCAAACCCTCCGTCAAAAAAAAGTCCGCCTTTTTACTACCACGGACATGATCCTAATCCGAACCGTATCCGAAACCGAGGCCCAAAACGGTTATCTGAACCGAACCGTGGACACACTAATCCGTTTCACCCCTAATAAGAACGCACATTTCGGTTCCTCAAAACGGTGCCTGACGTTTTTTAACGCCCCCTGCCCCGCCCCCACTGTGTTGCGGCGTCAACTTGCGTTAGTGCTGGGCGCGATACCGGTTCTCAATGAATAACGGTGTGTATTTTCGTTAGGATATGATTTTTTTATATAGCCTACCGCCATACCGGTGTATTTGATTACACAACGTTCGGAACGCAGCGCGACTCAGTTTCAGACGGGACCCTTCTCAATGTTGCGGTAAACAAGCATGGTACGACTACGACTTTCTTTATAGGTCCATGACTGCGAGGCGTGGTATTTCAGGCCAACTGGTAAAAGAGTGTGTCACGGCTTTCAAACATAAAAACCATAAAGCCTATGGGCGCCTCGAGACACGGGACGGACTTGTCAACGCGCTGTGGCATCGCTTACTTGATGTTGTTTTGATTGAAGATCGGCAGGTTGTAGTGGGTGAACGTGAATGAACGTGTGCGTGTGTGTGTGTGTGTGTTGCGAGCGAATGTAATTTTAAAGTAACAAACAAACAAACTCAAAGCCGATGCATGCATCCAAAACTTGCTGTTCAAAAACCAAATAAACAAATCAAAAACAGAGTCGTTATTCGCTTCAAATACTTTGTCTTTTCAAAACTTGGGAATTAATACAGCGCGGTACCGAGCGGTTGAAAACAATGTTGGCGTCTCCTGTGGCTGCCTTGCGCACATGAGTTATATTAATTAATATGACTTTGGCAGTAATGTTGCGCCATGATGCGTGCCTGCCTGCTTTCAGTGAGGAATTAAAATTATTTGTAATTTTAAAAAGATATGTATCAGTCACAGCACTCACAGCAGCCTCTTCGGGTAAGTCGAGTAATTGAATGCCAACCGTAGATCTTGCATATCAAGTAGGCTAGCAAACACCAATGCCATTCAACTCAGTGTCCGCTGACTTTCTGCTTAATGCAAGTGTGTGCCGTTTCGTTTTTTTAAGTACCGGTTTGAGAACCGTTTTAGCACCGGAACCGTTTGAAAAGTACAGAGTAGGCACCGGTATCGGATAAAACCCAAACGATACCCAACCCTACTCTTTACTCCTCTATCACAAATAAACATAACAAAACGGCCCATCAGCAAATGATACAGTATTAACGTATGCACGAAATAAAACAGAAATATGACACTAATTGGCACATGAAAACGACATGCATAAAACAGGAAATAAAGTGCATTAAATGGTAAAATAAAAGACCTTGCTGGCAACTTGTTGTGAAAAGAGGTTCTTTAAAAGTTATTTTACTGTCCTTGTTTCTTGGCCATCTGCTTATAAAATAACCTGACTATTGCACTGAACAATGTATATATTTGCAAAATAATAGCCAATGAACTATTTATTTCCTTGGTTACTGTGATTTTTGCTCCAGAACCTCAGCGCACAGCGTCTCCACATCAGGGCTTTGATGCCACCTTCATCTCAACACAGGATTGTAAGCTTTCGTCTGTGAGGCATGAATGATGCCATGTTGAATGCCACAGCAGTAAACGATAATTTTACTGTTTAATTCTAATTCTAATTGCTTTGAATAGATGTAAATGTAAGTACCTGTTTGTTCAAAGTGTAATGTCTGTCAACAGATATCTGCATATAAATGCAGAATTTGTAGGCAATGGACCAAGAGTTTGGAATCTGAAAAAGTTATGGTTTCCGTTTGTAGTCCGTTTGTAGTCGTATTGACCAATCACGGTTGAGCGTGCTTTTCTAGCATGCAGGTGAACAGCCCTTGTAGAGAGCAACAGTCTTGGAACCCATCGGCTATCATCTGACAACTATTTAGCTAATTATTAGCTTTGATATCTTTTTAAAGAGATTAGCTCAAATGTCACCCGTACCTGAAACACCTACAAAAAGTAAAAATAACGATCAGCACAAGGTAGAGGAAGTCTTGGCCTGGGTATCTGTGGCCCGTCTACACCGGAACCTGAGGCCCCGTTTACACAAAGGGAAAACGCAGATATTTCCACGCGGTTTGGCCTCTCATTTACACGAAAACGCAGTTTTTGTCACAGAAAACGATCATTACTAAAAACTCCGGCCAAAGTGGAGATTTCTGAAAACGCCGGTTATGTGTTGTCGTGTCAACGGGGAGAAACTGGGTTTTAGGTTCTGAAGCGTCACATTATGCGCCTGGAAATGCTTAACGTCATATGAGCGCCCTGTGTTTACAGTTTGTTTGATACAGGAAGACGCTCGTGTTATTCGTTCTTGTTGATTCTGAGGATTCTGATTGGCTTGCATGGCTTTATCCTTCTCCCTACACCACCGCCCATAGGTTTGGCGAAGTTATAATGGCGCTCGACGGCGTATTTATGCGTTTTGATGTAAACAACCACTTTTTTGAAAACGATGTTGTGTGCACAATGTTATTTTTAAAAACGGAGGGGGGGAAATATTTGTTTCTATAAATACCCTGCTACGTATAAACGTGGCCTGAGACCTGATCCTTGGCCTGCTGTCCCCAGGCTTTAGGTACACCATCATCAGAGGATAGCACAGTCCAAGTGAAATGTAGCTAGTGTTGTAAATTGGAAAAGGCTTAATTGTGTATGAATTGTCTATTTGAACTGTGCTACTGTTTTTGGTGTATTGTTTATAACTATATATACATATATATTATGACTTAGAATGTATCCTAATAACTGCATAAAAAGTGACCATTTATATGTCCTAAGGACGTAAAGGAAAATTTTGTGATGGGATCTGGAAGTGTATTCAAAAGTGGATGAAAGAAACATACAATTCATAATCATCCATCTTGAATGCTAAACACGGTATCGGCAGCAAAGAGCACAACTGTGCCACAGCTTTGATTAAATATTAAAAGCAAAACACTGCCACCATCTATGATATATGGCCAGTTATCCCTGAAGAAATACGTCGGGCTCAGGGAACTCCGGCAGGGAACAGGCGACAGGGAAGTGTCAAATGGACAAGTTCATTGTACGTCAGTTTCACACCCAACAGAAGGGAGAAGACAAAGGACAGTGTGTACCGCTGCAGAGAACACGGCTCGGAGCTAAACCAGGAACAATGATGATGATTATGCCTGCCTTCATCACAGCAGATATAGAAGACACCTGTACCCCAGACTGACAACCTGGTGACAGATAAAGGTTGGGTTTTATATCACGCCTTCAGTGGCGGAAGCTGTAACAGTCAAGGAACTGGGAGCCTGTATGCATACTGCAGCTATCACGAAGGCGACATTCACGCGACACACCATTTGGACTCAATGTACTTTTAAGCCTCTGTTAATTTCTACCATACTTCCAACACACCAGGACATTTTTTCCCTGATTGGTTTGGGGAATCCATATTGCCTGTCAATCACATGTCCTGCACCCAGCGTTAACATAGCACGTTAACATAGGTCATTAACATAGCACATTAACATAGCCCGTTTACATAGCACGTTAACATAGCGCGTGTGTGAAAGTCCCTTGCTCGTGGCGGAGGAATGTACGGAGGGAGGGAGGAGTCCAGAGGAGGTGAAGCAGGTCAGATGGGAACCTGGTGTTTTTATGTATGCACTTTACCATCTACTGTGGCCACTCCATTCAATAATGAAGATAGTCGACTCATCAGCAAAGCAACAAAGAACCCTTCATTCACGTGACGTTGTGACCCCCGGCTGACCGGCTTCTCCTAGCGAGGGCAGCAGAGGAAGCATGGTTAAATGTTGTACCGGGGGTCTGTCCTCACCACACGTTCAAACCATAGAGAAACACTTTTAAAACTTTTCTAACCATAATCTTTATGAGACATATTACTTTACGGACTGGTTACAAGCGAGAATGCTGGTTTCCTACTTTTCAGACTGGTTTGCTACATAACGGACTAGTGTAAATTACGGACTAGTTTACTGATTTGTTGACTACCTTATGTAATTTTTAACAACTCTAAAGAATGGTGAACCGTCTTACAAACTGCTTTACTGCCCTACAAACTGTTTTTTAACTTAAACACTGGTTAATGACATTACAGACAGTTTTCTTTTCTGTATAACTGTACAGGTGGAAGCAGGTAACACCAAACCCATCTTACTTGCGTCCAACCCACGACACCATCACAGATAACGGAGCATATCCACCCACTGCCTGCATGCCTGCTCGGCTGCTGATCGTTTACTAGCCATCGGTTTGTGGTGTGCCCAAGGACATCCCCTATCTCCCACTGAATATTCTGCATGCATCCTCAGTCCTCTGGGCCAACAGGAGGAATATTTCCCTGTTTACTTAAGTGCCACTTCATGATTAAAACCTAATCAGCCTCCTTCAGCCAGCAGCCCGGCAAACACTGACACAGTGAACATTCATTATCCCAGCAGACATTGTGTGTGTGTGTGTGTGTGTGTGTGTGTGTGTGTGTGTGTGTGTGTGTGTGTGTGTGTGTGTGTGTGTGTGTGTGTTTGTGTGTGTTTGTTTGTGTTTATCTGTGTAAGCGCATGATTTAATTGAGGATTTGAGATCTAGGAGGAGAGGGAATATGAGGCAGAAGAGATGAAAAGAGGGGAGAAGAGATGTGATGGTAAGGAAAGAAAAAGAGTGAAGAATGAACAGCGGCAATTAATAAGGTACAAAGGGGAAGTTTAACCGATTTCAGATCAAGTATTGGCGAGACACGGAATGAGAAATATAAAGCACTGCAGAAAGGAATAAAATTAGTCATATATATACCTATAATTTAATGATTAATAACATCTGAGCTGGATTTACCGTAATACAAGGTATAGCTGGGCCACGTTGTCAACGGCCACTGTCACGTTAAAATTGTACCGGGGGCGAAAATTGTACCGGCCTACGTCATCGTTTGTTTACATCCTGACAACCTGACAACCTGCCCTGCAACAGACGACGCGATGCAGAAAACATGTTTCCAAACGACGAAATAACATAATACAGATAGCGGATCGCTATCTGAATTATGATAGATAGCGATAACACTTGTTTTTACTTTATATTTGTATTGTATTTAATTGTTTAATCGAAACAATAAAGAAAATTGCCCGCGAAACGGGCGATCGCGTCAAATGACGCGTCAAATCACGTAGGAAGGTTCTTGAACATTCTAGACTATGAAACCTGCTTAAAACACTCAGTTTACTAGCTAAATTCGATTAAACAATTCAATACAATACAAATATAAAGTAAAAACAAGTGTTTTCTAGCGATCCGTTATCTGTATTATGTTTCAAGAACCCTCCTACGTCATTTGACGCGATCGCCCGTTTCGCGGGCAAAACATTGTCATTTGACGCGATCGCCCGTTTCGCGGGCAATTTTTTTTACTGTTTCGATTAAACAATTAAATACAATACAAATATAAAGTAAAAACAAGTGTTATCGCTATCTATCATAATACAGATAGCGATCCGCTATCTGTATTATGTTATTTCGTCGTTTGGAAACATGTTTTCTGCATCGCGTCGTCTGTTGCCGGGCAGGTTGTCAGGATGTAAACAAACGATGACGTAGGTCGGTACAATTTTCGCCCTCGGTACAATTTTAACGTGACACCACCTCTGGGCCCAGTTTCCCGAAAGCATCGTTATCATAAGTGGATCGTGAAGTGCGTTGCACAAGCATCGTACGGTTTTCACACCGTTTCCCGAAAGCATCGTTGGTAATAACGAACGTCGTGAAAACGCTTGTAGCTAACGCGGAATCCAGGGTACTCGTAGGACGCTTAAAGCATCGTTAGCCTTATAGTCTCAGTGGCGTCACCAGCGGACATTCCTAGTATTGGATGCGTTTTATTAAAACACATCCAATACCACGGAATGCCCAGCTTGAGCCATTTCGCAACCAAAAACAGTGGTTACCGCCGATATATTACTCAAAAACTACTGTTAGATTTAAACAGAAAAGATAAGATCAACAACAACATAATTTCTTGCAGCAATTAAAAATTCAAAAAATACATGCGCAGCCGAAATGTACCGATCAAACGCCACGTCACAAGGCATATAATATAATCAAATGATTCCATTGCTCTTGTGTGGGAGGTCGCTTTCGAGCTGCACTTGCTGTCTCCCTCTGATTTTAATTCAACCATCGTGGTTAAAATGTCCTCATATTGATCAATGACAGAAGACATAGGCTACAAGACCTCATGCTGAAACCAGCGGGGGTCGGAGAATTTCTGCAGGCGTTTTTTGTTGCGATTGTTTGCATTAAGCACTTTAGGTGCTTCGGTGAGGCTGTGATGTAGTTCACTATTTATTGGACCTTGTGTAGACAGTAACGAACATCCCTGACCATAGTTAATCGTGTTTGTAGTCTACACTCAGAGTGAACTCATTATTGCATGCGGGTGTCTTCATTCATAAAAAAATGAAAACATTCGGGAGTATGCAATAATACAAATTATTCTTAAGAGGTTAGAGACTCCGTGCACAGCCCCGCCTTCCCCAGTGAACCAAGAATCCCCGCGCCGTGACGAACGGGGGATTTGGCCCCCTTGATGTTACACAGGAAACTTGAGATAAGAAGGTGAAATCGCCGGGCGTGCCAAGCTGCGACCGAACCGGCTCGGCAGTGTAAAAAGACCTATAGCCAGGGTTCGAGTTAGGTGGGAGCCAGAGAGAGGTCTGGCTCCCATGAAAGCAGCAAACTCAATTATCTGTGGGGGGGCTCTGAAAATACAGCAGCATAATATTGTAATTACAATTAGGCCTAAAGCTATTTTCCCTTCCACATTCAGAGTAACATTGACGTTAAGTGGGATAATAGAACGCTGGTCATAATCGGGAAAATAAGCCCGGACAGGGCGAACCGGACACTGACGCGAAACGGAGGGGCTTCGACCTGAAGGGGCTTATTTTCGATAATGAGCGGCTATTTGCCGCTCATTATCGAACGAAAAAATAACTTCACAAGGTGTCTTTTTACAATTTATTTGTTACCATACGTAGTGTTGTTAGTTAATAATAGTTAGCCAAAGACGTTGACTTCGCTTAGCAACCGAAGAAGCTGAAGTTGTTGTGAAGGGCCCATGCAAGTGAACGGAGCATTCCACGGCATTGAGAAGAGCCGTGTCATGATAGCCCATATTTACGTCCTATATCCCCCCCCCCGTCAAAATTCAGCGCAAAGCTGGTACGGTCTCCCCCCAACGTCAACAACTTTAAGAGACCCCCACAGAGATGGAATCATAACTCGAACCCTGCCTATAGCCTACTTCTTCCTGCCCAACAATCTGGGCAGGATCTAGACCAAGCTCTCCTAATCGGGTCAGCAATAGCCGTGTTTAAATGATAATCAATGAATGGAACGTTGCATTTTTAATGTCTACAAATATTCTATACTAGAGAGCCAATCAATTCAATTCAATTCAATTCAAAGTGTTTATTGTCATATGCACAAATGAGACGTTCTCAGTTGTGCAATGAAATTCTTCCTTTGTTTCCACAGACTGAATGCCAAGATTTTTTACAAGATAGATAGAAGAAACCTTATGCGGAATCAGATAAAGTCTGCTCTCTTGCTGCGCAAAGTATGTTTCAGAAATTAGCACATTAAGATAAATGTAGTTGTCACACAAGCTATTTTGGATTTTTGTAACATGGAATTAATTCAGGGGGGGGAAATGCCGTGAATAAATGTATGCACAGTGCGTTCAGGATTAGGTCTGATATACAGTATATGTCGGCCTAGGCCTAATCAATTGTGTTTTAATATCTTTAGGGTTCATATTATTTCACTCTATTCTTTTCGTAGGCTACTCTGCGGTTGGCCTTGATGGGGAGATATTTTAACCCCTTTAACCCCATTTTCCTGCGACATTCCTGTGTCTACCCCTGCGTCATAGCCCGTTTCAGCACCATGTCAGTGAACAGGTACAATCCTACGAACGTCGTGAGTGCAGCGAATGCGCGTTCATGTTAAGAGGAGGATCCATCGTGAGATTGATCGTACGAGCGAAAAATCCTTTCGTTATCGGGAAACTGGGCCCTGGTGTTTGCCTCTCTTCCATGTGAAGACGTGTGCAGGTCTGAGCTGCTCCTACCTCGTCACATGGTTCTTGCATGCATGGTTCTTGTTCACCAGACCTGCCCATGTCTACTGCGCTCCATAACAGAGGGGTTCTGTTCTAGTGATCTGATATCAGTTGGACATCACGGAACATAGGAACATGTGGACATCCACCCACACATGCACAGGCACGCACATGACACAAAACTCACGCACACAAACATTGCTAGCACACACACACACACACACACACACACACACACACACACACACACACACACACACACACACACACACCTTACACAGTGAAGAAGTTATATTGTCTGAGCGGCTGAGCTCTCCTTCCACTGTCTCCTTCCACCGTCTCCTGTCTCCTTCTATGGAAGTAAATCTGTCTCATTGAATTTTGAAAATAAAAAGCCTTTGAATTTTAAGCATTGAATATTTATGCATTGAAATAATGTATCTGGATTTGTTACCATTGAATTTACCTTTTTAAATGTACCTTTATTTTTTCAATGTTCAAATTTTTTTAAGCAAATATTCAACATGAAAAAGAAAAATTTGCAAAATTTCAGATGCAGAATTCAATGATTAAATTCATGACAGCAACCTGATTTTAATTTGTCATCCTCATATCTGTATCATGCCAATCGGGGCACAATACTGACGGCTCTGCACGCTCATTCTGCCACCGGAGAGGCATATCAACCCATTTGCTTCAGCCGCTGAACGTGCGCCCGGTGTCACAAAATGAATGCACCCATTCCGCGTAATCGATGACGATAGAAACATTACGTTTTAAGCTTGTGTGCATGTTTCTGTACGTGAACGACTTCATGGCTGATCCCAATGTGAAGGCTGCAGCCTTGCTAGAACACTTCCTCGCGAGTCGCGTCCTGTGGAGATGAGGCTAGAGTGCCGGCTAGAGTGTTGCCTAGCGTTGGTAGCGTTCAGAGTTTGGAAAGACTTGGTAGTGTGGAAGCGCTTCCGCTTTTTGATACTGCTCCTGTGGTAAATATTTTTATATTTTACTTGTTGAAATTGAAATCAGTGACAATAGTTTGTAGACACCAGATGCGTAAATATTAAAACAAATCAATCCGTGCAAGATATATCGCTTATCATTGCGCTGCAAAAACGTTTGGTCTCCAAAAAAATCAATAATAAGATTTATTATTTAAATACCCGTGCAGCGTGTGAAGGCAAAGGATTGTGGGTATTTTGGCTCGTTGAAAATCCAGCGATGCATCTTTGAAAAATCTCGAAATTCTCAAAAACAAAAAAAACGAAAAGGAGAGAACACTCGGACGTGAATTTCGGAGGGTTCTCAAAATTGGAACAGTGCTTGTCGGCGTTCTATGACGTAGCGTCCCTAAAAGGGCGGCCGTTGAGCATACTTCCTTCACATTGGGAAACAGCCCATGCCTGTCTACGCTTCGAACTCGTACATGTTGCAGAAAATGAGCAACAGCGCCCCTTGGGTCACACTTTTCAGTGTGTCGCAAATTCGGTGTAACACCCGCTCGCTCTCCTTGCTTGACCGCGATCTAGCATCTAGGATCAATTGCTCTTCCTTGGGTCCCCCAATGTTACCGCTGAATTTCATATAGATTTTGCAGCTGAATTTGGCATGTAGAATTTGTGAACTCCTTCCACTGTCGCCTTCCACTGTTTCCTGACTCTTTCCACTGTTTCAATCCACTGTCTCCTTCCATTGTTTCCTGTCTCCTTGTCTCCTTCTACTGTCTCCTTCCACTGTCTCCTTCCACTGTCTCCTTGTCTCCTTCCACTGTCTCCTGTCGATATTCCTTTTCTTTGCCTACACCCTTTTCACCCACTCCCCTCAGAGAGTCAAACAATATGTGTGTGCGTGTTTTTGTGTGTGTGTGTGTGTCTGTGTGCGTCACTGGTCAAAGCTGGAGGTGAAGCACACCAAGTGTGCAGGTCTTTATGAGCGACGCAGCGGTGGCAACCGCTGGTATAAAGCCAAATCGGACAAACCACACTCCTTCACAATAATGGAACAGCCTATCAGGGTCGCCACGAGTCATACACCTATCTTGGCCATAACATCAACATTGCGGTTGAGTGGGGGGAGCAGGCACAGGAGCTATGTTATGCCTATAAGAACAGAATCGATCTAATTGATTCCTCCCCACTCCCTGTAGTCATGAAACTGGACGCTATCAGAGAGGTGGCCCTGGCAAAGGTACAACACCTCTTTGCAAACGTCCACCTCCTGCAATATGTCTTATGGGACATGAACAATAAAACAGTCCAGGCTGTCAGAAAATGGCTATGGTGGTTCAGCTATGGCTAAACTCACATTCTACCCAGGATCTCTTCTTCCTCTCACATAAAGAGGGGGGCTAGGTGTCCCAAACGTGGAATGGGTATACACTGCTACCAGGCTGACACACCTCATCAGCATGCTCAACCATGATGATGCCACTGTCAGAGAGCTTGACAGAGCTTCCGTCCTGCTGGAACTCAGGAAGAGGAAGGTCTCTCTGGCCAAAGCAGGCCAGGACAGTTTCCTAGGCTTTGGGAGGAAAGCAGCGGACACACAAGCTGCAGGCTTTGGAGTTCGGTCGGACTGGACGGACCTAAATGATCTGTGCAACAGAATGACAGTCAAACTGGAATGGACACAACACAACGCATACACAGCACCACAGGCATCTGTTGCAGTAGACATCGACCCATCTGTAACTGCAGAGGCTACTGTATACCACAAAGAGGCACAACACATACTACAGAACACAACAGCAAGGAGATTCCTTCTTAACATAAAACAAACAGAGACCAAACAACACTGGACTGGACTTAAAATGCAGGGAAAGCTAGCATGCCTAGACTTTGCCGAGCACTCTGCTTCCCACTCCATGTACAGAAATGCTGCTGTTAGGGAGGACATCCGCTGTTTCACAGCCAAAGCTAGACTGCAGGTGCTACCTACCTAATACAATCTGGCATTATGGTACCCTGCACACCACCATCCACACTGTATAATGCACTCTGGCCATCAACTTTAATCCGTTGCTCATATTGTGAATGGCTGTACTATGTACAAAGGACTGTATATTGCACGCCATGACCGACTTGTCGATCTGATTTCCAGCAATGTTAAAGAAGTATTTCTAGAAAATGTGACCATGCACAAACATTCACGTATCATGCCGGAATGGTTTAACAGCTATATTGATGTGTTTTGTAGCATCCCAAATGCACCTGATGTTGTTTTTTTAAACAGAGACAGAAGGGAAGTGCTCTTACTTGAGATAAGCTGTGTGTTTGATCTGTACATGGAAATTGCCTTCAACGATAAAATCGTTAAATACCAGCTCATTTTGGAAATACTAAGGGACCTAGGCTACCAATGCAAGCTAATAGTGTTTATTTTTGGCAGCTTGGGGCATGTGCACAACAATGTTTATAGTGTGTTAAGGCTGGCAGGGCTCTTCAGCAGAAAATCTAAACAATAAGCAAAGTTCTGCTCCGTATCAGCAGTGATAGGCAGTCTGGCAGTGTGGCGAAGGAGATGTTTTTTGTTCGCTTCAACAAAGACCTTTCTCATCTCTGAAATGTTTGAATCATATAGAAGAATTAAAATGTGTGTGTGTCTATCTGGGTACCATTGTGACCTTTCTGCGTGATGGGGCTGAATAAGTACTATAAATACGCAGATCAAAGATGCATGTGCTCAGCTTCAACGTCAGTGTAAGGGCTGTGTGCGTGAATACCACTGATGTGTCACTGTGTGCAGATAATGTGCATGAATGTGTGTATAATTCAATCATTCAATCCTCTCAAAAGCAAAGCAGTGTATATTCAGAATGAAACAAATAGAAAGTTATATTACATTTAAATTAAGATCAAATCTATGTTGATGTCATACACACTTATACACATCCGCCCCCCTTATCAAATGAAACACAGTGATCAAAATTACCACACCATTCTAAATCTCATTTTATAAAAAGAGCATTTATTTCAAAGTTGTTTTTTTTTCGCTTCGGAGATTGAAGCACATAGTAAAGCAACAGTACAATGTTCAGAAAATATAAGTGTGACACTGTAACATTATCTTTAAATCGTATCTTAACATGTTCTTTGTTGTAATACTGGAATATTCTGCATGTATACTAAAATAAGAACTTTTAAAATTTTACAAATTGGTACCATAAAACTCGACAGAGGATCAAAATGAGGCGCTCTCTCACTGCGACAAACACATTTTTCGCTTGTTTTACTCTCAGCCAGGGAGGAATAACAAAAAAATGCCTAGAAATAAACATAAAAAGTAAAATAATAAAGCAAGAAATTATATAGAAGTTGGATTCACGCTAAAGACCGACAGATCTGCCATGTACCTTCTGGGCGGAGCAGATTGGACTTCAGGTTTATCCAAGCGGAGAGAAAACAATGTGGATTCCTATCATTTATAGCGGAATGACAATTATCTGCAGACAAACTAAACTCTGATGGAGACATACTTGTTTAGCCTTAAAAAGAAGCCAGAATGATGACACTATATCCACCTGTTCTTGTGGAACGGCAGCAAAAGACAGAACAAAATTGGCATCATTGTCATAATAATAATCATCATAATAATTATAATAATAATAAAAACAAAATGAATCTTAATAATAATACAATTATAACAATCATAATAAAAAATAAAAACATTAAAAGGTGAGTATTTGTGACTAAATGCTCTGTGAATGAGCAGGGAACAACACACATTGTGTTCTTTTCTTTGAACACATCACATTTCAGCTTTGAAACAGCGCACATGTTGATACAACAGATGCAGCCAGAGAAACAGCCACAGTTTTATGAACTGCACGGTATGTGTATTATTCCAGGCTACATTCACCAAGGGATGGAGAATGGCATGCACTACAGCCCCTCAGAATAAGGTCAGATCCACAAGAGATCACATGTCTGCACATTCTCTGCACATACCCAACATGGAGCTCACTCTCTGATATACTTTTCAAGTTAAAAAATAAAAAAATGAGAAAAAGAGAGAATGCACTGCGCTGCAAGAGTGTATTAAGTTTAAGGCTTTTTAGAGCTCACAGGTTTTACTCGAATGGTAGAATTAGAAACCAGGAAGGGATCATTCATTGGTGGATATTCGTGCGAGGATGTGACCACTGATTGGGGGTTCAGACATAATGGGCAGTGGAAGGTGGAGCCACAAATCTTTCCTCTTCTCTGGAATGGTGATGGGGAGAGTATTCAGAACAGAACAGTTTTCTCTTCTTTTTGAGTCCAAGTTGAATTCCATTTAGGTTAGAGTATAAAATGTATTAGTAGTAGCCTTTCCACAGACTTAATTTCAGTCCGTGGGAGATGCTACAGAGGTTAGCTAGAAATGCTGAAATGCTTAGCTAGCTTGCTCTTCTTTACCGTATTGTTTAGCCTGGGAGTTGTTGCGTTTTAGTATAAGGCCACCATGACTATAATACCTTTTCTGTGAGCATCTTCACAGTAGGCTATTGTCAACATAGACTGAGTCTAACTCACTGTCAAACTAAACCATGTCACCTGCTGACCTACACATGGCAACAAAAGTGAAGAAATGCTATTCCGTTTTAATAGCCTTTCTCTTTGACCTCCGGTTTCCCACCAAGGACTTATTTTCCTTCTTCATCAACATCCTGTGATTGCTGCTTCAAAAGAGTTTCAAATGAGGAGCCAGCTGGATAAAGTCTCTCTTCATTTCTTAGGCTCTCTGTAATCATTACATCCAACCACTTTGTGACACTTTCGGGATATAATACAACCTACTAGCTCCAGTCTAGTCCCCAGAGCGCATACAGAGTGTCTAGTGAGTTGAAGACTGAGTCAGTAAGCACAGCGTCTTCTTTCACAGCAGAACTGTTTGGATGTACAACGAGACAGATTGCGAAAACTAACAAAACTGCCCAAGAACTACATTGCTTATGTCTTTGGGGAGAGAGAGAGAGAGAGAGAGAGAGAGAGAGAGAGAGAGAGAGAGAGAGAGAGAGAGAGAGAGAGAGAGGTGAGGGATTCTGGGAAAATTGGGCTCTGATACGTAATTATTGATACATTATACAAAGAAGAGACTTGGGCGGGATTAATGTTGGTCAGCGATTCTGTCTTCAATCTGACCACAGAGCATTGGTTGGCCTAATCACATCCTCCTTGTACTGGAGGGCTGGGGGCTCATTCGGACGGTGGTTAAGAGTCTTCCCCGTCGTCCGTATCGTTCATGGGGTAGTCTTTGGTCCCGTATAGATCGGCCAGCCTCTTGAAGCGGGGCCCCCAGCTCTGCAGATAGTCATAGTCCAGGTCTGATTCGGTGGTGACGGACTCCAGGGAGCTGAGCGAGCCGGCCACTGAGTCCCGGCCCTCGTAGCCGTAGATCTGGATGGAGTCGTAGGGCGGTGCCGTGGGGTCGCTGTCTGCCTCCGCGATGCGGGACTTGATGAAGTCGTCCACGTCCACACTGTGGCCCCTCGTGCTGCCCGGCCCGGGCCTCAGGGCCCCCTGCAGCTCCGGCTTCATGTCCTTCCTGGGCAGGAAACTGTTGGCCCCGTCAGGGTTCTGAGAAGAAAAGGGAGGAAGTGTTATATATTTTTTAATATATTTTTATTATTATATTGATTATATTTAAAATGCCATAAACTCCTGAGACACATGGTAAAGGGAGAAACTTCAAAAGAGCGCCGTCGTGTAACTGGATCTCTGAAGCTCCTTGAGCATAGAGAGCAGACTGCGTCCCCACGGTAATTGTTAACCAGGGTGGAGCTAGAGAGAGCAGACTGCGTCATCACGGTAATGATTGAAGGAGCATTTCACCGGTGGAGGCATGAATATGTACTGAAATAGGGTCCTATATGTAGTCGAATAATAAAATAAAATTCTAATTTGGTGCCGTCTTGACTTGAAGACCACAACTCCCAACATGCACCACGATGCACAGCTTCGCTGGCCACTCCCGCTGATCTAGATCTCCACCTATCGGACACCTCGCTGTTCCATCTACCAAGCTGATACCGCGAGACTGCTTGAAAATCATTTCACGCAACATTTCTAGTGAAGAGTATTAGTTGGGGAACTCAGTGAATTACCATATTTTCCGCATTATAAGGCGCACTTAAAAGCTTTTAATTTTCTCAAAAAACGACAGTGCGCCTTATAATCCGGAGCGCCTTATATATGGCGAACACACGAACACAGGTCCCGTCCACACGGAGCCGAAACGGGCGAAAACGATCCAATTTCGTTTTATGCGGTTCAGGGATATCAACGTAAAGACGGAGTCATTACGAACCCGCATCGAGCTGTAGAAACGCTGTAGTAAATATTCAAGGCACTGGTTCTCCACAGAAAAAAGTGGAGCGCATCAAGCCTGCGCGCTGTATACAAACATTCAGTCACGAGGAGATTCAACCTTTTACATTGAGCAGAAATACTTTTTAATGTACAGTTAGTAATTACATTTATCAAGGGGCTTTATTTAAAGCTGCAAAAAGAATGCAAATAAAATAATCCATAAAAAATTCAACGCAACTCTGGCGTCCGCCAGCTGGTGGGGGGCTAATGCCATCAAGCGTTTCAGACGTCCACACGAATCCTAACAAGAAACTGCATAGGTCCGGATAGATTTGAAACCACCTCCGAGGGTGGTTTCAGAAATGTGCGGTTTCTGGCACCGGATTCGCCGGCTCCGTCTGGACGGTCGGCCAACGGACAAGACTTATGCGGTTTCACCAAAAAATCGGCTTCGTGTGGACGGGGCCTTAGAAGGCGAACACACGTTCACCAAGACGGGGAGACAGCGCCGGGCGACTTATGCCACTATCTGCCAATGGATCGTGGATGCCTGGGCTGATATATCAGTCTCAACTGTGGTCCAAGCTTTCACGAAGGCAGGAATAATCACTGAACTGCCAGGCAACAGCAGCAACACTGACTCGGATAATGACGAGAGGGAACCGGGCATGTTGGATGCCGTACTCGCCCAACTGTTCAAATCGGACACTGAAGAAGAAGAATTCGAGGGATTCGTGGACGGGGAATGAACTGAAAAAGTGAGCTTCACGTGTTATACGTAACTGAAAAATGTTGAGTTATGCACTAACGTTTGAATTAGCGGTATCAGACTGTGTTTCTTTTATGTGTTTACTACTGAACAAGGCTGGGAGAAATTGTTAATATGCACATTAACGTTTGAACATCGTTACCATGGGAGTGAACGGAGTTGTCAGAACGCTTAATAAAGTTTGACTTTATCTGACTGTATTGTTGACATTCCCTTTAGCACAGCTCAATCTAGTCAATGCATAACGCAACCCCAATCAAACGTTTGACTGCAGTATCTTCTATTCTATGCGCCATATACATGGAAACAGTTCTAAAATAGGCCATTCATTAAAGGTGTGCCTTATAATCCGGTGCGCCTTATAGTGCGGAAAATACGGTAGTCCTCGTTCAGGGACGCAGGAAGTGGGGTGCTCCGGGTGCTGCCGCACCCCCTCTAGTGGACAACAGACGCAACTACAACACTTGAACTCAGGCAATGCCGCAGGTTTTTTTTTTTTTTGTCTCATCCGATTACATACAGCACCCCCCACTTCATATGACTTCCTGCGTCCCTGTCCTCGTTTGTATTTCTTTCGAAATGCATGGTGCCATCTTCTATGTCAGATCCAGTACCCTCCGCCATTGTACTTCAGTTTTATCAACAGCCTCTGTTAGCTTAGCTTCAGGATGTTAGTTTTTAGCTGGGGATGTTAGTTTCTTCTGGTGAAGTCCCACCCACTGGCACTGCTCTAATAGGTCTGTAGCATCAGTGGGTCCCACCCCCTATAGAGGGGTGGGACTAGTGGTTGTAGTCTTACGAGAATCCTCCCCTCTTACACTTCCTATTTACTTCTACGCAAAAATCGTCATATTGCGTCATCTTAAACAGGAAGTGTTGGAGATCGATACGGATCTCTCCAGTCTCTCCAGAAAATAAGGGAATGATGCACAACCATTCAAAAATATGAGTGGGTTTCTAACAATACAAAGCTTAATGGAAATGGGTGAAGTTTCCCTTTAACCAGGGTGGATAGGGGGAGCAGACTGCGTCCCCACAGAAACAGTTAACCAGGGTGGAACTAGAGAGAGAAGACTGCGTCACCAAGGTAACGGTTAACCAGGGCGGAGCTAGAGAGAGCAGACTGCTTGAGGCGAGGGTTAGCCCCTACCTGGTAACCAGGCGAGGGTGAGCCCCTACCTGGTAACCAGGCGAGGGTGAGCCCCTACCTGGTAACCAAGCGAGGGTGAGCCCTACCTGCAGCGTTGCGATGTCGAAGGCCTCCGTGTCTTCCTCGCCGCCGCCCTCGTCGTCGTAGGTGATGATGTTCTCCCTTATGTCCTCCTCCTCAAAGAGGATCAGTGGCTCCTTCTTCTGCCGCCTCAGGGCAACAAATAACACCACTATTGCTGCCGAAAGACAGAGGACAGAAGGACGGACGGACGGACGGACACATAGAGGGGATCAGAAGTTTGTTCAGCACATTATAAAGTCACTCGATGGCCATGAGCAGGAAAACGAGGAGAACATTACCCAGGCCACGTTAATGAGTTTCACTGTTAAATCCCTCTACATGTACATTCACATTTAGGGCATTTAGCAGACGCTTCTATCCAAAGCTGAGGTCTCTGGCTCAGTATCTCGACACTCAGCTAGGAGGAGCTGGGCATTGAACTAGCAACCTTTCGAATACCAGCCAACCCACTCTACCTCCTGACCTAAGCTGACCCCTAGGCTTACCCCTCTATGGGGGTGAATTGTACTTGAGAGAATACCTTACCGGTGGAGACATGAATCTGTATTGAAAGTGGGTAATATATTTAGTCGAATAGTAACATAAATTTCATATTTTGTGCCATCTTGACCGAGAAAAGGCAGACGGTGACTTTTTGGCGCTTGTGGATTGAAGACGACAACTCCCACAATGCCAATCAGCGTTCACTCCCTGAGGCACGTTACATAACAGCCAATCAGCGTTCACTCCCTGCAGTCCAGCGTGAACAGCAGCATGGAGGAGAAGTGATTGTTGCCATTTGCGGGCTCCTGGAGCTCTATATCTTAATAATAGAATATTATATAATATAAAGGTATCTATATAATATAGTACAATATATAATACCAGAAAATAATGTAGGTACTGTGTCAGACTCAGGTGCTTGTCGGGTCGGACGCCTGAACACCGCAGGGTCGTCGCGGGTTTTGCGATTGCGAGCGAGACTTCTCCGGTGCTGAAGATGTTAATCAGGAGCCGAAGAGTAAACTAAAACTGTCAACAATGGATGATGTGCTTTTTTTTTGCACAGCAATCTTCAGCACTACGCCATACACCAGACGTACATAACCAGTGTAATTACGCGGAGTTCCATCTGATGTGTCATCTAATTTTCCTTCGGGTGCGGGTCAGGCGTCGGTATCAATTTATAGCGGGTCTGGTCGGAATGTAATTCTCGGTTAAGGACGGGTGCGGCTTTGCAAAATAAGACCCGTGTATTGATTCTCGGCCACGGTGGAGAAGGAATTGGGGGAAGAAACGTTAGCTTTGACTCTCTGAAGAACTACAACTTCAGATTGATGTGGAACTGCGAACCGCGACATTGAGGAGAAAGGGATTGTTGCCCATGATTGTTTTCCAGCCGGAGCCCCGCTGCCCGCTGCCAGCTGCCAGCTGCTGAGGCGATAGTGCCTCGGCGCGGGCAGCGGGGCTCTGGCGGAAGACAATCGCGGGCAATAAGCCCTTTCTTCTCCATGTCGCAGTCCAGTCTACTTCAGATTGATGTGGAAGTGGAAGAATCAGAGATGTCGGAGAACCCGACGGAGTCGTTTGAGATGATATTATGAATAAACGACTGCGTCAGATTCTCCGACATCTCTGGTCCTTCCACATCAATCTGAAGTTGCAGTTCAATCTGGAATTCAGAGACTCAAAGCCAACGTTTCTTCACCCAATTCCTTCTTCACCATGGCCGAGAATCAATACATGAATCTCCACATCTGCTGTTTCCCATTGCAAATTTGCTTCTGCCATGGTCGGAGGTTTGTGTCGGTCTAGTTCTGTAGCTAAAAGGTGAAGAAACATGGCAGACATTGTGTTTACATCTCGTACGCGAGCTCCCGCCCCCCTCATTCCTTTTTGGTGGGCTTACAAATTTGTGGAACCAGTGGTTTGTAGTCCTCAGCCCTTCTAGCAGGCAAGCAAATTTCTACTGACATGATGCCAAACGCGTCATTTGTCATCAGGTCAGGAGAAATGTAAGGAGGACAGCTGGGCCAAGGGAAGACTGGGTTAGACTGAGGGAATAAAAAACTTTTTTTATATATTATAATAGCGATTTTATAATGATAGAACGCCGGTTCTGTATCAGTGAAGTATCCCTTTACTGCACATGGACATGGCAGTTGTCACGTGGTCATGTGGCTTCGAAGCACTGCTCATATTGACAGGCATGTCAATATTCTCTCCTCTTTGCTTAACTGAGGCTACTAAACTGTCCCTGTCCCTTTACCGTATATGGCAAATATAAATGAATAGAGAAATGGCCGAACTAAAACCAAAGAAAAATGGATTGTGCACGACAGGCGCACATGGGAGGCGTCATTAAACACAAACAATTTGATAACTCATCTGGTCGGGGAACACATACACCCTGACAGCTGGATGGCTCCGTCCAATCAAAGATCCGGATCAACCCTCCAGAGACACATGGTGAGATCTGGATCAACCCTCCTGAGACCCGCGGTGGGTGTGGAGGTCCGGTAGAGGGGGGCTGTGATTGGTGCTTTCCGTACCTAGCAGGATGACGATGCAGGCAAGGATGGCGATGAGCGCGCCGGTGCTCAGGCCGGCAGGCAGCACGTAGGGCTCCACGTTGCAGGAGAGGATGGTGTCCCTGCTGTCGCACGAGCACACGCGCACGGTCAGCGTCTGGGTGCTGCTCAGTGACGGCAGGCCATTGTCGCTGATCTCCACGGGCAGGAAGTACACGTCCTGGGTGAGCCGGCTGAAGCCCTTGCGCAGCACGTGGACGCTAGCGGTGCTGTCTTTTGAAGAGAGAGAGGGTTTGAACACAGGCCTTTAAAAGGGCTTCATAATCCCCCTAAGACCCTCCCCGAAGAGCCAGGAGAACTCTGTTTGCATTCATATTCAAGATTAATTAGTCATTACAGTAGAGGGAGAAGTATGTTTATACTATCTGCACTTTCCATGGATAGAAGAAACAGGGTTATCGAAGAGAAACAGACATACAGACTGTACATGTCTGTCTGTTAGAAATGGAACACATATATATCTATTATACATACATAAACATATATATAATACATATATATATAATATATTAGTGCTGTCAAGCGATTAAAATATTTAACGTGATTAATCGCATTAATGTCATAGTTAACTCGCGATTAATCACACTCTATTCTAAATATCCCACCACGTGCCAGCCAAGGACCTATAAAGATCGCGGGATACGTTCCTTTCTGGAGAAGTGAAGAGGGCGTCCTACTGAACGGAGGTGGGTATCCTACATTATGTTAAATGAAATGACTGTAGTTCATGTGAATTCCCCCCAAAGTATTGCATTAACATGCTGCAAATGTCTTTCAATGTATTTTAATTGTTGCCATAACATAAGTTTTGAAATGTCTTGGATGCTGCGCCTTCTGTGTGAAGTTCCCAAAAGAGATAAAAAAAATAGTTTGAATCCCCCCCAATAACCCAAATGATTCGAAAATATGTTTTAAGCGCTGGTTTGAACCAGTAAAACGACAATTTGCTACGCGATCACCATATAGATAGGCTAGTGGTACTCATGCTTGTCAATTGAGCACATTTGCGGCATGTTAATGCAATACTTTGGGGGGAATTCACTTGAACTAAGTCATTTCATTTAACATAATGTAGGATAACCACCTCCGTTCAATAGGACGCCCTCTTCACTTCTCCAGAAAGGAACGCATCCCGCCCAGAGTATGCTGCGATCTTTATAGGTCCATGGCTGGCACGCGGTGGGTCCCATTCCCAGTGTTATTTAAGAAATGCGTCACTGCCGCGACTATCATTGGATTAGGAATTTATGGGCGGAACTATTTTGTCCCGCCCACGGACGCTCTGGCATCTACGGATACGAATACTTTTTCTACACATTTACCGCCTAGACGTGCTGCAAAACTACCTGCAAAAAAACCCACAGCTGAGACATGCAGGAACAGATTCGAGCAGTTGTAACGAAGGACTTTTGCTCGCTCATTAAAAATGCTGAATCAACATAGCGTTCTTTATAATTTTATTTGTGAGGAAATTTTTCACAGGTGTGCAACTTCTGATGCATTGGTTCACATTTGGGTGTACGAATGCACACATTTTGGGCATGCTCTCAGATTATGAAACATGGGTGTGTAAAAAAAGGTGCAAAAGGAATTTTGCACCTGTAACACAGATTTGCGTACTCGTAGACCCTATTTTGTTTTTACAATGGTAGAAAAAACATTTACGACTTCAAATGTACTGTTATACATTTGTGACTTTAGAGTACACATGCAAAATAAATATAAACAACTTCAAATTTACTGTGACTTTAGTGTACGCATTCAAATTCTGCAGTTACAGGTGCTAGAGGCTTTTGCTACAATAATACCTTCATACTAAACACACACACGCACACACGGTGTGCGTGTGTAATAAATATATATATATATATATATATATAATATACAGTGGCGGGCCGTGACTTTTACCATGAGGCCTTCAATGCAATCATCCTGAAGTAAACCGCTTTTCAAATGACTTAATAATGACGTCAGGGTTATTGCCATGTTGATGACCCAATATAACCCTGACAACTGAACGGGCTTTAAGCATAATGTTGTTGTTGTTTAAGCCAAAACAACAAAACGCACGTAGCCTACCCTAGTCATAAACTGAAAAGACGGTAATCTTCGTCAGATTCTACAATTTCCGACGGTTCATGAATGCAGCCAAAAATCGTCCGTCATTTAGGCCTAGTAAAAACGCTGTAAAGCACGTGCTTCTTTCCTAGAACCTGTGCTTGATTTAGAGGACTTTTGCAATAAATTCACACATATTCAATACTACCAAACAAGAACCAATTCAAAACAATCACATGTTACTTTAACGAACACAGGTATTTTATTTTTAAACCAAAATAATATTAATATAGGCTTTACAAATCATCCAAAGGGCAATTTCGTTGTGGAGCTCTGTTTCCCTTCTTACTTGCTCATTGAGTTGAAATCCACTCGGGTGTCTCCGAACGTCTTCAACAAGACTGTTGCATGCAAGTGGCCCGCCGTACTTTGGTGTCTCAATGCCGACTTTGTAAGACAACTCAGGTTGGAAAACCCACCCTGGCTCCAAACACCACAACGATCCGTTGCAAATAGCAAGCATTCCCAGCAATACAGATTACAATGACCACTTGACGCTGTCAGCCAACTATACCTCTCGTAGTTGCTGGATTGAAAGTGCCGCACAAATCCTTTGCCCGGCTGGGTCAGAGAAGCTAGCTGCGGTGTTGGTCGTCCCTGTTTCACAATTTCTAGCTTTTCTGAGAAATTCCTTCTCGAAAAATACTTTTTCAACAAGTCGGCCGCAATATCCAGTCCTTCTCCTCTGTCATCCATTGTAATTAAAGTGAATCTAATCAAAAAAAATCTAAACTAATGAAATATATAATTTCGCTAGCCTAGAAATCTAGACGCCCCTAGCGGCAGCAAATATAATTTGCAGCCAGGGAGGTCTAGCCTTCTGTCGTCGTTTTTCGCTGCTGGAAACCGAAAAAGGGACATGCCAATCAGATCGTGAGGGGTGGAATCGAGCAGAATGACAACAGAGCTGCGACGGTTCCGTGTTACAGGTAAACAATAATGGCTGCTGCTGCTGGCGAACAGCTGTCCTTCGACTCGGCTTTGGCCGCGACTCTTCAAGACTTGAAGTTATCGAAGTTATTGAATGAAGCTATATTGAGAAATGAACAAAGAAATGCACTGAAGTCTTTCCTTGAAAAGAAAGATGTATTCTGAGTTTTTCCGACCGGATACGGTAAAAGTTTGATTTTAGAGCGACGGAAATTTCCGTCGCTTTGACTACGTCACCTTCTTCGTTGCTCTGATTGGTTGTAGCGCTATCCTATTGCGTGCAGAGGGAACTTGAAAGACAACCATACATCCCGACCACACTGCCACCGTACGAGACCAGACCCAATATCTTTCCGATATGGGTCTGGCTTGCCAGGCTATAATTTCGCTGCTAGTTAGTTGTAATTCCTTTTGTTTTCCTCCCGATGGCGCCAAACAACAAGGCCAGCTAGAAGGCCTAGACGTGTAAAAGGACACGCCCAACTCGGCATACTCGAAATCCGATTGGTTGAAGAACATGTCAATCAACAACCTAGTCCCATTAGCGTCAACAGCGAGGGGATTCTCTCAGGATTCTGGAGGCCTCGGCTAGATTATTTTTTACCCGGAGACAGCGCAGGGAAATAATCTGATTGGATAAGGGCTCTAATCTATATATTATTGCGCTGGAGGCAACGCAACTGAAGGAAAAACAAATAAATACGTAATTAGACTTATTTGAACAAACTTATTAAAATAGATAGAATGAATGAAAAATATATATATTAAAAGGTATAGATTATGTATTTTATTAAAATAAAAATAATGTATTGTTCTGAAAGTGTCTAGGCCCGAAGAGAAGGCTTTGCTGGCCCTGACTGCCCGCCTCTGTATATATATACTGTATATATGTATATATATGTATATGTTTATGTAAGTATAATAGATAATATATGTGTTCCATTTCTAACAGACAGACATGTACAATATGTCTGTCTGTGTCCGTCTGTTTCTCTTAGATAACCCTGTTTCTTACATATATATATATATATATATATATATATATATACACAATTATAATTCATTTTTATTCATTTTCATTTCAAAACAAAGCGGGCATGCATGATACATGGACGATAAAAAACAATTATTTCAGACAAACACACAACGCGCACATCTGAGAAATAGGGAGAGCAAGAAAAATGTGAGTTATAAAAGTACCAATAGAGTGTGACAGGTTGGTATAACAGCTCAGGTTAATAGATGGTTCATTCCTTAGCTGAATAGGAAAAAGCAATTCAAGGACGCTGCATTGTAATGCAATACAGACCTGAGTATAGTCATCATCATCCCCCCTCTGGGCCTGGTCTACTGGTTTCTGTGCTTAAGCAAATGCCAACCCACATAAATTCTATGTATAGTTATGAAGGTAATCAGGCGCCTGATTGGTTTCCAATATTAAATGAGGTGAAAAGAACAAGAACTCATACGCACTAAATCCCATGTCCTTTACAGTAAACATAAAATGACTCTCTCAGTTGACTTTGATTCTGTGTCTGTATGTGTGGTTGTGTGCGTATGTGTGTGTGTGTGTGTGCGTATGTCTGTACGTATCTATGTGTGTGTGTGTGTGGGGGGGAGGGTCTGTATTTGTGTGTGTGTTTGTGTGTGTCTGTTTGTGTGTGTATGTGTGTGTATTTGTGTATGGGTGTCATTGTGTGTACGCGTAGATTTTTGTGTGTATGTGTGTGTATTGTTTGTGTGTGTGTGTGTGTGTGTGTGTTTGTGTGTGTATGTGTGTGTCAGTGGCGGCTTTTAAAGTGATGGCGGAAGGACTGCGTGCTTGGTTGCCATTGGCCTGCTTGCACTTTTAAAGGTGAGACTGAAGTTGTTTCAGTCTTTTGGTAATTACAAAATAGTAGTGAGGGATAATTATGTGAATAAAATTGATACAAATCCACCAGTGGCAGCGTTGTACTTTGAAAGCTGGTGGGCAGCATGTCTTTGAAATGGACTACAAGAGCAGATGGTAAGGATGCAAAGCCAATTAGTTAAATCAGGTCTACTCTTTATTTGTAAAACTAAATAAAAAAATCAGGGCCTATAATTGGGCCTATTTTTGCCTTCAATGACTGAAGCTATTGCTTGTAATTTGACAATGTTTATTTTCAGCTACGATTGTTTTAAGAAAAATTAAGACACAAGACCAAAAGTGATGCCATTTAAAATTCATCATGCTATGAATCATTCACTGACATCCTTTCCACAATATTCACAGAAGGGCCTGAGTAACAAACAATTAAAAGAACAACAAGAACATTATTACACAACTATTTACATGTGCTGTAAGCCTAACAGTGTTTGAGGAAAATGTGGATGTTAATGGATGTTTCAGAATGTTGGTCATGGTGTTAAACCAATTAAGATTGAGGGACGTTGTTTATAGATCAAGTCAATCCTCCTCGCTGTTTGTGTTGCAAAGATATCAGTGACCTGGTCATATCAAACTGGATATTTTTTAAGTGATTTCAGAATTATTGCTTGTTTAGCTCCACGTTTTCGACAACCTCTCAGACGGTTTGGTATGGTTTGGTTGCCATGGCGGCGGCGCACATAGTTGCAGCGGCCCGGAGCTCCCCAAACTGGCATGTTTTTTTTGTAATTTTTGGCAGCACTTAATATTATTTCACACGGCTTTTCACACTGCTTTCGGACCCAACAATGAAGTACAGCCGTAATTAACTTTTAAAGATCAACAACGCTCCTTTTCGCCAACTCCCAGCTGACTTCGCCACCCAGCGCTCCTGAGGCTGAGAAGCGGAGGAGAAAACACTGTGCGCGGCTGCAGATCCGACTGGAACTGGCTTCACAGGGCACATCGAGAACGAGAACTGCTGCAGCTTGGTCTTTACGGAAACCTGGCTGGAGAAAAGACCCCGGACTCGGGCTGGATGGCCGCACTGCCTATCGAGCAGACAGAACAGCTGACATGGCTTTGTTGCCATGGCGGCGGCGGACATAGTTGCAACATAGTTGCAACATAGTTGCAACGGCCCGGAGCTCCCAAAATCGGGAATGTTTTGTAGTTTTTGGTAGCACTCAATATTATTCCACACAGTTGTTGTTTTTTCCACACTGCTTTCAAACCCCGACAATGAAGTACAGCCGAAATTAACTTTTAAAGCTCAACAACGCTCCATTTCGCCTCCCAGCGGACTTCACCATCCCAGCCGAGATCACCAGATCACCATCCAGCACTCCTGAGGCTGAGAAGCGGAGGAGGAGACGCTGTGCGCGGCTGCAGAAGAGGGGAAAACGCGGAGGTATGTGGGCTAGGCTCAAAGCGAACCCATTCAAACCCCCGCTTCCTACCATCTTTCTCTCAAATGTCCGTTCGATCACATCCGGTGGATGTGATCCGACTGGAACTAGTTTCACAAAAACACATGAAGAACTGCTGCAGCTTAATCTTTTCGGAACCTGGCTGGATAAAAAGACCCCGGACTCGGCTATTGAGCTAGATGGCCGCACTGCCTATCGAGCAGACAGAACAGCTGACTCGGGTAAGAAGCTAGGAGGAGGTCTGTGTATCTATACCAATGACTCGTGGTGTACCAATGTCACAGTTGTTAGCAAACATTGTTGCCCTGACGTGGAATTTTTGTTGCTCCAATGCAGACCGTTTTACTTACCAAGAGAATTCTCTTCTGTTTACATCTGTGCTGTTTACATTCCACCCGACGCCAATGCTAAGCTGGCACTAGTAAGGCTACAGGACATTGTAAACAATAGCCTGCTGGCACATCCCGACAGTATCTTTATTGCAGCGGGGGATTTTAATCATGCTGACTTAAAGTCTGTACTTCATTCTTTCCACCGTAATGTAAAATGCGCTACCAGAGGGAGCAACACACTTGATCAGGTTTATACCAACATAGCCCATGCATACAGAACCCAGGCGTACCCCCACCTAGGTCTCTCTGATCATGTTTCGCTCCTCCTGCACCCCTGGCACTCACCCAAAATCAGAGCCAGTAGGCCCGAAGTCAGGTCTGTCAGGATTTGGCCTGAGGACGCCATCCCTAGGCTCCAGGACTGCTTCAGCTCCACAGACTGGGACATTTTCAGTGGACTGGGTGTGTTGACACGTAGGTCTCTGAATAATTATCTTGTCTCAGTCCTTGATATTGTTACATCCTGGAAACAATTCCGTGTCTTCCCAAACGTTAAACCCTGGATGACACCTAAAGTAAAATCCTTACTACGAGCCAGGAATGCAGCGTACAGAACCGGTGACACCAATGCATACTGCACGGCAAGATCCGACCTGAAGAAAGGCATCAGTTCTGCCAAGCAAGCATACATGACCCGCATTGAAGCTCAGTTCAACAGCGCCTCATGCCCCCGGCAGGTGTGGGAGGGCGTTAGGGCAATAACGGACTACAAGGGAAGAACATCCCCCCCTGTCAACAGCAGCGCCCCCCTAGCGGAGGAGTTAAACATCTTTTATGCACGTTTTGACAGGAACAACAAGGACCCGGTGTCGCCCCCTCTCCCCTCTGACGGCTCCACCCTAGTCCTGAGCACTCATGAGGTCAGACTCATCGTACGCAACATCAACATCAGGAAGGCAGCAGGCCCAGATGGAGTCCAGGGACGGGTGCTCAAGGACTGTGCGGCTGAACTAGCTCCAGTTCTCACCACCATCTTTAACCTGTCTCTGGCCTCATCCTGGGTCCCAGGATGTCTCAAGGCAGCAACAATAGTCCCGGTTCCCAAGAAACCAAATGTTGCAGGTCTGAACAAATACAGGCCTGTGGTACTCACCCCTATCGTCGCAAAATGCTTTGAGAAACTAGTCATGAAACACATTAAAGCCTCCATACCTCCATCATTAGATCAGAATCAGTTTGCTTACCGGAAGAACAGGTCAACAGAGGATGCCATTGCCATTGTGTTACACACTCTACTAGAACATCTTGAGCACAGTAACACATATGGGCGACTCCTTTTTGTTGACTTTAGTTCAGCTTTCAACACTATCCTGCCTAACAAGCTACACAGCAAACTACACAAACTTGGCCTGAACCCCACTTTATGCAATTGGATTTTGGACTTTCTAACACACCGTACACAACATGTCAGGATTGGCAAGCATGTCTCCCCCACCCTGCCCATGAACACCGGGGCCCCCCAGGGTTGCGTGCTCAGCCCACTTCTCTACACACTTTTCACTCACGACTGCTGCTCCTCTTCTCCATCTAACCTCATAGTGAAATTTGCTGACGACACAACAGTACTTGGCCTCATCACAGGAAATGATGAGACCTCATACAGGAGGGAGGCCGAGAGACTGGTAGAGTGGTGCGGTGATCACAACCTGGTTCTCAACACCACCAAGACCAAGGAAGTGATCATCGATTTCCGCAGGGCCAGACACCTCAGCCACTCTCCACTCCTAATCGGAGGGGAGGAGGTAGAGAGGGTGTCCAACTTCAAGTTTCTGGGTGTGACTGTGGCTGACGATCTGTCCTGGAGGACCAACATCACCTCTGCCGTGGGTAAGGCACAACAACGCCTCTTTTTCTGCCTTCGGAAACTAAAAAGGGCTAAACTTCCACAGGGACTGATGGTCAACTTCTATCACTGCGCAGTAGAGAGTGTACTCACCTACGGACTCCTGGTGTGGTTCTCCAGCTGCACCAGGGCCGAAAAGGAGGCCCTCCACAGAGTGGTCAAGGCTGCGGGGAGGATCATTGGGAAGAGCCTCCCAGAGATCTCCACAGTCTTCACCTCCCGCTGCCTACGCCGGGTGAACAACATCCTAAAGGACCAGGTCCACCCAGCGCACCATCTCTTCCAGCGACTGCCCTCCGGACGGAGATACCGTTCCATCCGCTCCAGGTCCAGCAGATTGACCAATAGCCTCTATCCAAAGGCTGTCAGACTGCTGAACGAACAACCTGCCCCCCGCACCCCCCACCCCACCCCCTCGGTCATATAACTCCCACTATAACTCCCACTCAATAACTGAACTGGACTGCATTGCTGCACTGTACACTATTTTCCATCTATTGCAGGACTGCAGTCCTGCAAGTCACCCGCAACAAACAGTACCGCACCACTCGCTGGAAACGAGGCATAAGACTGAGCGCCAGGTTCGTTGGTTCTCGTAGCCTAGACTTGAGGGGATAACTCCTTCCTCCGGGCTGCTTCACAGCCAGGGTTCCTGCTTATTGGTTCATAGCGCTGCCAGGCCTCCTGCTTATTGGGTCATAACGCAGCAGGGCACCTTCTTATTGGTTCATAGTGCAGCCAGGGCTCCAGCCTATTCGTGAATAGATTCGTGATTCAGACCCCTTAGCTCATAGCTGTCAATCTCAAGGCCCACGGGCCTAATCCGGCCCGCGGTGTAATTTAATTTGGCCCGCCAGATAATATCTAATGTCTATCAGAACTGGCCCGCCGGTTTAATCGCATTTCAGCGCTAAACTGCAAGTCCCACAATGCACTGCCGCTGCGCTGGTATACGTCAATCGAGGCCCTCAAGCGGGAGCCCATCCCCCACTACCTGTAGCGCTCTAGTCTCGAATGTTTACTGCAGCAGCATCATACTGTTTATCACCTGAAGTAGCCTAGGTTTTTTAGCTAACTTTTTGTTAGCTACCTGTCGCTTTCCCCCCAAAAAAAAAAAGGCTAAACGGAAGGTGGACATTGAGAACACAGTTTTTCAAGAGAGGTGGGAGGCTGAATACATGTTCACCGATATGAAGGGCAAACCCATCTGTCTTGTTTGCGGGGCAGATGTGGCTGTCACGAAAGAGTACAATTTAAGACGGCACTATGAAACGAGACATCAAGAAGTACAAGGATATGAACATTCAACAGAAGGTAGTGGAGTTTAAACGAAGTTTGGCGTCACAGCAGACTATGTTTATTAAAGCCAAAATACAAAGTGATGCTGCTGTAAAGGCTAGTTTCATTGTGGCTGAGGAGATTGCTAAATCCGCCCGGCCCTTTACCGAGGGAGAATTTCTAAAAAACTGCTTGTTAAAAGTTTGCGATGTCGTGTGCCCAGATAAAAGACAAGCCTTTTCAAACGTCAGTCTGAGCAGAAACACCGTTGCTGATCGTGTATGTGAGCTCTCCACCAAATTACAAAAACTTCGAACAGGTGCGGTGGCTAAGCCGGGGGAGGGTGATGAACAGATGTTTTGAGTTGCGTGAGGAAATATGTCAGTTCATGGAAAGCAAAGGGAAAGACACAAGCTCCGGGACAAAGAGTTTTGGTGTGAATGGGCGTTTCTGTGTGACATTACGAGCCATCTCAATGCACTCAACCTGCAGCTTCAAGGGCGGGCTCATGTGATCACTGACATGCACGCTGTGGTGAAGCCATTTAAAACCAAGCTGCGACTGTGGGAGATGCAAATCCTGCTAGAAAACCTTGGCCATTTCCTGTGCTGCCAAACTATGAAAGAGCAGGTCTCTGTGTTCCCAAGTGCACAATTTGCTGAAAAGCTCGGCATACTTAGCGCCGACTTCACACGCCGATTTGCCGACTTAGAAGCCCAAAAGAGTAGACTTGAACTGCTCAGTAATCCGTTTGCAGCTGACGTGGAAAGCGCACCAACCAACCTCCAAATGGAGCTTATCGAACTCCAATTTAGCGACACACTCAGGTCGAAGTATGACTCTGTTGGTGCTGCATAGTTTCCACATTTCATCCCTGACGCAATGCCCCAGCTGCGTGCTCAAGTTGCTCAAATGCTCTCTATGTTTGGTAGTACATACCTATGTGAACAACTTTTCTCTGTAATGAAGTTGAACAAAACATCACACAGGAGTTGTCTCACTGATGAACACCTTCACTCAATCCTGAGGATCTACTCAGCTTAGAGCCTGACCCCAAACATTGAGGAACTTGCGTCGAAGAAGAGATGTCAAGTATCTGGTTAAGGCACCAGGGCAAATCACAGTGCAGTAAACTGAGCTTTAATGTAGCATAGGTTTCATTTTTGCACTTTTGTCTATGTTTGGATTTTAATTGAGGCATGTGAAATTTGTGTCTTTTTTATTTTATTAGGAAATTTGATTTGAGTTAGACTCCTTGTTTCAGATTACATATCTATATATATATGTGTAAAACTAAGGCTGAGTTCATGTTTAGGCCTACAAATAAATAAATCTTAATGTTTGGATTTTCAATGAGAGAGGCATGAGAATTAGTGTCTTCTTTAATTTATTTTGAAAATCGATCTGTGACTCCTTGTTTCAGATAACATATATATGTGTAAAACTATAAGGCTGAGGTCATGTTTAGGCCTACAAATAAATAAATCTTATTGTTTGGATTTTCAATGAGAGAGGCATGAGAATTAGTGTGTTTTTTATTTTATTTTGAAATTTGATCTGAGTTAGACTCCTTGTTTCAGATAATATATATATATATATGTGTAAAACTAAGGCTGAGTTCATTTTTAGGCCTACAAATAAATAGATCTTATTGCAATAGCTAATAAGCCTAAGCTTTAGGCCACTTTCAGATTCAATATGGGTAAAACTTAATTTCAAAATAAATATTGAACATGTCCGGCCCTCGACTTGGACCCAGTTTTTTATTTCGGCCCACTGGGTATTTGAGTTTGACTTGCCTGGCCTAGACAGATACATAGTCTAGACAAGTCTTTATTATTGCCAAATGACACAAATCGTCTAAAATTCATTGAGGTGATTCGGCTCACACAGGACAGTACAAGACCACACAGAACAAGGGAGAACCAGTTTGACTGGACACATACATAATACCTCACATTAAAACTAGACACATGCGTAGATAGACGGATAGATGGATAGAGAGATAGACAGATACATACAGTGTTGTGCCTGAACGCGTTCATTGAACGATAGTTCATGAACTCGTTCATATTTTCGGCGAACGCGAACTGAACGTACTGTATTACTGCCTGATGAACGTTACTGTGAACTCGTTCATTCTGGTGTCTGTGAACGGCACGCGAACTCGGTTTAACTTCGTTCAATTGGGGGGTTATTTGTTTATCAATACGGCGGATGCGCGCGCAGAATGAGAACATTTGTTTGACCGGTTGCCGGCTACCTCCGTGTGGTTAATTTGCAGTTGCGGTGTTGTCAGCTTACTGTTACATTAAACTGCAATCAGAAAATGCGGTTATATGCTATAGACCCTATAATGTCTGTGGTGTAAAGGCTGGGACGAATTAAAAAATATAAATACACTTTATGTTGAAAGTATAGACCGTCCCGATTCCCATTGAAATGAATGGCGCGGTGATTATTCTTCACAACGAGATCTGTTAAATCGTGAAAAATGAATCAAACTGTAATCAGACAACACGGTTATATGCTATAGACCCTAGAGTATCTGTGGTATAAAGGCTGAGACGAATTTCGAATTATAAATATGTACAATCCATAACGTTAGCTCTCTGGCTCATAGCTCAGCGGACTAGAATACCTCCTAGAATCATTGCTTGTTGGCCGGAAACGGAAATGGGGGCTGTTTACGTTTGGTTGTAGTCTTTTCGCTCGGTTCTCCCACTCAACAGTAGGGCTAGAACCGAGGGAAAAGACTACAACCAAATTTGAACTACAACCAAACTAGTTCCCTTTCCGCTTCCGGCCAACGAGCAATGAGTCTTCCAACAGAAATCAATGGGATTTACAAAATGCGCTAAATGTACAATAAAACACGATAGAAACTGTATTTCGCTACGATGCTTGATTCAACCGCTCTATTTCATCCTAGACAAATCACGAAGTGGGCTCGATGTTCAAAATACCGGAAAAAAATTATATCATTAAATAATATTAATAAAACATATTGAAAAAAATAACTATGAACTAGTTCATTTTTTGGAACCGTGAACTTAGTTCAAATCTTTGAATTATGAACGTTGAACTGAACTAGTTCATTTTAAAATTTGTGAACTGAACTTTGAACTAGTTCACGTAGAAAGTGAACTATCCCAACACTGGATACATATGTTATTTTTTTTTGCCAAGTGGAGCCAGACAGTCCTGTGAGCGTATTCAAATTAGCCATGTGCGCAAAACAGAAGACAGAAGTAATGTTGAAAAGTCATACAAAAAACGGAGGCAAGTGGTGAGTGTGTGCGACTGTGCATGTGTCCTTTCCAGCTTCGGCATACTGCATGGTTATGAAGGCCTTGTGGTTGGTTGTGGTCTTAGTGAAGCAGCGAAGCCTTGGAGTTGGACGAATGTGCTCTGTGTACTTGTTCAATGATGTATCTCTCTGTATTGTATTTGCTGTAGATCAGAAGTCTCAAACTCTAGTTACCTGGGGGCCCCCGGAGGTAGAGTCTGGGTCAGGCTGGGTCCCATCAAGTATTCCACAAAAAAAAGGAGCACAACTGACCCAATCTAAGTTGACAACGGGGGACATTTCATAGCGGTTGGTGGAAACCGGGACATTTTAGCGTCCTTTGGTTTTTGTCGGGACTCAGTACACGCAGCTCAAAATTGGGACTGTCCCTGCATAACCGGGACATCTGGTCACCCTATCACAAGTCATTAAAAAGCGTGGCAAGCCACTCTGTGCGTTTGACAACAACGCGCAGGCCGCACAAACACTAAACTTTGATGCCAAGTAGGGGGCCACAAAATATCATCCCGCGGGCCTCAATTGGCCCCCGGGCCGCGAGTTTGAGACCCATGCTGTAGATGGATGGTTAAATAATGTCAAACCATCACGATCGGTCATGCTGCAGGCACTCATTTGCAAGTGCACTGATTGCGTGTCCAATAGGCTATACCTGGCATTTATTTAGTCAATTGCTCTTCCAAGTGTGCCAGATTGGTGCCAATTAGTGTCGTGTTTGCATTGTAATGCACAACTTTGCCTCTCCTTGTTATAAAACAACTTTAGCCAATGCAGCCTCCTATGTCAGTGTTGCTTTATGAATACTATAGCATATCGGATCATCACAATTGTTAAATGTGTGTTGTTATGTAGGCTATAGGCTGATTGTCTCGGCTTGCATCAGCAAAATATTATATTGTTTTAGGCCTACGGCTTATTGAGAAAATGTAGATTGGTATTGCGCAACAATCGGGAGATGGGCCCCCCCGAATATTGACGGGTATTTTGCATGCTGGGTAAAAGCTTAGAAATAAATACTAGGCAAAGATGTTGTTACTGGAGCTAGTAGGCTACCACCTACCATCTAAACGTAGGATAACTCGTCGGAAATGTGCTTACAACGTTGAGGGAAAGATTTAATTAAGGATTATCTGGGAGGGGATTTCACAGGTGGAACTGGCAACTTCAAGTTAGCCCATAGCTTAGGGTGACCAGATTTGAGTTTGTGAAAAAGAGGACACTTCGTCGCGGGGGGGGGGGGGGGGGGGCGCGAGGCGAAAACATGGGTATTTTTTCTTTAGTTCGTCCGTGAACTTACATTTACGTTTAGGCATGGCTGCAGATGTAATGTGCTGTTGTAAACAGAGTGGAAGCGGCAAGGTGCTCAATGTTGCCAGATTGGAAATGGCAAAGTAACGTACCAAAGGCTCAAAATGGTCGTATTTGGAGGATAATTATCGTGGCTCTGGCAACCCTGAGATCGGTCGCCCAATGACAGACTCTCTCTACAGTCAGCTCGCGCAAGAAGGTGGAACGTAAGGGAGATACCATTTCCAGAACTTGGAAGGCCGTAATAACCATAGACATATACAATGGTAATAACTAGTAGGTTATGTGAAAGACCCAGAAACACAAATATGCGACGAGGCAAAAACAAATATGCGACGAGATAATGTCCGAAAACCGGACATTATCATCAGTTAATAAAACCCCCCCGGACGCCCCGGACGGGACGTAAAAAGTGGACATGTCCGGGGAAAAGAGGACGTTTGGTCAGCCTACCATAGCTAGCATTATGTCTACTATTTCTAGATCTTCTGGTTCACCGGCACAACATAACGACATTATCACTTTCATAAAGAAAACGTTGTCCTTTACTCGGTGCTATTCACTGACAGTAAAATCAGATAAATAAGTGTTTCGTTAATGTATGGTCTGCTGTTCATAGACTAGCTCCAGCGCTCGTTGCTGCGTTGCTAAATGATAGCAACTCTCCACTCATTCTCCTCTGACCATGCTTTTAATTGGCTTTGACAGCAATTCCTCATTCAACCTCTCACGTCTCACAGATTTGAAATTATACGGCTGTGGGCCATCATACATGTTATTTGTGGTTCTTGCTGCCTTTTAGACGCCATGGTTCTAGTACTAGGCTCAGGCTACCTTTCACCACGTCTCCCCAACGTGAGGTCATTGCCAAATGGCCTTAGAAAACACCCGTTACAACCAAAAATGACAAACTGGACTTTAACACTATTTGAGACATTTATAAATGATATTCAAATTTTGAGTGCTTTATGTACACATTAATCGAAAGTTCCGGTTAACCTGCAACACATTCTTTAAAAGGAGAAGCGAGGAGAACAGAGCAGGGTGCATGTGGAGAACAGGGCTCAGCAGAGGCACGGAAAAGCACTGCTCAGTTTACAGACAACCCGGTATCACGCGATTTCGTGCTCATAAGCACGAACGTTAATCTATTGAAGCGTGTTCCAGAGCACGATAGTCCGACTTTTTGCGTGCTACACAGAACAAAATGTAAACCAATGCATTCTGAATGGGAGTGTTCTCAGACAATTAACGTGCTCCATAAAACGGTACGAGAGAGAGAAAGAGAGAGAGGGAGGGACAGAGAGAGAGAGAGAGAGAGAGAGAGGCTTCAGAAAGGATGTGCGCAGATAGTACAGTGCACCCTAGTTATGTTTATGCCAAAACCACAAATGTATATATATATATTGCCTAATTATATATATTGCCTATATATATATATAGGCTATATATATAATTAGGCTATAATTATATTATTTAGCGTGTAATGAGACAATCTATAGCCAAATTGTCGAAGATGCCCGAGAATCTCCGGGGATATCAGCATGGGAAATCGGCGCATCAGACCCATGAACCTATAAAGAAAGACGTAATCTCAAGCGGGAGAAAACGTTTGCGGTGCTGGTTTGTGTCACGTAAGTACAGGGCTCTCATGTCTCATGCATTCGGCGTGAGACACACGCAATTCAACCCATGCACACGCTCGAACCTGGTCTCACGAAAATACGTCACAGTTACGTTATTTAATCTATTGAAACGTCAGGGACACGTAGGCCTATTTTCACAATTTTGTATTTCAATTGGAAGTAGGCTATTTGTCGTGTCAGCACGACTTCCAAACTAAGGTTCTGTCCGGGAGCGTTCTCCCTAATGTCCCTTATGGAGCTCCGTACAGATCATTCATTGTTGAAAATTGTCTGTGATAACTAACAAATGACAGCTTTTGGCCACCCGTTTCTACTTAAAATTGTCTGTGATAACTAACAATATGACAGCTTTTGGCCACCCGTTTCTACTTTCACCTTTGATACTGAGAAATTGTGACAATACACGGATATATTAAATGCAGGTACGCTCCTCTGTAGGCAAACCGCGAAGGAAAAAAGGGTAGCTGCTTCATCTGTTCTTTTTAGAATTGTATGTCTTGATTTTTATTTTATCTAGCCATCTATTCTCTTGTTTTTGGCTATGTGAATGAACGTCCGCGTCGATGCCTCGATCGCAAGTCCAGTGTCGCGAGCGGACGTTGCCATGACATCTAGAAATCAAACCGTATTTAATGGGTTGTAGTGAGTGTAACATAATTCACCTACAGTATTTTGTTATGTGTTGTTCTTTCAATTGTGTTAGGCATGTCGTTTACTGTCTTGGTGGTTCAGGGATCGCTGTCCCTTTAAGGATTACGAGCGTCTCATGACGTCTGAGCCCATGCGGGATATGTTTACTCTCAGCACGTTTTGATTTCCTGTTTCTCTTTTACTAAATAAACGAGTCACACAACTGTGTACTCAACGTGCGAAATTGTATCTCTCACTTATTGCAATTTCCACAGGGTTATCATTAATATTGATGTGTAGGGGTTGATTATAACTCGTGAATAATATTGTTTAGACCACGATCTGGGGGAACACACGTATTCTGATTGGCTGCAGTGCGTGCATTAACTCCTGATATAGCCCTACAGACACCTGCTAAGTAGTTCCAGTCAGTGTTTAGATTCTCTGCCCGAGCCCGAGCCCGACGCGGGCCGGGTCGGGCCGATATTTCCCACCACTATACTCGGGCCGGGCCTTTGATCGAGCGTTTTATTTTTATTTTACCATTAGTTTATTGGCCTAATCTGAGGAGAAATCTATGCCATAAACAGAAATATTATAGGCCTTTATTACACGGGTCTTCTCAATGCCGTGGAAAGCTCCGTTCACTTGCATGGGTAGTAGTCCGGTGACTTGTCTACCCCAGCGTCTTCCGTTGCTAAGCGACGTCACCGTCTTTGCGAACAAATTATTTCTCTGCTGATCAACACTACGAATGGCCAAAAGACTTGTATCCCCCCCCCCCACCCCCCCTTAAATAAATACTATGGCAGAATTATTATTATTATTATTATTATTATTCTCATTCAACTTGAACATGTGTTTTTACAGTAGAGTGGTGGAGGGATGACGTATGTTGGCCAACCCGGAACTGAGCGTCGCCCTGGATTCCCTCGACAAAAAGCCAACGGTTTTTGCCATTGGATTTTGGATTATTGCAGAAACATTTGCATCTTTGAAGCACCTCCTGAAAAACTGAAAATAAATAAATACATAAAAATAACCGTGCTCCAAAGAACGAAATGTAAACCAATGCATTCTGAATGGGAGTGTTTCTCCGATTTTTCCATGCTACACAGAACGAAATGTAAACCCATGCAAATAAAGACTGCATGGTCATAATAATTTAAATATCATTAATATCCTGAGTGTGTAGGGTGGTATTCTATTTTTTTCAACAGGGCTGCATCCAGTCACTTGACCGTTATGGTTGCTATGATGGTTGCTATCGACCGCCCCCTCTAATCCTTACATGGCTCTAAAAACCACACGGCAAAGGAGCTGCCGTCAATTGTGTTTTTTTTGTCGTAAACTAGGGGCCAATGGTTAGAAAATAGGCAGATATTCCAAGGTATCCTTAAAAGGCAGCTTGGATGTTTTTATTTTCTGCAGTTTAGACTTCTACTCTAACCTATTTTGGAAAGCAAAACACCAAGCTCATTGATTTAACGAGGCAGGGTTATTTGAAACAATTTATTAAATAAATATTTGTGTGATGTCATTACTTCTCCTGAGTTTGCTTCCTATTGTCGAGTGTACACCCCTACTGTCCACAAGCATCCCCCCCCCTCCCCATATGGATTTGGAGAATTGTTGCCACGTCCCAGTGGTGGAGGTATCATATATATGAAAGAGGGCATTCAATTATACTATAATGATCAATTAGGAGGCAGAAGCCCTAAAGGAAGCGATGCAATAGGTGACTGAGGGTCAACATTTGAGACCCCCCTTTTATCAAAGGGGGTCTCAAAGGACGCATACGCTTCAACCTGTGGCTCCAGCCCTACAGGAAATGACTCAGCAAGTGCTCCATCTCGTTGCACCTGCACCCAGTGGCTCGCTTACAAGATTTTGGCCTGAAGTTCTTCCCCATGTACACCTCCATCCCACAAAAAATGGGGACTAGAAACAAACCTCTGTCTTATCTACATTTACTGTACTGTTGGAGGTCTCGCCCCCTTTCCGGCCTTTTCGAGATAGCCAGGGATACTTAAATGTTTACACACATTTCCCGGGGCCCCGAGAACGACATATCCGAGATTTGGAGTTCTAGCCCTTAGAGAAAAACAGTTTTCCCAAATGGTCATTTGGACAAAGCCCCTCAGAAGTGTTGCCTGCAAGACCTAAAGGTTCAGAATGTGGTGGAAAAACAGTTTTTGAGATAGGAAGGTCCTACCGCCCTGAAAATTGGAAACCTTATTCTAGTGCCTAACTGGGACCCCCGCACCGAAACTTGGCCCGGTCGGACCCCGAGGGCAGGAAGGGGGGGCCCTACCTGCCTGAAACTTGGCCCAGTCGGACCCCGAGTGCAGGAAGGTGGGGCCTGGACTTTCATAATCTTCGCTTGGTGAATGTGAAGGATGTTTGGTCGTATGTTATGACGAAGAATCATAATGTGAATGGGAATATTCTATAAATGTTTTGATATAAATTGATATCATCTTTCCTCTCAACACTTCTGCTGCAGCCGCTTAAAGTCTCACTCCGAGAACCTTAAAATATGAATCAATCCATTAGAAGTATGAAAATATCTTCCCGGTGGCGTAACGGGGCAAACAAGGTGTGCTTTGACCTCTACATTTCGAGGCGATTGCAACAGTGCCACACATGATCATATTTGAATATGTTTCGGGGTAGTAATTAGCTGTCGATTTTGGAGGCCTTTATCAATAATGACCAGCTATAGATTTGCTTCCCGATGGAGATTTCTGACAAATTACATGTTATTTAGCATCTACACGTTAAGATGAGTCCAATGAGATCAAGCTCGCCCTCTTGCTACACCGAGATCATGTCCTATATCAGGAGTTAATGCACGCACTGCAGCCAATCAGAATACGAGGTTCATGGGTCTGATGCGCCGATTTCCCATGCTGATATCCCCGGAGATTCTCGGGCATCTTCGACAATTTGGCTATAGATTGTCCCATTACACGCTAAATAATATGATTATAGCCTAATTATATATATAGCCTATATATAGGCAATATATATAATTAGGCAATATATATATATATATATATATATATAGCATTTGTGATTTTGGCATAAACATAATTAGGGTACACTGTACTATCTGCGCACACCCTTTCTGAAGCCTCTCTCTCGCTCTCTCTCTCTCTCTGTCCCTCCCTCTCTCTCTTTCTCTCTCTCTCGTACCGTTTTGTGGAGCACGTTAATTGTCTGAGAACACTCCCATTCAGAATGCATTGGTTTACATTTCGTTCTGTGTAGCACGCAAAAAGTCAGACTATCGTGCTCTGGAACACGCTTCAATAGATTGACGTTTGATTGACGAAATCGCGTGATACCGGGTTGTTACAGAACCATGTTGCATTGAAGCTCCCCCTACCTCTGTTGTCTTTCAGGGAGAAGTTGTGATTGTGGGCAATTTCAGGAGCGAGACTGAATGTGAAATGCTGCCTGTGGGCCATCTCGTCTTTGTCCACCGCACTGACTGTCTCTATAACCTGATCACACAAACACAAAGACAGCCAAACACAGGTTAGTTCAAAAGAATGGATGCAACCTTTTTGTAATTAAACATATTTTGACACATATTGATAATTATACGAAAAAGCACTCCTACACACACACACACACACACACACACACACACACACACACACACACACAGTGTCAAGATAGACATACTTTTCCTGGTGTGATGGCTTCACACATGAGGATTTCGTTGTTTGTTGCAAATTCTGGAGCGTTGTCATTCACATCTTTCACTCGGATGTTTACACGTACTTTGGTGTCCTGGTGATGACCTGCTGATGACACACAAACACACACACACACACACGCACCACAGAACATAACATCAAACAATAATAATACACATAATAATAATTGACACATTAATCAAGTTGTGTTATTGTGTTCCATTGTGGTGCTTGGATAGGAGCGGTAATAAAATAAGATGCAGTTTATTCAGTATTTTCCCTCTGTATTATTAATGTTTGTTTCTACAAGATTTTTACATTGGCTTCCATCCATGGAGAGATGAGAAAACATCCAAATGCAAACTGAGTCTAAACGTATCCAACCGAAAACAGTCCACTAGAATTATTTTAATCTGCAAAACAGTCATAAAGACGCCTCAAAAAACAGAAACACGCCATTGAGGAAGGCAGATAAAGATGGAGAAAAAGAGTGATAGAGGGGGGAGGGAGAGAGAGAGAGACCTTTTTATTTTCACTTTATCGATTTCGCATCACTTAAAACAAAATCAAAAACAAAACAGACAAAGCAAATGAAAACAAACAAAAACAAAATTACAAACAAATAAACACACGTAATAATCACTCCTTCAGGCCAACCCTTCCCGAGAAAACAAGTTCTCCCTCATCCACCTCGCACAGAGCTGCTCCACAACACCACCTTCTGCTGAAAGTCTCTAGATCTTTAATTTCCCTGTAGAATCTGTAATCTATTAAGATCCTTGACCTCAAACTTCTGGCCAAATACACCTTTAAATCAACAACCAGGTTGCACTCTGTCACGCTCCGATAATGAGACGGACAGGAAGTGAGGCCAGAAGCACAACTCAAGACAGGGGATGCGAAAGTTCAAGTTTACTTCAATTAAGTAGGCAAGGGGTCGGTAACGGGAAGGCAGACAGATAGGCGGGGAGCCGGGGGCGGACGAGTCGACCGTCCGGTTGGGGATCGAAGGTCGACAGGAGATTAGACAGGCGATGGTTCGGCAACGGGTAGGCAGGCAGAGCTTCGACGACAGGTGGGAGGTCAGACAGGCGATGGGTCGGTAACAGGTAGGCTGGCAGGTCCTCTGCGACAGGCGATTGGTCGGGCGGGCGAGGATTCGGTAACCGGTAAGCAGACAGGATCGACAGGGACTAGGCATCAGGCGGGAGGTCTGTTAGAGAGAATGGCTGTTCTGACCCCTCTAACCAGTGCCTCCATTCTTCTAGTGCCAATTTAGTTCTCTATTTCCCACGTCGTAGTTCCTTTCAGCCGGGGAAAGTTTGCGTGAGAAGAAGGCGCACGGATGGACCTTCTGGTCCTTTGCTGACTGTTGCGACAGGACCGCTCCTACTCCCGTGTCGGAGGCATCCACTTCCACTATGAATTAGCGTTCTGGGTCAGGGAAGATGAGAATAGGGGCAGAAGTGAAGCGCGTCTTTAAATCACTGAATGCCTTCTCCGCCTCAGAAGACCACCAGAAAGGAATGCAGGGAGAAGTGAGAGTTGTGAGCGGAGTTGCAACAGAGCTGTAGTTGCGGATGAACCGTCAATAAAAGTTTGCGAAACCGAGGAACCGCTGAAACTCCTTGCGGTTAGAGGGTGTGGGCCACTCCCGGGTCTTGGTCGGGTCCATCTGGATATTCCCCGTTCCAACGATGAATCCCAAAAACGACACTTCGGAGACATGGAACTCACATTTCTCGGCTTTTACGAAGATTTGATTTTCGAGAAGTCTTTGGAGAACCTGACGAACGTGCCGCACGTCATACCTGCTTGTTCTTTGAAAAGATCAGGATGTCGTCCAAGTAAACAAATACATTGAGTATATCCCGGAGGACGTCATTAACCAGCCCTTGGGGCGTTAGTCAGGCCGAAGGGCATGACCAGAAACTCATAATGACCACTAGGGGTGTTAAAGGCTGCCTTCCACTCGTCCCCTTCTCGGATGCGCACAAGGTGGTCGAGGTCGAGCTTCGAAAAGATAGTAGCTCCTTGTAAGAGCTTGAAAGCGGAGGAAATAAGGGGAAGAGGATACCGGTTTTTAATGGTGATATTATTGAGTACCCTGTAATCGATGCATGGCCTTAGAGATTTATCCTTCTTAGCCACGAAGAAGGATAAATCTCCTACATCCAGAGTCCTGCTGTCTGGATGTAGCTCTTCATGGCCTTGTTTTATGGGGCTGACAGGGAATAGAGCATCCCCTTAGGAGTCGAAGTGCCTGGGAGTAAGTCTATGCCACAATCATAGGATCGGTGTGGCGGCAGGGAAGTAGCCCGAGTCTCATTGAACACCTCTTTAAAGTCTACGTATTGCTCAGGTACATTGCACAGATCGGGGAATTCAGTGGGGATCAGGGGATAAGAGACGGGTGAGGACGCAGATCTGAGACATGAAGCGTGGCACTGAGAACTCCACTGGAGAATGGATCCCGTGGACCAGTCGATGTGTGGGTTATGTCTTTTTAACCAAGGGAACCCTAAAATGAGAGGTTGTTGTGGCGAGCGGATGAGGTGGAAGGTGAGTCTCTCAGTATGGTTACCTGACAAGGTCATCGAAAGGGGAACAAAAAAAGGAGAGGGAAGGGGAGGATTCGGTAACCGGTAAGCAGACAGGATCGACAGGGACTAGACATCAGGCGGGAGGTCAGACAAGCGAGAGAACGGCAACAGGCAGGCGGCTTATATCAATAACCATTTTTGATTGCCCAATTATTGCATTTTAAAGTTCACACTTGTGACTGCAGTTTTTCCTATGTTTAAAACCAAAAATAAAAAACTGTTTTGTGAAAGTTTCCCCAAAAGCCATGAAAATCTTCTCTAAAAAGGTGAACAGAGTGAAAAGTCTGGGTCATTCTAAAAAACAGTGAAAAATGGTTTCCCTCTGCGGACAAAAAGGACAAACGTTAGAAACACTGGGATTTAAAATCGAGATAAAAGTGTTAACAGCCACTATTCCATGTAAATGTCTCCATTGTAAATCAGCAATCTTCTTGACCAATGGTGGTTGGTACAGTGCCCTCCACTCAGGCCTCACATCCTCCTTCACACCAAAATGAGCCCTCCAGGGATTGTCTGTTCGACCATTCTATTTCGTCTTGTTTAAAACCTTAACACAGAGGGAATACGCAACTTTTCCTATTAAATCACTAAAACCAATTTTCTTTGTGTTTAAAAACGTGGCAGTGCAGTCCTTAAAATCAGGGACAATACTAAGGTTTGGGAAAGGATCTTCACCGTCAGGAACTCCAAAACCATTGTAAAACGTCCTTAGAAGAACACATTGTCGTCTCCAATGGTCCAGTGCTTGTTGGACGAGCCGCATTGATCTCACCCCCATTTGTCCAACCAAGGCTGCGGCATCCTCCAGGTCTGGTCCGGCCAAATCCACCGCCTGCGCCAAAGTTGGGACCTTTGATTTGCAAAACATTCCTTGGAAACATCCTTAGAAGAACACACTTGTTTCCAGTCAGTTGTCGTCTCCAAAGGTCCAGTGCTTGTTGGACGAGCCGCATTGATCTCACCCCCATTTGTCAAGCCAAGGCAGCGGCATCCTCCCGGTCTGGCCCGGCCAGCTCCACCACCTGCCCCAAAGTTGGGACCTTTGATTTGCAAAACATTCCTTGGAATGTTGGTCCGGAAGTGGCATGCCTTGAGAAACGGGGCCGGGTTGCCACAATTGATGGTCAACCCATTCAAAAGCCTTTTCCTGATCTATGGAAATAAGACCAGTCTCTACTCCCAAAGAACCAGAGACTTCCAAAAAATCCCGAATTAACATGACATTGCCAGTGATCAGCCTGCCAGGCACACAATAGGACTGGTCAACGTGGATCACCTCCGCCATCACCTTCCCCAGCCTTGTAGCCAATGCCTTGGACAACAACTTATAGTCTGTGCACAGCAGAGAGACTGGCCTCCAGTTTTTAAGCTGCTGCAAATCACCCTTCTTAGGAAGCAGCGTGATGACGGCCCTCCTGCAGCTCAAAGGTAAACACCCTGAGGCCAGACTGTCTCTGAGGACATCACCGACGTCTCCACCTATGACTGACCAGAAATACTTATACAATTCTGCAGGCAGACCATCAATGCCAGGAGCCTCGCCACTTTTCAAACCCAAAACAGCAGCCTGCAGCTCCTCTGCAGTTCGGACTTCCTCAAGGGCTTTGTTGGGCTGGACCTGAGGAAGACCCTCAAAAAAAGGCAGGACTCTGTCAGAAATATCTCTGTCATTTTTTTTGAACAGCTCCTTATAGAAACCTGCTGCATACATGCATATTCCATCAGGATCAGACACAGTTGCTCTGGTGTCAGTGCGCAAAGAACGGAAGATCTTCCTCTGACCATTCTGGCGCTCAAGGCTCAATAAATAATGTGATGGGGTGTCCATGTGCATTGCATCCATAAAACGGGACCAGACCAGCGCCCCCTGTGCTTTGACGCCCAGCAGACTGCTCAATGCTGTCTTTTTTGCTGCGAGTGCCTCAATATGGCCTCGATCTCCTGTGGACTCTGCAAGAGACGGCAGATCCACTACCTCAATCTCCAGTTCTCTCATTGACCTAGCTCTGTCCCTTCTAACATTGAGAGTATGCTGTTGACATAGTTGTCTGATCCGGCACTTGCCCACATCCCACCACTGTTGTAAGGAGGTATAATCCCCCTTACTCTTCCTGTACTTAAACCTATTTTTTTTTTAAAACCTCTACAAATTTCATATCAGTTAGAAGAGTAGTATTAAAATGCCAAAAAAACACTTTTTGTTTTTACCATATTGAGTAAAAACTGAGCAATGTACCATACAATGGTTAGTAAAACCAACAGGAATAATAAAACTGCTTCTAAAAATATTGAGGTGGTGCTTAAAACAATAAAACCTATCTAGCCTAGCTAGTTATAAAACATTGTCTTTTGTGTGAGCCCAGGTGTACTGTTTCTGAATACCATGGAAACTTCTCCACACGTCCCTCAACTCACAAGACGCCGTTAGAAGCGTTAGTCGCCTCAGAGAGACAGAATGAGGCTCCAGGTGATCCAGGGGAGTTAAAATCACCTCCTAAAAACAAATACTCATCACTATCACATTGGCTTATTACTTCGCCAAGTGTGTCTAAAAACAATAACTGGTCAGTCCCTTTGGTTGGGGCATAAACATTAATAGAAACCATTTTCACTTCTTCATACTGTGTTTTAACTTTTTAAAGTCGTACTTCCACTACCACCTCCTCGTTCAATGAAACTGGTTTAAAATGATTGGAAAACAAAATGCCAACTCCACCACTATTAAATAAGATATAAGACTTAAAAAGACATCTCCACTCCACTCTTTTTTCCAATCTCTTTCGTTATCAAGTGTGCTATGTGTTTCCTGTATGAATAAAATGTCAAGTATCTTATCTTTAAATAATTGTTCGAGAGATGCTCTTTTAAAACAGTCATGGTTTTAAAAGGGAAGGGCTGTATTGAAAGAAACACACTTATACAATAAAAAAGAGAAAATTGCTTAAAAACTTTCATCATTGGAAGCAATCTCAAATTTCGCTTTTACAATACATTTTTTAAGGCGAAATCTTTCCTGATCAGAAAAAAACACTGTCAGAAGATTCCCCAGTGTTCTTTTTCAAGCCAATATGTTTTACGGACTCAATAAAAACAGTACTTTCCCACTTGTATTCTGTGCCCTTTTGTTTTGTCTAAGAATCTTTTAATGCTTTCAAAAGAATAATCAGTGGGCCTATCTTCTTGTTCTTGGGGTTGAGAATCATTCATCAATTCTGTATCAGACACCTCGGAAGAAGAGCTTATTATTCTTTTTACTTTGGAATTGTTCTTTTCGGCACCTCATTTCTTTCTTTTACATGACACTTTCAAGGAATCCTCTTCCATCCCCTCCTCCACTTCTTCTTCCTTTAAATAATGTGGGCTAACATGTTGCCCAAGGTCAGACGTTTCCTGCACCTCCTCTGCCACCTCATATCCAACTACACACCCCTTCTGCACGACAACGACGTCGGGCGTCGGTACAACCAATGGCTCAACAAAACCATCCACCACAGCCACCGGGGGAACAATCTTGGCGACTACCGGGGGGCACCACATAAGAGGGGGCCATCGCGGAAATCTGGGGGACCACAGCCGCAAGAGCCGCCAGTGGCACCGAAGCAACCGGGAGTACCGCGACTGCGGCAGGCACCGGGAGCACCGTGACAGCGGCCCGCGACGGGGGCACCGTGCCGGTGCAGCAGAAGCCTGCCGGCGCCACGGGATCAGCGGTAGCCGCCGGAGGGACCGCGCCAGCGGTAGCGTCAGCAGCAGGCCCCGGGGCCACCGCTAGGCCTGTCGCGATATGTAATAAATCAATTGTGCGATATTTTTTTTGCCGGCTGCAATAATTTCCAATAATTTCTACTCTTTTTTTTGTATCATTGCTTTATTGGCCTAATCTGAGAAGAAATCAATGCCATAAACAGAAATATTATAGGCCTTTATTACACGGGTCTTCTCAATGCCGTGGAACGCTCCGTTCACTTGTATAGATAGTAGTCCGGTAACTTGTCAACCCCAGCGTCTTCGGTTGCTAAGCAACGTCAACGTCTTTGGCAGACTATTTCTCTGCTGATCAACACTAAGAATGCTGCTAACGAATAAATTGTAAAAAGACACACCATGTGAAGTTATGTTTTCGTTTTGGCAAGTAGCCGTGTAATAAGCGGGATAATGTATAGAACGTCGCCTGTCATTATCGAAAATAAGCCCCTTCAGGGCGTAGCAAGACACCTCCGCTGCACGTCGGTCGCCTGTTCCCCCTGTCGGGGCTTATTTTCCCGATAATGACCGGCGTTCTATGCATTATATATATTTAAATATATGATATATATTTAGCAGGGTATGCCTGAGTAACAAATGTCGGGTTGAAATCGGGCTCCGGCTCATAATTACAGGGCACAACGAGTAAACCCCCTCGTCAAGTGACGAGGGGGTCACAACAAGTGACATGCAACAAGTCACTTGTTGCATGGTCTGTGTGGGAAGCGGAGCCCTGGCGTTACACGTGTTTATTCTTTTTTGAAGCGCAATCCTTTACATCCTTTTTATTTAGTGTTTCAATTATATTTATTGTTTTTGGTGGTGTTTGGTTTTTATTCAAGAGCATTTTTTTTTTATAATAGATTGTTTTTGGTTGTTTTGTTAATTTATTCTGGATATTTTAAATGTCTTCCAGACGTCCAGTTCCAGTGTTCTTTAAAAATAAAAGTTTATTGATCTTCGAAAGGGTGTACTTGCATTATTATGCCATTATCATTATATTAGTTGAAAAACGGCAATATTATCGCTTATCGCAATAATTTCTGGGGCAATTAATCGGCCAGAAAAATGTGTTATCGTGCCAGGCCTAGCCACCGCGTCAGCAGCAACAGCCGCGGTAGCCACCGAAGGGACCCCGTCAGCGGCAGACGCCGGGGGAACCCCCGCACAACCGCTCAATGATGCACAAAAAAAGGCAAAATGCCCCTCCTGTCCGCACTTGAAACACTTCAAATTGTCCGATGTGTGAAAGACTGTAATCAGAATTTTCTACCTTGAATTTCAAGACTAGATTTAGATCGACTTCAATATTTTTTAAGACCACGAAAACATATTGTGGGCCAGCGGCATGCTGGGTTGGTCGGAAATTTCCGGCACTGCCCGTTCCGCCACGTAGAGGACCATATCGAGGGTCGGGGGCAGGATGAGGCGGATGTGTTGCCCCAGCCGCGGCGGGGAAAGTCCCTGAAGGAATGCATGAAGGGCCAGCTCATCCCTAGCCGCAGCAGGGAAGTCGCTGCGTAGGTGTGTGTGTGCAAGCGTTCCCCCTCCCGGCGGCGGCAGCTGGTTACCAGCTCCCGGCTGTGGTTCACGACTACGGACTGCCTTTATTAACGAACACCAAACATAACAGACACACACAACACTCTCACTAATGGTCGCGATCACACAACAATCAAACTACACACAATTAACACACAACCAATAAAGACCCTAAACCCGTTATCCCCACTTATCCAAACAACTACCAAAAGGACGACAAAGCCCCTTTGGTCAACATGCAACCTGGATACCCAGAATCCCCTGTACGACCCCGGAGGAGTCGCCACGATATCTTCTGTAGGTAAACATGCTTTACACTGGGGGATTTTCCCCCAAGTCCAGACACCAGGTGTCCGTACCGGCCCAGTTCTCTCCCCAAAGCCTCGTTGCTTACGTACGGAGGAACATGCGAAATTCTTGCTGGCTGGCTTGCAAGCGGCAGAACTTGAGTAAATAAATCACAAATTACCTCTCCGCTCTCCACGACACTATTAACCTTATCCACACTATCTAGAAAATTGAACACTGCACTATTCATTCGCGAGGCAAACTTAACTGAGTTACACCCCACTTTCTCCCCAATCGCCAAGCAGCACTCCTCTACGGACACCTGAGCAGCGGGGGAGAGCTTTACGCCATGCTGCCGTGAAAGCTTCTCCCCAACCGCCTCCGAACTCGTACCTGCGGGCATTATGCCCTGCCAGGCCGGTAACGACGTCAACGTTAACAAAGTTACACGAACAATCCAAACAAGTTTGACAAACATAAATTAACCGACCAAACTAGAGAGGTCATTAATAAACAAAACGAACATACAAAAACAAACAAATAGACAATAATAAAGTTAGAAAAAGAGAGAGAGAGAGAGAGAGAGAGAGAGAGAGAGAGAGAGAGAGAGAGAGAGAGAGAGAGAGAGAGAGAGAGAAATAGGACGAGAGAGAGAGAAGGGGGTGAGAGAGAAAGAGAGATATAAAGAGAGAGAGAGGGGGGAGCGAAAGAGAGAGAGAGGGAGACAGAGAGAGAATCTCATACATATCAAAGATGATGAACTGAGAGATAAACAGCAGCAAATATAAATTGAGAGACTAAGGAAGAAGAGCAGATGGAGACATTTTTACATACAAAGCAGAGGCCCTACACCAGAATATGAAATAAAGAGAGGAGAGAAGTATAACTCAGCTCTCTCTCTCTCTCTTCATAACTCATAACAACCAAACTCTGTGTGTGCTGCTGCCTCACATTCTCTGGTTCCCATTCCAGCGAGCCTCCTCTATCCTGTTATTATGCACCCCTTGATTTCTGCTTCCTGGGGCCTCCCGGCGGTTAGTGTTGCCTGAAATGGTCCTAGTTTGTGGGGCTGCGAGCCCATAACCATCTGGCCGTCTGGCGTCAAGCTCGCCACAAGGAAACCACAGCCCTGCTGGGCTGGTTGTTGAGCAGCGACCACAGAATACCAGGGAGGGGCCCAGTGGCTGTAGCGGGGGCCTCTAGCGGGGCCCGCTGGCTCTAGAGAGGGCATCTAGCGGGGCCCGGTGGCTCACTCTAGAGAGGGCCGCAAGCGGGGTCCACCTTATGTATTATTTCTGCTTCTGGGTTACTGTTGGACACTTCTTTGTGAAATCTATCCAATGCACTAAGAACCTTTTTTGACGTGTGAGTAAGCAACCAAACCAACAAACTACTGGACTCACTACAGCCTTCAGCTTTAGACTGGAACGTGTTTACTGTACCAATCCAATGAGCAACGAGGAAGCAACAACCCTGAATATGTTAACCTGACAGTCACAGCGAAAAATACAAAGTGAACTATATAGTTGAAAAGATTGCAAATGCTTCATCTTTATGTCGAGTGAAAGATGTCTGGATGTGAGCAAATGTATCATTGTGCATACATTAACTATTATGACGTGTGTGTGTGTGTGTGTGTGCTGGCTCGCGTGGGTGTGTTTGCGTGTGTGCGCCTGTGTGTGTGTGTATGCTGGTGTGTTTGTACCTATTTCGGCGGCTGCCACTGAGATGTTGTGCCAGGCCTGTGCCTCTCTGTCCAGAGGTCTGGTGGAGGTAATCATGCCGTCCTCGGAGTTGACACTAAAAAACTGTTCCACGTCTGTATAGCGAGGAATCATGTACCTAGGAGGGAAACATGGAGGTTCAGAATCAGCAGCATGTCTAGGAAAGCTAGTTCCTTCTGAGCTTCCCTTATAGCTCTTGATGAGAACGATGTTCACCAGTGAGTGTTACCTGACAGGGTTGTTAGCTACGTCCGTGTCCTTGGCATGCACCCTCCCCACCTGGGTCCCCGCCGGTGCGTTCTCCTCCACCTCAAAGTTATAGCTGGGGGCTACGAATACTGGGGGCTCATCGGCATCCTCCACCATGATCTACAGAGGGAGAGAGAATACAGAGAGATGGTCAAATAGTTGAAGAGAGAGAGAGAGAGAGAGAGAGAGAGAGAGAGAGAGAGAGAGAGAGAGAGTACAGAGAGGTGGGGGAACAGTTGAAGGGAGACACAGAGTGAGAGAGAGAATATATAGAGGTGGAGGAACAGGGGAATGGAGATACAGACAGAGAGAAAGAATACAGAGAGGTGGGGGAACAGTTGAAGGGAGACACAGAGTGAGAGAGAGAATATATAGAGGTGGAGGAACAGGGGAATGGAGATACAGACAGAGAGAAAGAATACAGAGAGGTGGAGGTGGTTGAACAGGGGAAGGGAGATACAGAGAGTGAGAGAGAATACAGAGAGATAGAGGTGGAGGAGCAGTTGGCGGGATATACAGAGAGAGAGAGGGAATACAGAGAGACAGAGAGAATACAGAGAGGTGGAGGTGGCAGAACAGGGAAGACACAGGGAGTGGAGGATGAAAGATATACAGAGAGAGAGAGAATCCAGAGAGGTGGAGGAACAGGGCAGACACAGGGAGTGGAGGATGAGGTGAGAGACATAAAGGGAAACACAGAGCATGTGCAGAAGGAGGGGGGCAGAGATGGAGGAAGAGGAGAAGTAGGCAGACAGGAAAGCTGTGTTATTGTAGCTTCTCTGCTTTTAAGGCACTCAAAGGCACAAAGATGCATAAAAAAACACACAAATAAAAAACGCGCACACAGAGGCACAAACCACAGTCACGCACATGAACACACTCTCACACACACACACTGACACACACACACAACCATACAGGCATACACATTACCTTGACTGTGGCCTCATCCCTATAGGGGCCCCAAGCGGTGAATCGAGGGTCAACATGAGGGTTGGACCCCTCTATCCTCAACATGTAGGTCCGCTTGGTCTCATAGTCCACCATCTGGTGGAAGAGAGAGAGAGAGAGAGAGAGAGAGAGAGAGAGAGAGAGAGAGAGAGAGAGAGAGAGAGAGAGAGAGAGAGAGAGAGAGAGAGAGAGAGAGAGAGAGAGAGAGAGAGAGAGAGAGAGTCAGAGAGAGAGAGAGAGAGAGAGAGATTAATTCATTCATTGTTTTTATTGTTTTTTATCCAATATACACAGACAGAGCAATATGATAATGAAATTCCAAACGGAGATTCACATTATGCTGCGTCATGACTTTGCGAATGGTTTGGACGATAAAATAATATGTTTTCTTTATTTTGATATGGACTGTGGTTCAGTTTGAACAGAAATGCTGTGGGCATTGCAGTTCATTGGTCGCTGGCTAGGGGGAGCTCTTCCTGCATGTAAAACGCAAACTGCAGCAATTCAAACTGTTTATAGTCTATACTAACCACTGCAGCTAAAAATAGAAATAAAAGCAGGACTTCAAAATCGTGCGGCATATCTTCCATCGATCCATACACGCTAGATACTAATCAGTGGTTCAGGGATAAGACATAGGTATTATCTCTTGGGACCATGGCATTTATTTGAGCACATTTTGTATGTTCCTATTTTTGCATATTCTATTGATATCAGCCATGAAAGATACAAATATCTTTGTATCCTAGATTCTCAGTACTGAGTGACACCCAGCCAAACTCAGGTTCCCCTCTGGGATTAATCAGATACTAATCAAATACCACAAGGTATTACTTATCCTATACTACTACAGTTTATTAATTTTATCCTATCTATAGCTACCCCTTTATTTTTCAATCTTTCCCAGGTTTAAAAGGAAGTTGAAACCCATGTAGTCTGGCTCATCTTCCCCAGGGCCGATATAAGATGATAGGTAAGCTGTTTAAAAGCTGCAGGATTTGGGACACAGAATTAAATGAATTATATGTTGTGTGGAACTTCAAAGAGTGAATACACACCGAGCTGGGTCAAGGGACCTTCTAGAGTCTCGGTGGTCTTCAAAATGGTTGGCTTATGTAGTCATGCGTGGCATGTGGAGCCAGTGTGTGTTCTCTTCTCACAGCCATAATGGCTTCCCTCTTTCATTGTGGGAGTCAGATGTCACGATAGAGGCATGAAATGTGCAGCAACAGTTCCAATACAAATGTTTCCTGTTTCCCATTTCTGATATATCTCTCTCTCTCTCTCTCTCTCTCTCTCTCTCTCTCTCTCTCTCTCTCTCTCTCTCTCTCTCTCTCTCTCTCTCTCTCCTCAACCTCTCTCTCCCTCCTCCCCCCTCTATCTCTGTTTCTCTCTCTCCTCCCCCCTCTCTCTTTCTCTGTCTATCCCTGTCCATCTCTCTCCTCAGCCCCCCTCTATTCCTTCATCAGTCTCTCTCCAACCTGTTCCTCCACCCCTATAGTTCTACGTCTCACATTTCAAACCCTACAATCCAACCGCTCCCCCCTCCCTCTATTTCCAATCTATCCCCCTTCTCCATCTCCTTGTAATCAGAAGCAGATAATGGTATTCACTATACCGTCCTCTTCCACTACAACAACCCCACTCCCATCTCACACAGACACACACATACGCACGCACAAACACACACAGACATCCACACACACCTACACACGCACACACACACACACAGCAGCAGCACTTGAAATAAAGCTTAAAATTCTGTAGACTGCTATCGTCAGATTAAAGTTGAAAGAGAATAGATGATTAAAGCGCATCCCTGTGCTGTGTGTGTGTGTGTGTGTGTGTGTGTGTGTGTGTGTGTGTGTGTGTGTGTGTGTGTGTGTGTGTGTGTGTGTGTGTGTGTGTGTGTGTGTGTGTGTGTGTGTGTGTGTGTGCCTGTGCATTTGTGTTTGTATGTGTGGGTGAGTGAGTGTGTGTGTCACTGTGAGTTTGTGTGGTGGTTGGTTGTGCATGCGTGTGCATGTGTACGTATAGGCTGTAATTTTGCAGGGTGTGCCTTGTGGGGCCAAAGCTATTGATTTCCCTGACCTACGCGTAAACACATATAGAGCACGCACACACAAGCATACACTCATCAACACACAATGGCCCAGTTGAGTCTAGTCAGTTGGTCTCATTAGTTTGATAGTCTGCCCTGTTTCAGTCATCAACGCACTCAGCAAGCAGTTTACAACAACTTTCCACTATGGGCTAACACTGAAAGAAACTCCTCGTGTCACACAATTAGTGGCAGGAAGCGAAGTCTCAGTAAACGCTGACACACTTTTTAGAGATGAAGACAAATTCCAGGCACAGGAGGCAGAGAGATGATCCTATAACTGTTGAATTAAGCTTGAGTGTTTGCATTGTGTGTGTGTGTGCGTGCATGTGTGTGTGTGTGTGTGTGTGTGTACGTGTGTGCGTGCATGAGTGTGTGTGTGTGTGTGTGTGTGTGTGTGTGTGTGTGTGTGTGTGTGTGTGTGTGTGTGTGTGTGTGTGTGTGTGTGTGTGTGTGTAAGCTCTAGGTTGTTCCTTAGTTATTGCTTCCCCTCTGTTTTCTTCAACGTATCTGATCTCCTCTGTCCCCCCCCCCCCCCCATCTGTTATCAGGTCCCCACCTTCTTCAGCTTGATGACGGCCTCCCTGGTCTGGGAGTCGGTGGTGAGTTCGAACACCCCCAGGCCGTCGCCTTCCGTCAGCCGGTAACTGACCAGCCCGTTCTCCCCCTGGTCGGGGTCCTTGGCCTTCAGGCGGCCCACCTCCTCCCCCGACACCTTGTCCTCCGACACCGACATTGTGTACACACCTGCAGACATAGACAGGACTCATTACATCCAGTGGTAATTCCAGATCGACACAAACACAGACACAAACTACTACACACACACACACACACACACACACACACACACACACACACACACACACACACACACACACACACACACACACACACACACACACACACATTCACACATACACATCCACAAACACACAGACAAAAACCAACACACACACACACACACATATACACATAAGAACACACACATACACATGAACACATACACAAACACACACACACACACACAAGGACACATACTGCGATACTGGGATTGACAACAAGCATGAAAAGAGTGGGAATGGGAAACATTTAGACTGCAGTTCAGGTGAGAAGAGGAGAAGAAAAATGTAGGCGACCCCCCTTTTTCAACAGTAAATGAATGGAGTGTAACAGGTAATACGCTTTGGAAGGACGATTTAGACAGATGCTGTGCATAGCTCAAATTTTATTTAGTCAAATCCGTTTTTGAGCTGGTGGTTATTAATTTCATTTTGGCTGTTGTAACCTATACAGGTGTCAGCCTCATTATGGAGGACGAGGCCGGTGTTAACTCTGGAGGCTGGGTCACTTTCACCCTCAGGGATTAACTCAAATCCATCTGTCCAATCTCGCCCAAAGGATATTAATATAATCGTTTGTGTAAGTGTATTTGTACGTGTGTGTGTGTGTGTGTGTGTGTGTGTGTGTGTGTGTGTGTGTGTGTGTGTGTGTGTGTGTGTGTGTGTGTGTGTGTGTGTGTGTGTGTGTGTGTATGATTATATGTGTGTGTGTGTGTGTGTGTGTGTGTGTGTGTGTGTGTGTGTGTGTGTGTGTGAGATTGTGTGTGTGTGTGTGTGTGTGTGTGTGCGCATGCAATATGTGTATTTGTGTGATGTGTACCTGGTGTGTCTATGGGTATAGACACCAGTCTTGCAGAATTTGAGCACCATATGTATCCTCTCCCCTCATCTCTGAACCTCCTCCTCCAGTACCCAGGGAGTGAGTGAGTGGAAGTAAGGGGAGTTAGTGACTGAGTTAGGGAATGAGTGAGTGAGTGTGTGTGTGTGGGTGAGGGAGTGTGTGAGTGTGGGAGGGTTTGAGTGAGTGAGGGAGTGAGATAGGGAATGAGGGAGTGAGTGAGTGAGGCAGTGAGTTAGGGAATGAGGGAGTGAGGGAGTGTGTGAGTGAGGGAGGGTGTGAATGAGTGAGGGAGTGTGTGAATGAGATAGGGAATGAGGGAGAGAGTGAGTGAGTTAGGGAGTGTGATAGTGAGAGAGTAAGCGAGGGAGTGAGTGAGTGAGTATTACCTATTTCTTATGTGATCATCATTGTGATCACATAAGACAAAATATGGGTTGTTCTTATATCAAGTTGGTCTCCTTTTTATTCCCATATCTGTGTCATTCCTCATCTCTCTCTCCCTCTTTTCGCTCCAAGTTTTTCTCGTCCTGAATAAATAAACAATCACTGTCCTCATTCCTACCATCTGGGAGATTCTCTTTCAGGTGTGAAACGGTATGTATGTAATATGTGTGTGTTTGTACATGTTTGTGTGTGTTTGTATGCAAGCGTGTGTGTGTGTGTGTGTGTGTGTGTGTGTGTGCGTGAATGTGTCATTTGAGCACATTATAGAATTTTTTGTTCCATCATGAGTCCATATTGGGATGAATCTCGCCATGTAGAAACACAGACGAGCCACTAATGGGATTTATGCGTAATGAGATGCAATGCAGATGGTCACTCATATCTAATGACTGGATTAAATCTAGAGTATGCACTTCCTCAACCACAAACATGTGACATAGGAGAATAAAACAAATAACACTCAATCTCCTTCCTCCCATTCTGCTCCTTATACGGTTACTGCACAGACTTCCTTTCTCTTCTCCCTCCCCCTGTCCTCTCCTGCTCCGTCTTTTTCTTTTGTTTCCCCTCTCCTCTAGTTGTTTTCTAGCTGAGAGCTGAAACAAGGGAGGCGGGAGATGGGCAGAGGCGGCAAGAGAGTATGGATGAAATAAGGGTGAGCGAGATAGGGAGATAGTGATAGGGACAAAGCAGGCTAGACATTTGCTGTAATGAGAGCGAGCAGAAGAGTGAGAGAACAGAAAGGAAGAAAGATAGAGGAAGGAGACGAACTGCCTGGGGGACAGCATGAATGGACAAAGGAAAACAGAGACACTGCTAGAACGAGAAAGAGAGATTTCCATTTTAAATCTTTTTCCACAGTGACAGGACAAAATTCACAGGCAGTTACAAAAATCTATTTTTCTATCCATCCATCTGTCCATCCATGATCCATCAATACCCCTCTCTCTTTCTATCTCTTCCTATATATATATATATATATATATATATATATATATATATATATATATATATATACATAGCAAATGTCCTAGGTCAACTTGGGTTGTCTCTTTCTTCATCCTATTGGTTGTTTATCATATTTAGTTTTTTTTCTCTATCGGTCTCTCTCTCTCTTTCCTCTCTTCAGTTCTTGTGAGCATCTTATGACAGATATGCAGGATTCACCTCAACTGAAGATCATGGTGACCTTGTGTTTCTGGAGTCGTATGCATGAGTACAAGAGACATTGGTACCGACAGAGGGTCCAGAGGGGCCATTTTCAGAGTGCACTATTACCCACTTGTTTGATTTCTGAATGTGTGCCTCTTGTTAGCGGCTCATTACGCACACAGCAGGAAAGATCAATGTTGCAAACGGTGTCTGACTCTGAGATCTGTGAAACACTGTCTCTGTGCAGGTGTTTCTGTGACTGAAGAATGTTTCAGCGCATCTCTCCACGATCAATTCAAATCATTCATCACCAGATGATCAAAATCAGACATTGCTCGTATCGGCAAATCAAGCAAATGTTACAGGATTGTGTATCAGATATGAATCTTAATAAGCAGGCTCAATAACAAGGACAGCAACGATGAAGAATTAGCCCCTATTTCCTCAGGCCTTGGAAATACCACACCTTCTGCGGTTGTCTTTAATGCTCTACACCTCAAATAACCCTGAAACATTCATGTGTAGGCAAACATGTGCACACACACACACACACACAGACGCACACAATGCACAAACACATACACACACACATATTTATATATACTAGAGTTCAGTGGCGGCTGGTGAATTTTATTATAGGGGGGGGCAGAAAGTTTGTAAACCAAACCCCTGTAGGGGGGTCTGGGGCCCTCCTCTCCCCGAAGATCTTTTTGTGTTTTTCATATAAAAACGAAGCATTCTGGTGCATTCTGACAAAATAATAAAGACAAAATAGAACATTTCCTTAGAAAGACGAATGGAGCCGGGGAACTACGTTTTTACTTAATTTATTTGCCTTGTAGAATTCAGCAAGCTTAAAGGTGCAAATACATCAATAATAATTGGGAATTACCAGTATACACAAGTTAACATTCTCTCTCTGTCTCTATCTGTATGTGTGTTTGTGAGAGAGTGAGAGTGAGAGAATGTGATTCTAAAAGGGGTGAGTGTGTTACGGACAAACTATTGTGTTGGTAACTTCACTCATAAATCTATCTACAGTTAAGTATGCATTTAGACAAATACGATAAATGATCAATGTAAAATGTGCAACCTTTTATGTGTGGTTGTTCAAGACACACTGAAGGCATGATGCCACCATAGGTTTGCAGAGAACTACATACAATATGCACACTGAAGGCATGATGCCACCATAGGTTTGCAGAGAACTACATACAATATGCACACTGAAGGCATGATGCTACCATAGGTTTGCAGAGAACTATATACAATATACACACTGAAGGCATGATGCCACCATAGGTTTGCAGAGAACTATATACAATATACACACTGAAGGCATGATGCCACCATAGGTTTGCAGAGAACTATATACAATATACACACTGAAGGCATGATGCCACCATAGGTTTGCAGAGAACTATATACAATATACACTCTGAAGGCATGATGCCACCATAGGTTTGCAGAGAACTATATACAATATATTTCATTTCCAATTTCCAATTTTTCTGAATTGGATCGTCGACCAAAAGGAACTTCTTTGAGAGACGAAACGGAATTGCGCACATTTGCAGCCATGTTGAAATCAGCAAGTGACTTGATCGAAGATATCCCTTCGCGCTCTTTGCTCAGTTACGTATGACGCAAGCACGTTAGGGCGAGTCCCAAATCCCCATTGAAAATGCATTGAAGGCTCAATTTCCGGAAAAAAAAGTTTTAAGATTAGAGTCAACGGAGAAGGCTTGGGCGATTTTCCACGTCGATGAATTCGCCCATAGAGGCGGGACCATTTGAAACGCGACTTGAATCTGATGATTCTGTTTGGACAATGACAGATAATAGGTCTAGAACACTGAAAACTACTTTTGCCATGATAGAATAAAAAAAATAAAAATCCTCTTTCTCCCAGTTGGTAGTGCGTCGCCCAAATCGCCCCTATACACCATCCGCCCCTGCTAGAGTTTACGCGTGCGCGTTAATCGCACTCAACCTCTAGTTGTAATTAAACCCATAGCAATAATGTTGCAACCCCAGTCGATAATGTGACACATTTCTGAGAGCATAATATAATAACGTTTTGCCTATAATGTTACAACAAATAACATTTTGGTTAACCTATTACCTAATGAAGCAAGTATAATAATTTCCTCCTTACGTTATGAAGCAAGCATCATAATTTTCTACTTATAAGCCGTTTTCACACATTGGTTACCTGCATAGCTGTTGCATCTCACTTTATGCAATGTCCAACTGTTTACACTCATTACTGCCCTGAACTGCACTTTCTAGCACTGCACTTTTTAAACGGCTAACTTTTTGGTATTTAAATTTTTCTTTTGCACTTCTGGTTGGATGTCAACTGCATTTCATTAGTTTTGTATCTATACTCTGCTAGTGACAATAAAGTTGAATCAAATCAAAAATCAAATTTGTAATTCAGGAGATTCAACCCTGAGGGTGATTCACACTTGATGCTTTATATGCGGAGATCAATGTTGTTTAGACATCAGTAGAATCAATGGGGGGTTTAGGGGGGCGGGATATTACGTAGGGTCTGAGAGTCGGGATAAGTGTTGCCGCTGTCACTGTAGTTTGTTTTGATTTGACCATAGACAAAAAGGAGGCAGAACTCATCGCGATTATCTTAAATGTTGCTAAAATAATGCATCATATATTCCGTTGCATCCACAAAATCGGAATCATCGATCGATGAAATATTTGAGCATGAGTTAGAGACAAATAGAAAAAACAACGAAGAAGAATGGCGTTACTGGAGAAAGAGAGCGTATTTTTTTCCACATAGGCTATTACTAACACTTGGTCAAATGTAGTTGATTTCTTTGTTTAACAGAGAAAACAAGGAGTGGAATGATGGGACCCTATAATGTTCAGCTGACTATCGTCAGCTGCTGTTGTCAATAATAATAATAAAAAACATTTTCAATACACATGCAGCTTTGAACTAATTTATGGTAATTTATTATCTGATGTGTCATTTTAGGATTATGATAAGACCTATCTTTTAGCGTTCACCACAAATGACTCTTAAAAGCAGTGCAAACATTTAAATATTTTTTAACCATTCAGCAACCAAAAGGCAACAGGCTGATATCATTTAGGGGGCCACTCAATGACATGCAGAAGCATCATCAACACGCCCACTGAAGTGGTTTGAGAAATACAGACTTTCCACTCCTCATTCACATAAGGAAATTTACATTTTCTACGGAGAAAATACTACCTCAGGGCTAGTATTATTCAGGAGATTTTCAGGGTACAAATGCCAGGATATGTTGTTCACACATACGGCCCATCAGGAGAGAAGCAGGAAATATCAGGACTTACACATGTGTCTGAAAGCAGCTAGCATTTGATTACTGTGGGGGGACGTGCGACGTCTGGCCTGCAGGGGGAGTATGGGCAGGTTGGGAGCGCACCGGATTGGCTGGGGGGATTGGACCTGAGTGCGAGCAGGTGTGAGCACTCAATCAGGGAGTGTTTGTACTTATGTGCCTGCTTTGTGTTGTAGTGAGGAGAAAGGAATCCGGGAGAAAACGGACCAGAGAGATCCAGAACAGACCCAAGAGATCCTCTGAGAGAACCATGTTTATAGTTTAAGTGATTTTGTTCGGCTTTAAAAGACATTAAAACGATCTCCCGCTGAGGGTTGACAACTCTGCCTGCTCGCACGCATTTGGAACCTGCTACAATTACATTATAAAATTAGTCAATTTATGGGTAACAGGGGTAATTGTTCAATGGAAAGTGTAGTATACTACGCATGCAAATCAATTATTCAATAGCTTTTACTGTTATTCAGGGGTGAAAAGTGCATTGACATTGCAACAACGAATCGATAAAATTGATGAAAATCGATTACTATAAGCGTTGGCAACGAATTTGGTCATCGATTCGTTGAGTCGCACGGTTAATACGTCACTCGTAAGCGCGGCACTGTTTACATCCAGCCGCCGACAGGTTGGTTCATGGTTCATGAACGCCCACAGCGAGCTTTAGTGTGAGCGACCACAGCTTGTATTTTGTTCATATCTTAACGCTGGATTGTAGGCTTATATAAAAGTGTATACCTTCACTGTCTTTGGGTTAAAAAAACTCCTCCAACTCAGTATCCAACCAGTCCAACCAAAAACCCTGTCAGCTGCTGATGCTGCAGATGGTGTGCCGACGGGCTCGGAGTCCGCACCGCGTGCATCAACAGTCATTCAAAGCAGCGGCAGTAATCAGTAATCACACAACCGGACGTCGTAGAATGTCCCGTCAGTTAAAAATAGTAATCCAGTTTTTAAATCCATGTTCAAATCGGCAGGATATAGAACTAGTTAGCTTAAAAAAAGTAGCAAACAGTGTCAAATGTGATGTGTTCAGGTCGGCTCAATAATATGATTGATGTGTTCAAATGCAACACAAAAAATAAGAAATTTGATGTTTTGGCAAAAACTTGTTTTCCCAGCAATATAAAATAGATAGTAAAGATATAATTATGACCTGTTTAACCTCCTATCTTGAGCTATGATCATGATTTAAATTATTTTTAACTGTTAGTATTTCCCGGTTAAAGATCTTATCGGCTAACCATGGACTTCCCTTATGTACTGTATATATATAAATGTATATCAAACATTGCATGTTTTTTTTGTGTTATCCCAGTTATGTTTTTTAATTTTTTTATAATTTAATTAGAGCTGTCAGTTAAACACGTTATTAACGGCGTTAACGCAAACCAATTTTAACGGCGCAATTATTTTATTTAAAAAAAAATATATATATATATTTTTTTTTTGTTTTGGCTCAAAACAAAGAAGCAGTAGCCTGACTGCTATGTTCAAATGACATTTGTTCAAAGCAGTCGTTCAATTGCACTATAGGCTCTTTTTTTGTATCGTCCTGTTTTGATCAGTATATGCCAATGTTGTTATCAATAAGAAATCGTTTGCACAAGGCAAGCCGATGCACTTCACCATGTTGATAAGAGAATTAAAATGAGAAGAATTATGGGACAAAAAAATCAAGGGATATTTAGCATAGAAAAAGAATTTGCGATTAATCGCGATTAATCGTGAGTTAACTATGACATTAATGCGATTAATCGCGATTAAATATTTTAATCGCTTGACAGCTCTAAATTTAATATAACTTTTAATAGTTCCGGGATGTTGGAGCAATAACCTGATGTTTTTACACTTCAGTCTGCACTAGGGATGAGTCGGTCGCGACCGATTCGTTCACAACGTACGAATCCCGAACGTGAACGACGAGAACTGGTTCCCCAAAACAAGGAGAACTTGTTCTTTGATTATTTTTTTTTAACATAAAACAAAAATACGGTCACGTAAATAAAATATACAAACGAACAGAGCTTCGTCTCCCCGCGACCTTACATCGATTGAGTCTACAACATTCTCAAAGATTCAGCCAATGAGAGGTAGCAATGGTGTTGCCATGGCACCTGGGTAAACAAATGACAAGGTGGTGCCGTCGAATTTGCACGCTTTCTCTAGCCGTTTCTCAATTCCTAGCACGCGTACTACGGACTCGATGACTTGCAAGTACGTACTTGGCAAGTCCGCACTTCAAGCACAGACTTGTGAGCACGCGAGTACGGACCTGCAATTGGAACAGCAGCGGACTCGATGACGTCACCACCTCTGCTCGTCCGTTAACTGTGCTACGGCCTCATTTAGGCATATACTACTGCACAATATAAACAAATGATATAAAACAAAATCCCAACCTCTTTCATTTTCAAATAGTATGTAAATATTCTGAATGAATAAAAATTGAAAAGATATGCGTTTCCTGTCATGTGTATAAGCTATATACACACGACTTTATATATATTTATATATTATTATTATTATTATTATTATTATTATTATTATTATATTATATATTATATAAATATATATATATAAGTTAAGAGTAACTTAAGCTACAGTTGTGCGTCTTCTCCATATTGTCCGCCATCGTACTGCTGCGAGTGCGAAATGCATCCTGGGATTTATAGCGGTTGCAAGCACACACGAGCCACCTCCTTTGCATGCTCGGTGAAACGGCGAGATCGAGCACGCATTAAGAACACTTCCGGGTTTTACGACAGTACTCGCTTGATGCGTGCTTCGAATTGGAACAGTGCTAGGGCAACGACTGATGACGTTTCACGAGTCCACGAGCACACGAGCATGCACAAGTACGCAAATTGAGAAATGGCTTCTGTCTGACGTATCTTGGGTCATACCATTCGACGTGGGGCCACTCATATATCCCCCTACATTTCCGAAAATAGACTTGACCTCTGTCTGTTTATTGGATAAAAGCATTTTCCAATCCCAGGAGTCTTTGCTCCATTCTACGTCAATTCAAGAACAAACAAAGAAATTAAACTGCAGTTCGTATTTTTTATTTATGACCATGAAAGTTCTGTAATGCCTGAATTATGAAGAATTAAATGTAAAGTAAAATAAAATTATTAATATAAAACCATGAATGACATATAGAGAGTAAGCAAGTGGTATAAATATTGGTGGGACGTCTGGTTATACTATATAGTATATCTTGTCAATTTTCACGCGGGGTAGAGCCTAGAAGTCGCTTAAATTATTCTCAGGGCCGTTTCGCGGGGGGGGCAGACACCTGTGAGATTCCCTGTCAAATGACGTAACGAACAAATCAAATGAACGAATCGTTATAGTGAACTGAACTGAAAGAACTAGTTCCCGGAAAAGAATCATTTTGCCCATCCCTAGTTTGCACTGTGAATTTGAAGTAATGTTCAGTTTTTGAATAAAGATGCGGCAATTACAAATGTTTCTTTTTTTTATCAGATTCATCGAAAAAATAATCAACCGAATAATCGATTATGAAAATAATCGTTAGTTGCAGCCCTAATTCTCTCTTACACACACTACTATATTATGTTGCATAAACAACTATTCTCTCCCGCATACACTACTACACTCTCTCACACACACAACTATTCTCTCTCACATCGACTATACTCTCTCACATACACTACTATTCTCTCTCACATACACTACTATACTCTCTCACATACATGACTATACACTCTCATCAATACATGTAAAAGGAGTATCATAGTGTGTGTGCATGAGAATAGTGGTGTATATGTGAGATTATAATAGTGTGTGTAAGACCAAGTAAGAATTTTGTCACAGGCGACCGCTCATATGTTTGTGTGTTTATGCGTACATATATGCGTTTGCGCGTCCTGTGTATGTGTGAGCTGCAGGCTGCTTGGCAAATGCGCACTGACAAACTTGAGTAATTTGTGTGACAGGCCTGCTATTGTATAGTAGTAAGATATTACACACAAATGCACACCTAGGTAAAAACCTAGGGGTATTGCAGTAGACCAGGGAAATAAAGAAAAATAAATCATTGATATTTAAATAGATTGTATCAATTATTTAATCCCCTTCTGTGACAAATTTCCCTGGAATTGCATGCCATCTGTGTGTGTTGGATATCCCCAACACACAATCACACATATACACACACACACTCAAACACACCCACCCACACACACACACACACACACACACACACACACACACACACACACACACACACACACACACACACACACACACACACACACACACACAGCACACAGTCTGTAAGACTGCTTGACTGGCTGAAAGGACTCAGAGAGCAGGCTGTTAGGGACACCTGGACACCTGGAAGACTTCCAAGGGGCTCAGTCTTAGCACTGCCCACCGGCACAGAGAGACAGACTGAGAGAGACAGGAGGACAGACTGACAGAGGCAGGAGGACGGTCTGACCCCGACACAAAGAGAGACAGAGAGACAGAGACAGGAGGACAGACTGACCCAGACAGACAGAGAGAAATACTGACAGAGACAGGAGGACAGACTGACCCAGACAGACGGAGAGACAGAGAGACAGAGAAAGAAGGACAGACTTAGCCCACCACACAGAGAGACAGAAAGACAGATAGAGACGGATGGATGGATAGACAGAGAGATGGACTGCAAGACTGACTGCAAGTCGGACACAGACAGGAAAGACTGACTGAAAAAGAGGCAGGCAGGCAGTTGGACAGACAGACAGACAGACAGATACAGAGGCAGCCAGACATCTGGACATACAGACAGACAGAGGGACGGACATGCAGGACAAATGGACGGATGGGAGGAAAGACAGACGGGAGCTTTAAGGTGGATGAACAGAAGGACTCACTCTGAGGGAACTTTGGGGGGTTGTCGTTGACGTCTGTGAGGGTGATCTTGACCTCGGTGGTCCCGGAGAGACCCCCCATGTGGCCTCCCATGTCCTTGGCCTGGATGACCACGTCGTACTCTTGCCTGGCTTCCCGATCCATGTTGGGCAGCGCCGTGCGGATGATGCCTGCGTCACAGCGGAGAGTAAATGCATGCAAGGTGACAGTGAGCTCGTCAGGCGTGGTCAGGGTGAGGCGTCTTGCTCAGGGACACCTCGACACTCACTCAGCTAGGGGGAGCTTGGGCAGACCCACACAGCTGTACTGGTCCCAGTGGACTCAGTAGGTCACTTTGTGCCATGCTTGGGCAGACCACACACAGCTGTACTGGTCCCATGCAGTGAACTCAGTAGATCACCGTGTGCCGTGCTGGAGTCCGACCCACACAGCTGAACTGGTCCCATGCAGTGAATCCAGTGGGAGTCTCCCAACGAGTGTATGTGTTCAAACTCTGGTAAACATGTGTGAAGACTTAATTTTCTTTATTCTGTTCAAAAAGCTCTCTCTCTCTCTCTCTCTCTCTCTCTCTCTCTCTCTCTCTCTCTGTCTCTCTCTGTATCTCTGGCCGTTTCTCAATTCCTAGCACGCGTACTACGGACTCGATGACTTGCAAGTACGTACTTGGCAAGTCCGTACCTCAAGCACAGACTTGCGAGCACGCGAGTACGTACCTGCAATTGGAACAGCAGCGGACTCGATGACGTCAACACCTCTGCTCGTCCGTTAACTGTGCTACGGCCTCATTTAGGCATATACTACTGAACAATATAAAAAAATGATATAAAACAAAATCCCAGCCTCTTTCATTTTCAAATAGTATGTAAATATTCTGAATGAATAAAAATTGAAAAGATATGCGTGTCCTGTCATGTGTATAAGCTATACACACACGACTTTATATATATAAATGTATATATTATCTTATATTATTATTATTATTATATTATAAATTATATATATAAGTTAAGAGTAACTTAGGCCGTTTCTCAATTCGAGTACTTGTGCGTGCTCGTGTGCTCATGGACTCGTGAAACGTCATCAGTCGTTGCCTGAGCACTGTTCCAATTCGAAGTACGCATCAAGCGAGTACTGTCGTAAAACCCGGAAGTGTTCTTGATGCGTGCTCGATCTCGCCGTTTCACCAAGCAAGCATGCATCGGAGGTGGCTCGTGTGTACTTGCAACCGCTATAAAACCCAGGATGCATTTCGCACTCGCAGCAGTACGATGGCGGACAATATGGAGAAGACGCACAACTGTAGCTTAAGTTACTCTTAACTTATATATAATATATAATATAATAATAATAATAATATAAGATAATATATAAATATATATATATAAAGTCGTGTGTGTATAGCTTATACACATGACAGGACACGCATATCTTTTAAATTTTTATTCATTCAGAATATTTACATACTATTTGAAAATGAAAGAGGCTGGGATTTTGTTTTATATCATTTGTTTATATTGTTCAGTAGTATATGCCTAAATGAGGCCGTAGCACAGCAAACGGACGAGCAGAGGTGGTGACGTCATCGAGTCCGCTGCTGTTCCAATTGCAGGTACGTACTCGCGTGCTCGTAAGTCTGTGCTTGAAGTACGGACTTGCCAAGTACGTACTTGCAAGTCATCGAGTCCGGAGTACGCGTGCTAGGAATTGAGAAACTGCCTTAAGCTACAGTTGTGCGTCTTCTCCATAGCCGTTTCTCAATTCCTAGCACGCGTACTACGGACTCGATGACTTGCAAGCACGTACTTGGCAAGTCTGTACTTCAAGCACAGACTTGCGAGCACGCGAGTACGTACCTGCAATTGGAACAGCAGCGGACTCGATGACGTCACCACCTCTGCTCGTATATTATCTTATATTATTATTATTATATTATATATTTATATAAATATATATATAAGTTAAGAGTAATTTAAGCTACAGTTGTGCGTCTTCTCCATATTGTCCGCCATCGTACTGCTGCGAGTGCGAAATGCATCCTGGGATTTATAGCGTTTGCAAGTACACACGAGCCACCTCCGATGCATGCGGTGAAACGGCGAGATCGAGCACTCATCAAGAACACTTCCGGGTTTTACGACAGTACTCGCTTGATGCGTACTTCGAATTGGGACAGTGCTCGGGCAACGACTGATGACGTTTCACGAGTCCACAAGCACACGAGCACGCACAAGTACGCGAATTGAGAAACGGCCAGAGTCTCTCTCAAATTCAAATTCAAAAAAAGCTTTATTGGCATGACTATTGTTGTAAACCAAACAGTGTTGCCAAAGCATTACAGTGTTACAAATATTATGTATAATAACAAAAGAGAACGTCAGAGCAATATGTACATATAACAACATACAACAATATAACATGAATGTAAAGAGAAGCTACATTATACACATTACAGGTTACGAATAATCGTTAAAATATAACAAAATAAAACAGTCAGGCCTGGTGTAGAACGTCTTTCTCTCATGTTGTGTGGCAAGCTGAAATAAACGGCGACGACATAGCTCTCTTTTCTCTCTCCAATTTATATTTTTAGTTGGTTGCCGAATTTGCTAAAATATATTTCGCTGACATTTTTGAATTTGGGGCAGTGTAGGAGAAAGTGCTGCTCGGTCTTCACACTGCTTCTCTCTCTCTCTCTCTCTCTCTCTCTCTCTCTCTCTCTCTCTCTCTCTCTCTCTCTCTCTCTCTCTCTCTCTCTCTCTCTCTCTCTCTCTCTGTCTCTCTCTCTCTCTCTCTCTCTCTCTGTCTCTCTCCCTCTCTCTCTCTCTGTCTCTCTCTCTCTCTGTCTCTCTCTCCCTCTCTCTCTCTCCGTCTCTCCCTCTGTCTCTGTCACTCTTGTCTCTCCAACCTGAAGTAAGAGGGAGTCAAGGCTTTCTGCTGTCATCTTATGCCAAGTGTGCTGTGTGTGTTTTATGCACGCAAGTGTGCTTGTGTGTCAACCCTTCTTTAATCATCTGACATTTTATCAGATCTAAATCTGCTTCATTTATCAAGTATGCATTTGATTCCAGTTTCATCTAACTATACATACATTAACATTTAAAAATAGCAACAAAAAAGTAATATGAATCTATGAAATTATTTGTGAATTAGAGTTCTTCCAAATGTTGACAGACAGACAGAGAGGCGGTGCAAGGGCGATGTTTTCTCCCCACCTGTCTGTGACTCCACTGAGAAGTACGGCTGTCCCTGCAGGATGCTGTACACCAATCTGGCGCTGTTGCCATAGGTGGGGTCATCAGCGTCCGTGGCAGTCACCTGCATCACCGACGTTCCTGCGAGACACAAACACACACACACACACACACACACACACACACACACACACACACACACACACACACACACACACACACACACACACACACACTGTGAATGCTGAGAATGTGAATGCTGCCAATGCTTTAATGATTTTGGATGGACTCTTCCCAGGTCAAAATTCAAATTCAAATTCAAAAAAACTTTATTTGTCCCCAGGGGGCAATTGAGGGCACATAGCAGTAGCATTACAACGGACAGGGCCATGTCCAAACAAAAAACAAACAAAAACACAGCATTGCTACCTGGCAGACAATACACACAAGCACAGGTGTCTACAAATACACACATAAATATGTATAAAATATGCAAAGTGCATGTTTATAAATGGAGAACTGACTCTTAAAAGTATAAAATGTGTCAAATATGACATAAATATAAAGTGCAATCAGTTAATAAATACCATGCTGGTTATAATACATTTGAGATGAATTGAGGCGAGGTATTTATGTTGTAATAGTCACATGGTCAATAACAGGTCAATGCTGATGTTGCTACAATAGGCCTTTATCAGAGAGCTGTAGTACAAAGGTGTAGCTCATAATGCTACACCTACACCTATATAATGCTGTGCAATTATTAATGGCATGAGTTCATTTTGGTCCTAGGATTACACCTTCTAAAGAAGGTCTCTCAAAAAGATACAAACTTGCAGGGAGAGGTGATGAAAAGTCTGGTGCAGCTCTCGTTTTAAACCCAATGCCATCATCCCACAGCTACTGACTTCCCCCTTAGTATCAGATTTAATTTAAAACTACTTAGACTGCTCTCAGAATGGCTGCCATTTTATATCTGTATTTCTAAAGACTTAGGTTTAACAGGATTGGTCTTTCACATGTCTTACATTTCTGAGTTCCTGATGATCTAACTGAATGGATCTCAGGTTAGTCAGATTACAGTTTTCTAAAGCACTCTGGTTCTGTGGTTTGGGATGATGTTACCATGGTGGCAATTAACTGTTCCCCTGCGACCTCTACATTTCACCAGCATACAAGATAGCTGCCTAAAAGCCCAAACGTGTAAACCGATCAATATATGGAAGAGGACATTTGATATAATCCTCTTTTTGTGACAGAGAGTGAGACAATGAGAGAACGAGATAGAGATGTCTTGTCAATCTACCTTTCATAGTGGAGTCTTTACGTTCTGGGTTTGATACCTAACCCGTACATAGTGGAATTTTTACTTTCTGGGTTTGATACCTATCCCGTACATAGTGGAGTCTTTACGTTCTCGGATTGATACCTAAGGGATATCTGTAGCCATCAGTTAAATACCTAACCTATTCATGAGCCAACTTAAGTACTAAACAGAACACATTCACATTTATTTTATTAATTTAGCGTTCTTTATATAGCAGTACAGTCCTGCGCTTCATGTCAGACTTCTCGTGGTTGAATTTCACTATTTATTAATAATGCATGTAACAGGCTGTTCAGTGGAATAACACTCTGTTCCTTCCGCTTTGTTAGCAGAATACAATTATTCTTCCTACAAATGACCTATAAGAAAACTAATTATTTCCATTGAATTGCCAGCAGGGATTCGAAGTGAGTTTCATACATGCCATACAAACTACTTTATGATGCATGTTTTCTTTTCTATAATGTGATCTAGGGCTGCAACTAACGATTCATATCAATCATATTACTGAGCGGACCTGAACACATCACATTTGACACTGTTTGCTACTTTTTTTAAGCTAACTAGATCTATATCCTGCCGATTTGAACATGGATTTAAAAACTGGATTACTATTTTTAACTGACGTGACTTTCTACACCGTCCGGTTGTGTGATTACTACCACTGCTTTGACAGCCCGTCTGCACACCGTCTGTAGCAGCAGCATCTGACAGGGTTTTTGGTTGGACTAGACGGATACTGAGTTGAAGGTACCCAAAGACAGTTAAGGTACAACACTCTTATTTAAGCCTACAGTCCAGTGTTAAGATATTACCAAAATACAATCTGTGGTCGCTCACACTAAAGCTCGCTGTGGGCGTGCGTGAACCATGAACCAACCTGTCGGCGGCAGGCTGTAAACAGTGCCGCGCCTACGAGTGACGCATTAATCGCGCTACTCAACGAATCGATTACCAAATTCGTTGCCAACGCTTTTAGTAATCGATTTTTATCGATTTTATCGATTCGCTGTTGCAACCCTAATCCGATCCATTATTTACATTTACCTTTACATTTAGGGCTTGACCGAGTGATGTGATAGCAGAGAGAGAGGTCATGTTTCCCGAAGCTCCGCTAGGCATTGGAAAAAACTACTTAATTCATCGTTCAGATCTACTTTATCTACTTTATCTTATTTTATTTACCTAACAGTATATAGTTTGTTTCCGTCGTCCTCAATCGCTCGATTCAACAATACATTTTGGCACTTTTTACTCCCGGATCAGACCGCAGAAAAAGCCTTGGACTTTCCTATCACCAACATGCCTCTGTATTCGGATATCTCAGGCACGGAGACTGGGAAATGCACAGACTGCGCCGAACTGAAACAGTCATTGGCTTTAATTGAAACTAGACTAGCAGCAGTAGAAAAATGCAAAGGACTATCACAGGATACAGTGCCGATGGGTGAGTTTGCTGAGCTCACTCAGATACAGCAAGATGATCAAAGCTACACTGTATCCTTCCCGAAGCTGGACAAGAGAGAGACAGTTCCAGCTGCGTCTCACTGGCTCAGAGTCGGCGCTAAGCCAAAGCAACATACCAAAGTGAATCAACAAGTTCATTCAACACCAAATGCTAAGCTACCCAAAGCTAAAGTTACATGTATCAGCCGGATTAGCCCGTCACTCAAATCAACCCTGCCACTGAAGAACCGGTTCCTGCCACTTCAAGAGTCCACGAACGCGCCTGCCACCGATGCACCCCTGAGCCCCGAGATGCGTCCGGACGGACAGTGCGGACAGAGACGGAACAACCAGTCGCCACGGAGGCGGGCTGCGCATGCCTCGGCCACCTGTGCAACCCTGACCCCTGAAATGTGTCCGCACAGACGGTACGGACAGACATGGAACAACCAGTCGCCACGGAGGCGGGCTGCGCATGTGTCTGCCACCGTCCAACAAGGGCCCATCTCAGAGAAAGCAGATGAACCAGACATTCTGATTATAGGAGACTCAACTATCAAGGATATAACCGGTAAGAAGATCAAAACATGCATCTTCCCATATGGAATGGTTAGTCATATCAACCATAAACTAGACAAAGTCATATTGGAGAACCCCAAAATCTCACAGATTATTGTGCATGCAGGATTTAATGATGTTCAAAGAGAACAGTCAGAACTTCTGAAGAGGGATTACATTGATCTATTGGATACACTGGACAAAATTCACATCAAGTCTTCCATCAGTGGACCCATACCAACAGTTGACAGGGGAATAAACAGATTCAGTCGTCTACTTGCACTGAATACATGGCTTTCCAGAGTCTGCAATGAAAGAGGAAGGGACTTTATTGACAATTTCAACTTATTCTGGGGGCGCAAATATCTTTTCAAAGCAGATGGCCTACACCCAAACAGGTTAGGCTCAAAACTGTTGAGGGACAATCTTCTCTTCTCGCTTTACGCACAGGCCACAATCTTGCCATGGTCTGACGCACAGGCCACAATCAGAGCACTGGTTGAGAAGAAGCGAGACTACAGCCTCCCCCACACAACTACTCTGCCACTATCTGACACACAGATAGCAGACAGCCCACAGACCTTGAAGAGAGACAACAGCCCGCCCGACGCCATCAACACTGTGCCCTCCCCCATCGCTGATGCTGGCTTGGCGAGGAACGGCCACCCCCCTCCTCTGCATTCCCCCATCGACGATGACCTCCAGCCTCATCTCTCCCATAGCCACAACAACAACTCCAGCTGGGATAGAGTCTCCGATGTCTCCCTTTGCGATTTTCCAGCCGAATTTAAGAAACTGGAATATGCTGGCATCAAACTTGCATCTGTGTCAATGATAGCATCGCCACGTCATGGCCGCAGGACGCTAACACCCAGGAGGATGGCGCCCCACCCCCACCACCGTACTGATAGTAGTCCTGAGTATTACTGAGACAAAAAAGGGTTCAGCCGTAGACACAGTATAAAGGAAGTTTCTCATAATCTGCTGAACCCAAGGTTGCCTACGTCAAAGCAGGGCAACTTTCGCATTCATGCTGTAACCACTAAGAGAGTAAACAAAGGGAAACTTAGACACACTGCTAACCTCACAAATCTCATATCTATTGCCTCCAAACCAAAAACAACCTTAAAGCCTATCAACAGCACCATCAGGATGGCTCTACTTAATGTGAGGTCTCTTAATAACAAATCATTTTTAGTTAATGATCTTATTAACACTTCTAAACTGGATTTTATGTTTTTAACTGAAACATGGCTGGAACAAAATAACAGTGCAACCGTTCTGATAGAGACAGCTCCTCCCGACTATAACTTTTTTGATGCATGTAGATCTGGAAAAAGAGGTGGAGGGGTTGCTGCTATATTTAAAAATGTATTTCAGGGGAAACAGATGTTATTTGGTGATTTTCCATCGTTCGAATACCTTAGTGCTGTATTGAAATGCTCCCCCAGAGTTCTCCTATTAATTATTTACAGGCCACCCACATATTCTGCAAATTTTTTCGATGACTTCACAGAATTATTGTCTAGCATCTCCACAGAATTTGACTGTCTAGTTATAACTGGTGACTTCAATTTTCATACTGATGATTTGAATGACAAGTGTGCCAAAAAACTTTTTACCATTTTGGACACATTTGAACTGTCTCAACATGTGAAAGAGGCTACTCATTGTAAGGGGCACACTCTAGACCTGGTTATCACAAAGGGCCTCAATGTTTCTGATCTCTCTGTGACTGATCCTTCCTTGTCTGACCACTTTTGTGTTTTCTTTAACATATCTTTATTCCCGACATACAGACAAAATCAAACACTGTCAAAAAACGGTATATCAATGAAGATTCTAATGTACTTTTTAAAAAGGCCATCTCCTTGCTACCACCTCTAAACCCATGTTCTGCTGATGATCTTGTAGAAAACTTTAATTTGAAAATTTTGAAAGTCATAGATATCATTGCACCTTATAAGGTTAAAACGATTTCTGGAAAGCAAAAGGCACCCTGGAGAAAAGCTGCTTCTGTAACAGCACAGAAAAAAGAATGCAGGAAGGTTGAACGCATCTGGCGTAAAACAAAACTTCATATTCACCATGATATCTATAAAGAGAGCCTCCGTGCCTACAATTTAGACTTAAAAAATGCTAGAGAAACATTTTTCTCCAATATCATTAAAACCAACACTAATAATGCAAAAACCCTATTTGCAACTGTTGACAGACTGACCAACCCCCCAACAGAAATTCCACCTGATCTCCATTCCACGCAGAAATGCAATGAGTTTGCAGCTTTTTATATTGATAAAATTGAAGGTATCAGACGCGCCATCAATATCTCCACGTCAAACAAAAATGTTGGACTACCACCCTGTTCAGGCAAAAATTACGTGGCAAGGATGGCATGCTTTGATGTTATAGACTCTCAAAATCTTGTGGAAACTGTGACACAACTAAAGCCATCCACCTGTTGCCTTGATACTATACCTACCAACCTCTTTAAGAATGTTTTCGACTGCCTAGCAGTAGACATATTGCAGATAGTTAACAACTCTCTCCAGTCAGGCAAGTTCCCAAAAGCTTTGAAAACTGCAGTTATTAAACCCCTTTTAAAAAAGCGGAGCCTAGATGCCTCTATTATTAACAACTACAGACCAATATCAAATCTACCCTTCATAAGTAAAATCATTGAGAAAGTTGTCCTCCAGCAACTAAATCACTTCCTGGCATCAACTGGTTGCTATGACACCTTCCAATCAGGATTTCGACCCCTGCACAGCACTGAGACCGCCCTTATTAAAGTTGTAAACGACATCCGTCTTAACACAGACTCTGGCAAAACCTCAATACTAATGCTACTTGACCTCAGTGCTGCATTCGACACTGTAGACCATACATTACTTCTGGAAAGGTTAGAAAACTGGGTGGGGCTTTCAGGCACTGTCTTAAATTGGTTCAGGTCCTACCTACAAAATAGGAACTACTTTGTTTCCATTGGCGACTTTGTATCAGAATCAACCAACGTGACATGTGGAGTACCACAAGGTTCGATCTTAGGACCCTCTTTATTCAACATCTACATGCTCCCACTAGGGCAAATCATGCAAAATAACAATATTGACCATCATTGCTATGCTGATGACACGCAAATCTATGTATCGCTATCACCAAATGACTATCGGCCCATAGATCTGCTGTGCCAGTGCATTGAGCAAGTGAAGGAATGGATGTGCCGAAATTTCCTTCAACTAAATGAGGACAAAACAGAGATAATTGTATTTGGTTCTAAAACGGAAAGGCTTAAAGTAACCCAACACCTTCACTCTCTGTCCCTGAAAACCTCAATCAAAGCCAGAAATCTAGGGGTTATCATGGATTCAGATTTACATTTTGACAGTCACATCAAATCAGTTACAAAATCGGCATATTATCACCTTAAAAATGTAGCAAGACTTAGAGGGCTCATGTCCACCGAAGACTTACAAAAACTTGTACATGCCTTTATCACTAGTAAGCTTGATTACTGCAATGGTCTCCTCACAGGTCTCCCAAAACAAACTCTGAGGAAGCTTCAGCTTGTTCAGAATGCTGCTGCTAGAGTTCTAACAAAGACCAAAAAATTTGATCATATTACACCAATTCTGAAATCGTTACATTGGCTTCCTGTAGGTCAGAGAATTGATTTTAAAATCATGTTGCTAACCTATAAATCCCTACATGGTTTAGGCCCAAAATATTTAACTGATATGCTTCCACTACATCAGCCTTCTAGACCACTAAGATCCTCTGAGACCAATCTGTTAATTATCCCCAGAGTAAACACAAAACATGGGAAAGCAGGATTTAGTTACTATGCAACAAATAGCTGGAATAAACTCCCAGAGGATTTAAGACTTGCCCCAACTCTGAGCACCTTTAAAACAAGACTGAAGACTTTTATGTTTGCTATAGCCTTCTGCTAAAATCTTAAATACATTGCACTTTCTAAAAAGCTTTTTAACTTTGCCTCTATTTTTTATTTTAATACTAAAATGCCTTTTTAATTTACCCATTTCTTTGCATATGTTTTTCTTTTACTTATCTATTATTATTTTATTTTATTGTATGACAATGTTTATATGTGAAGCACTTTGAGTCTGCCTTGTGTATGAAAAGTGCTATATAAATAAAGTTGCCTTGCCTTGCCTTGCCTTGTAGCAGACACTTTTATCCAAAGCAACTTACAATAATTACATTTGTCAAAAGAAAGAGAAACAACAATATATCGCTGTCGGTACAGGAAGGACGTAAGTGAGTTCAAAGTACTAACAATCGCTAGGTGAACCAATTCCCTGTTTACAACAAAGATAGCTAGGAGAGGATACTACACAATGCTAACTACTATTTTTAAGGGCCAGGACATACAACACAATAAGTGCGTACATTAAGTGTCAGGAAGTGCAACTTCCAATAAGTGCATACATTAAGTGCCAGGATGTACAAACATACAATACGTGTGTAACAACTTCACTGGCTCCCAGTACCGCATTCAATACAAAACCCTCCTCCTCACCTACAAAGCTCTCAACAACCTAGCCCCCAGTTACCTCTGCGACCTCCTCCAAGAATACACTCCCTCCCGCTCCCTCCGCTCAACCTCTACTGGACTAATATGTATCCCCACATCATGACTCATTACAATGGGTGCCAGGTCATTCAGCTGTTCAGCACCCAGGCTCTGGAACTCCCTCCCCCCACACATAAAACAGTCAGACACCATGACCTTCAAGTCCCAACTCAAAACTCACCTGTTCAAACTCGCACACAACGTCCGATCACTGTCTTGATTGTTTGTTTGTTTTGTCTTGTTTTTGTTTTATTTATTTATTATTATTATTTTTCCGCAATGTCTTGTTTTTAAACGATTTATGATAACTTTACGCTCTGTAAGGTGACCTTGGGTGTCTTGAAAGGCGCCCTTTAAATTAAATATATTATTATTATTATTATTATTATTACATTAAGTGTCAGGATGTACAAACACACAAAAAGTAAATGAGAGGGGTGGGTGTTTTAGGATAGGAAGGGATGAAGGGGTGGTGGGGGGTAAGGGGTGATGGCTATTTCAACTCAGTGAAGAAATCGATAAAGAAAATAAATAACACAATAACAAAAGCTTTGAACGAACCAGAAAATATATTATGAGAAATGATTAAAGATCAGATGTAAAAAAAGATTGATGTAATTCATGCCATTAATCTGACATTAACCCCCACTCACCCACGTTGGACATCTCGGGCACCCTGGCGAAGTAGGGCCTGTGCAGGAACTCCGGGGGGTTGTCGTTGATGTCCTGCACCTTAACGATGAACTCAGAAGGCGGCTCCAGCGGCTTGTTGGTATCCCGGTCCACGGCCTGGGCGGTCAGCGTGTACTGGGCCTGCTCCTCCCGGTCCAACGTCTTGGTGGCGTGGATGTTGCCTGTCTTGTCGTCGATGACGAAGATGGTCCCGGCGCCCTCCCCCGACAGGATGTACTTGCACCTGCCCTTCCCCGAGTCCACGTCCGAGTGAAGCTGAAGATACAGAGGCATTTTGGCTGTCTTAAAAATAATCATATTACTTTATCTTATTCAACTTTTTGTGCATAGGCAATGTAGATGGAGCTTTCCATGCCAATAAAGAGCCCCATGAGAGTTGGTTCTTGGGAAAGACGTTGGACAAGAGGAGAAGGAATTGATCTAGTAGAATCCTTCCAGGTCATTGCTCACTTTTTACTATAGCATCCATGCCGTGACAGCTGATATGCTGAAGGTTGAAATCTCCCCCTCTGCCCTCTCAGCTAAGAGCTTCCCGGACAGGGTTGTGTTGAAATGTATATGAGGCTAAATGCTCCAAAAATATGCATTGGCTCCATTGCTGCAGAGCGATGCATTGGGTTCCGTTCGGTTCTCAGTATTTTGCAATGTTTTTGTTGTTAGATAGAATACAGAGTGACAGTAAAATAAATTACGGCATTAAATATCTAGTTGCCATCCATGGAAAGCCTGTTAGCGATGAAATATAATGTTTTGTATACATCATTTGTGGTTTGCTATGAGAGGTTGAACCCCGGTACCATGAGTGATGCTCTGGTTTGTTTTGGTCAACACAACCAATCATTTCAAACCTTCATGTTGCCTCTCCCCATATCTCTATCTCTCTCTCTCTGGCTCTGGCTCTCTCACTGTGTGTGTGTCTCTCTCTTTTTCTGGCTCAGTCTCTCTGTCTCGCTGTGTCTCTCTCACTGTGTGTCTCTCTGTCTGTCTCTGTCTCTCTCTCTGTCTCTTTCACTGTGTCTCTATCTCTCTCTCTGGCTTGGTTTCTCTGTTTGTCTCTGACTCGCTCTCTGTCTCTCTATGTCTCTCTATCTCTTGGGCTCTCTCTCTGTCTCTGCCTATCTCTCCTTTCTTCCTTCCTCTCCTTCTTTCCAAACCCTCCCTTGTTTTCAGACAAAATATCACACTCACACTTTCTGTCTATCTCTCTTGCTCTGTGTTTCTCTCTCTCTCTCTCTCTCTCTCTCTCTCTCTCTCTCTCTCTCTCTCTGTTGGAGGAGAATGAGGCCTCACACTGACTACATCGAGAACTACATGGATTAAAAATCAGATTGGGTAAAAATCAACACACATACACACGCACTTACACAAACGCCCACACAGACACACACACACACATACACACAGCTGATAGACGTACTCTGCCCACGAGCACGGGGTCGGGTCCGGTGTACTCCTCGATGACGAAGAACTGGTTCCAGACCCAGCCTCTCTTGGAGCGGTGCAGCACCTGGCCCTCCTTCCCTGCCCGCTCCCGGTGTCTGTGGAGGGACGGATGACCTGCAAGAACAGCAGGACCGTCAGTACCAGCAGGACTGTCAGTACCAGCAGTACCAGCAGGACCATCTGTACCAGGAGGATCCTCAGTACCAGGACTTGCATCAACATCTGCTTCATTCAGCACCAGCAAGACCATCAGTACAAGGATTCACATCAACATCTGGTCATCAGTAACAGGACTAACATCAACATACATTGAAGTTCTGGTTCATTACCGTTTTTACTCTTTTTCTTTGTTACCATTGTGAAATAGTTAACGGGAGCAATACACGATATTACAAGTAATCATTCACATTTTTTGACATTTAAATGTATTACAGAATGTCGCAATTCTAGTCTTTTTGACACCTAAACTGAAATTATATTCTGTATTCAACAGCAAACAACTTCACCCCCTCCCATCCTCCATGAGTGAGAGATAAGGGGGAAGAGCTGTGTTGCAGTCTGTAGCATTAAACCAGACATGCTGTGTGAGTTGGAGTTTAAAGTGCTGAATACTGATTGGTCGACGTCCTGCTGAGTCATCCAGCTGACACTGGACAGGTGATGCCAGAATGGGCCAGATTAGGCAGGAAATCTGGGCCAATCTGGCAAAACTAGACCTTGACAATAGGTCACCATGGAGCCTTGCTGCAACCGTTCAGTAGACTGATGGGTCTTTGGGAAGAGGTCTGGGCAGATTGACTGTGTGTGATTATATGTTTAACGGTCGTCTCCTGGGTGTTCAGGGTCTGGACCTACCCGCTGTGTGTCTGTGCTTGTGTCCTCTCCTCTCCACATGGCCGTCCACACTCCTAGCCCCCGCCGCGCCGCAGTAGAGCATGGACACGCCAACTAACACCAGCACAGCTCTCACCAGCCGCAGGTCCGTCTCCTCTCGTCCGGTCGGCATGGTTACCGTCCTGTCACCAGCCTCCGTACCGTACAGTCGCTCCTACTCCCTGACCTCTCAGTCACTGGCCCGTTGACGACTCTTCTCTGTCTCTACTCTGCGGTGGGGTAAGCGGGGTGAGGGCAGCGGTCTCCACTCATCCCCAGGTTCCGCTTCTGCTTCAAAGCCTGAACAAGAAGAAAGATAACTGTTAGTAAAACCCCACAGTGTAAGAGCCCTATTTAGTCAATATCTAGTTTGCATGTTTATAATTATTGTTTTTTTATTATACATGATTATTATGAAGATTTCATATTAGCATGGACCAATAAGGCTTCCGTAGAGCCATGACGTCAGCAGTGTTGACTGCACATCCACGGATGTGTTTCATCCGTGGGAAACACAGAGCTAGAAGACTACGTAGCAACACAGTTTATTGACCCTTATGATGCCTTTGTTTGTATTGTTCCCTTTTTACAAGTAAAAGATCAAACTAACTCAGAAGACATGTCATTTATTGAGACAAGCATATTGCTCCTTTAGTCTTACCGAGTGTTGTGTTGAAAATTGGAAAGACAACGCTACACACAGAACAGGATACGTGTCCAGTTTTTGAACAACTGCTTAAAGACAACCGAGGAGGGTTTTAAATGTCATGTTGATTAGATCACTTCACTAATTGACCAGAGCCACAGAGAGACAGAGACGTGAACTTAATTAGGTCTGACTTAATTGCACGGGCTGGAATGGAGCCGGTCGGTGGGGCCGTACACCGATTTTGACGTCAAAAACACAATTAGACACTTGTGTGTCACAAAGTGATTCTCTCCTCCAATTAAGGATCACCATTCTGAAGATTAGCAAGGAAATAATATTTACAATTATTGGTTACAGAGTGGGGTCTTGTTTATTATCAGTACTATTCAGCCTGGGAATTGCTCATGTATATTATGAATCCTTTGGTAACAGAGGTTATAAAGGTCACCGTACAGTTGACTTTGAGGGTGATTTTGTTTATTTACAACATGTTGTG